>NC_142032.1:92133473-92433473 GCF_982192425.1 Myodes glareolus
AACTGTGGGCAGCTGAAATCATCTGGTCCTGTACAGCCTGGGACGTCATTCAAGCCTGCACATGCTGACCCTTCCTGTCCTGACACGTATCCCTCTTCCCCTCCAACTTAGTGACCTGAAATCTGCAATGCCAAGCATTTTATCTCCAAAAGGGAGCATCTCAGATAACTTGTACTGAGGTAAATTTGAAAAAAACAACATGCAGCCTTTCACGGACATACATGAGCTTCATCCCCAGGCCACTACAAACTACTGTGTCCCATAGCAGGGCTCCCTAGGTACATTCCGGACTGTGTATCTCACTAGCTTATTCTCCAACCCAGTACCTCAACTCCCTGTTTCCTGCAGCTCAGGGCGGGGCATTCAGACTCCCCTTTGTTGTGTCCAATCTACAGGTTCTACATGTCCACATTTCTTAGCTCAATACAATTCTCAGGCCTCAGTTTCCCCAAAGCTCTAGGTGATAGGCACCAGTGCAGGCACCCAAACTATGCTTTTGTTACCCTGAGTAAATTCAAGGAACTTAATGACACAGAGTCAGGGATCTCTAGGGACACAAGTCTGAAAGTTTAAAAGCCATGCCTCAGTTTCCTCTACTCCAGAAGAGTTCCACATATCCTCCAGGGAGACATTGGTGGGCTTTTAGGATGTGTCTTGCTCTCCTCACACTCGGGCAAAGATGTCAGGCTGTACACACCAGGCACGGGCTCTGAAAAGATGCGCCTGTGGTCTGTGAGCTCCCATAGGGTACCCCACCCCTGCCCCAAGATGCTTCTGAGGGAGAAGGTAACTCGGGGAACACAGCTGCTATGACGGTGGGCAAGGAGGAAATTCTGGAAGCTGCCAGGGGCTGACGCAGGGAGCGCTGGCCTCCATCCCACCACCCGCACCCCATTTCAACCCACAACAGCCTAAAAAGGCAAAATTTGTGAGTCAGTTGCTGCCTTGCTTCCTGCCCCCAGTTGTTAAATTCCTGCCAAATTCCTTCTCCCCCTCTTCTTCGCCCCCTCGCTCTCCTCTCCCTGCCGTCCTGAATCAGGCTCCTTAAGTAGCCTCAGAAGTCCCCTCAGCCACACAGACTGTCCCCTTGTTCCTCTGAGGAGTACCAGGGGACCTTGCGACACAGGACCAGGGATACCTTGGGACACAAGCTAGACAGAGAAGTCTTGGGATCCAGAAGGTTGTGACCCAGACATGGCTTCTTTCATCTTCCTCTGATGCCTTGTGGTGGCTTCTAT
Organism: Myodes glareolus; assembly: GCF_982192425.1. NCBI lineage: Eukaryota > Metazoa > Chordata > Mammalia > Rodentia > Cricetidae > Myodes > Myodes glareolus. The sequence continues at coordinate 92,134,712 of NC_142032.1, forward strand.
GGCCACAAGGTCCTTATGTATTGTCTTAAAGGCAGAACTTGTAGAGGGCTTGGGAAGTGGAAACATGGAGGTCCAGTCTCTATCCTTTGTCTTTGACCTCGGGCCAAGCCATTGCCCAAGAGCCAGGCACGACTCCAGGGGTGGGGAAAGACAGGCCAGCGAGGGGCTGAGCGATGGGAAATCTTTCCTGTTACTGGTGGTGCCTTCAAACTTCTTTAAACGATGATAAAGGGGACCCCAGGACCCCAGTTTGTTCACATTGACAGCTGATGTGAGCAAGTTGCTTATGCCCAGTGTCCTCATCCAAAAAGGACACACAACCATGCCGTTAGATGCTGGTAGCCTAGTACAAATCACACCTAGACTCTCTTTTTGCACACAAACTGTCCATCAAGCACACCTTGAGACCCTCTGTCTGCTTCAGAGGGAGTGAGAGACACAGCCCTGCCAGAGTTTCTCTAACTCTTGTCTAGGAACGCATTCTTTGTCTGCTTCGATCTCCTCTCTGGTGCTTGCCCAGGAACTCTGGGAAGGCCCAGCCAGGCTCCATAGTCCTCTGTAGGGTACAGGATCTGAGTGCTGCTGCCTATCAAGTCCCTTTGTGTCAAAGGGTTTGATAAGTAGGCCTGGGCCAGGCTTAACAGTCTCTGGCCCCCTGGGGCAATTCCTTGTGCTACCTCCTCTTGACTTGGCTGTCAGTGGTGGCCTGTTCCCCGATGGTGGAGGTCACTGTAAGCATGCTATTGGAAAGGATGTCTGTGTTCTATCTTCTACTGACTTACAGACCTTCTTCTGGGCATAGAGGTTCTTGACTTTTGGGATAGTCATTCCAGCCGCTACTGCTTCCTAGAATTTGGAGGCCATGAAGGACTCAGTTTTCTCAAAGTCTTGGAGCGCCCTCTAGGGGCAGCAGCTTGCAAGTCTGAACCCAGCTACAGTTTCATTAAGCCTAACCCAACCAACTTCCCAACTCCCTTCCTTCCTGTCTCGCTCCCACTCATAAACAAGCACTCTTTTGGACTGGACCTTGCTAGGCCATAGAAACGACAGACTCAAGACCTGTCCACACCCCAGCATCACGGTGTACTTAAGGCCCACACCCTATATTCATTAATAACTGAATGCTGAAGTCTCCGGGTCTGTGCCCATACCCCACCTCTGTCTGAGTAGCAGAATCCTGCCTGTTTTCTAGCATCCCTGCCTCCGCTGCTTGTCAGTTTCCTATCTCACCCCATTCTGGGAGTTTACTGAGGACAGAGCGAGCCCCCTGACACTGGTGATACTCAGAAACGTTGGGATAGCCTCAACACCCAGGAGGACCGGTCTGAGAGCAGGACCCTAGAGCTTCTGAAGCGCTAGACACAGAGGGAGAAGACCCCTGGAAACATTATTCCTGCTGAGATCTCTCATTTGCCACCTTGGGGAGGGGGAAGCTCAGATGACTCAGCTGTCATCTTAACTTATCCCCAGGTATGTATGCAGGTCTGGTCGAGCTCCAGAGGTGGCCCTTGTCCTAGGTAGATAGGATGAGAGGTGGTGAGTCTGGGGGTTGGTGGGAAATGACTCACTGGCCAGGAATCAGGCTGACTCAGAAGGAGGGTGAGTTATGGCTTCTGCCCAAGGCCTTCCTGGGTCCGCCTTGGGTAGAGGGAGGCTGGAGAGGGAACATGGATACAAAAGGGGAGGCAGGAGGGGGTGACGGGCTCGGAGCAGAATGGAGCCCCTGCTTCTCACTCAAGGGTTCTGGAGGAATTCTGTTTGCTGTGTGACTGTATGTGCATGGTCATTATACCTCTTGTGGGAACACTGGAACTCACTCAGGGGCCAAGACCTGCTCAGAAGAAACAAACTGTGTGTGTGTGTGTGTGTGTGTGTGTGTGTGTGTGTGTTTACACTCATGTTCTAGTGAAAGCAGCTACCTTCATGCCTTGGCTACAAAGACATGGAGCCAAAGGGGGAATCCAGTCCTGTTCCTGGAACAGAATCAAGTGCCCGGCTCTCATTCTCTCTTCTTTCTCATTTCAAGCGAGTTCATGACTGAGAAGGAGCTGTTCTGGTGAGAGTATAGAATCTTAAGGTACTGGGATTTCAGAGGAGAGGAAGGGGCATGGGGAAGGTCCCAGATTCCTTGACAAATGCTTCTAGTTAGCAGTGGAAATCAAGTCAAGCTAATGGTTTTTCTTGCCCTCGTATCCCAGGCTATGCCAGAGAAGACACCATGTAAGGAATGAGAGCAGCTGCCCCCACCTCCATCCCTCCCCGCTGCTCATGACTCACAGGACTGGAATTTTCTTCCCCAGCTCTGGTATTTGCTTGGAGTTGGAGACTGGAGGCTGTAGGTCCTTTGCAGCGCTGTGGTGGAAACCAGAAGGGGGCAGGGAGGGTGGGAGGGAGGAAGAGGCTGTTAGCTATGCAGGAGAAGAGTTTGTCTCCTATGGCTGTCTCACCAAAAGTCAGCAGGCAGACGCTCAGGATGAACGGAGACACTGGCTCTTATCACAGTGTACTCTCTGACCCCGCCCCACTTCTTGCTCATCCACCCCCCTCACTCGTTTTTCATCAAAAACTTATACAGGAAGCTGGGGAGATGGTTCAGCAGATACCCCGAGTTTGATCCCTGAAATACAAATTAAAAACTGGGAGTGGGAGAGATGTACTCTACAGGGAAGAGCACATCAGTTGGTGTCCTGTGCTAAAGGGTCAGCCCTGGAAACACATACCAGTGACATCACATAAACTCAACAGGTTATATTTAGGGATATATGTGTATAGATAAATACATATATGCACATTATAACAATTAGTGGGAAAAAAAGAGGCCATAAATTTGAAGGGGAGTGGGGAGGGGTGTCTAGAAGGGTTTAGAGGGAGGAAAGGGAAGGCAGAAATGGAATTAAATTACAATCTCAAAAAAAAAATCTGCCTGTAGAGGTGTGCATCTATAACCGCAGCACTCTGGTAGACAGGCGACTCAGCCGAATGCTCACAGCCCAGCTGGTCTGTCGTATATGGACGGAAGCAATAGGAGAAAGCCTGCCTTAGTGGAGGGGAGAAATGACTCCTCAAAGTCGGGCACCCAATAGAAATACATTTGCAGGACCCATGTGCTTCCCCTCTGCCTGGCTGGGCCTTGAGAACCAGCACTGGCCGTTCTGAACCTGAGCAGGCGTGGGATCCAAATGCTTCCTGTTCCCGCGCTGGATTCCGATGCACAGGCTCTTGTGTCTCCTTCATAGAGAAAGGAGGGGCATGTGTGCCTGTCTGAGGGGCAGGAGAAGGAGCTCAGAGGTATGGGGAAAAAGCCACCCATGGGAGAGGTCTAGGAATGGAAGAGTGGGCAGAGGTTTGAACACAGAGCTCTCTGAATGCAGTACCTGACCAGTGAGGGCTTTCCATTTCACCAGACACCCCACCCCTGCCCTTAGGAGCTGACCTTCAGCACGGCCGTGCCAGCCCCTACCTGGGCTTTCCTTCCTCAGGACAAAATCCTTCAGCTCCTTGGGTTTCTGCTTTAAACTCTGTGGGATGGTGAACGTGATGGCGTAGATGCACCACTGGTGCCAACAGGCCACCCAGGCACAGTTTTGCCGGGGGGGGGGGATAGTGAGGTCATAATATAGCCGGAGGCCTAGGCCAGAGACCTGACTCCTCAGGTTCTGTGACAGTTTGGTTGAGAAATGTCTTCATCGGCTCAGGTGTTTGAACACTTGCTCCCCGTTAGTGACCTTGGAGGAGGTGTGCCATTGAGGGGGTGGGCTTTGAGAACGGGTAGCCTCACTCTACTTCAGTGTATTTCTTGCTTTGTGTTTGCCATTGAAGACATGAGTGCTCAGCTTCTTGCTCTGGCCGCCATGCCTGCTGCATGCTTCCATGCCTGCCACCACGCCTGCTGCATGCTTCCATGCCTGCCACCACGCCTGCTGCATGCTTCCATGCCTGCCACCACGCCTGCTGCAGGCTTCCATGCCTGCCACCACGCCTGCTGCATGCTTCCATGCCTGCCACCACGCCTGCTGCATGCTTCCATGCCTGCCGCCATGCCTGCTGCATGCTTCCATGCCTGCCGCCACCATGCCTGCTGCATGCTTCCATGCCTGCCACCATGCCTGCTGCATGCTACCACGCCTCCCTGCCATGCTGGACTCTCATCCCTCTAGAACCATAAGCCCAAATAAACCCTTCCTCCTCTACGTTGCCCTGGCCACGGTGTTTTGCCCCAGACAGGTTACCACACGTCGAGCTTGCCCCAGAGAAAATGAGCAGAAATCATGGTGAGAATGCAGCAAAGGGTTTTTTCAAACAACATTAAGAGGGCAGAAAGCAAGCATTGGAGTCTGTCTTCGGAGCACTGACGTGTGCTCTGGGTTTAACAGATGTGGAACAGGGCCAGGAGGCAAGAGGTCAAAGTGGAGGTGTGGTCTGGTTAATCAGTGCTCTGCTCTGGCTCCGCACAGGGATGAGAAGCAGTCCTTAGGGCTCCAGGGGACAAGTCACGTCCTTTGGATGATCGCAGGTGGGGGTGAGGGTGGGCTGTGTGCAATCTCATCTGGAGGTGACTGGCCTGCCGGGCTTTGCTGGTCTGGAATCTCAGAGGTGACTATAGGTTTAGAACGATTGAAAACTTTTGGGGTCTAGAACAGGACTTTATAAAGGCTAAAAGTAAAGCCACCACTGATATTATCTGTGTGCCTTCATGAAGCCGTGTGTGTGTGTGTGTGTGTGTGTGTGTGTGTGTGTGTGTGTATGTGTGTGTGAGAGAGAGAAGGTGTCACTTGGTTTGACACGGTTGCTCCTGGCATGACAAACATGCAGTGGTCTGGCCAAAGTTTGTACAAAGACAGAAGCAAACGCAAATAGAAAAGCCAGATGCTTACCTTGCTCTGTATTACCCTATGGGCCCAAGTGAGGAGTAACATCTTTTCCCTTTAATTTTGAGATTATAATCACATCATTTGTCCTTTCCCTTCAGCCTTCAGACCCTCCGATATACCTCTCCTTGCTCTCATTCTAATTCATGACCTTTTTTCATTAATTGCTGTTACATGCATGTATGTAGGCGTACATACATATATATTCCTAAATACAACCTGCTCTGTGTAATGTTACTTCTATGTGTGCTTTCAGGGCTGACCATTTGGTACTGGACAACCAGTCCCTGTGTCCTTTCCTGGGGGAGACTGTCCCTCCCACTCTCCGCATTCCTCAGTTGACTGTGGGTCTTTGTGTGAGGTCGAGGCCACACGGGCTTGCTCCTGTCCACGTTGGCATGTCTATTGTCATCCTTGTTCCCCTCATGTTTAGCCAGTCATGTTGCTGAGACCTTATGGGTGTAGCATCTGACATGACCAGGAGACGGCCCCACAGCAAACGTCCTGCTCCCCTGGCTCTTTCAAGCTTTCTGAAAGCTAGCACCAGAGTTAGCACTTTTTAGCAAAAAACAAAAAACAAAAAACAAACCCAAAACCCTCTCTCCCTCTACTCCACTCTCTCCTTTCTTTCCTTCCTTCGTGTTTTGAACGGGTCTTACTCTGTAGCACTGACTGACCTGGATCTTGCTATTCACACCAGGCTGACCTCAGGTTAGCAGCAACCCTGCTCCCTCTACTTCCCAAGTGCTGGGATTACAGGCGTGCACACTCACATCTTAACCGAGTGCTGGGATTACAGGTGAGCACACTCACATTTTAACCGAGTGCTGGGATTACAGGCGTGCACACTCACATCTTAACCGAGTGCTGGGATTACAGGTGAGCACACTCACATCTTAACCGAGTCCTGGGATTACAGGTGAGCACACTCACATTTTAACTGAGTGCTGGGATTACAGGTGAGCACACTCACATCTTAACCGAGTTCTGGGATTACAGGTGAGCACACTCACATCTTAACCAAGTGCTGGGATCACAGGTGTGCACCTCACATCTTAACTGAGTTTTGGGATTACAGGTGTGCACACATATCTGGAAAAGAAATGTCTAAGTGGCATTCACAGCAACGATGTATCTAGCAGCTTGTGCTCCGTGTGTACTGATTAACTTTGTATATAGTTTTTTTTAAATATATGAGTGCCTGCATGTATGTCTGTATACCATGTGCATGCCTGGTACCCTCAGAGGCCAGAAGAGTGTCTCAGATTCCCTGCAACTGGAGTTAAAGGCAGCTGTGAGCCAGTATGTGGGTGTTGGGAACCAAACTTGGGTCCGCTGCAAGAGTAACAAGGGCTCTTAAGCTCTGAGTCACCTCTCCAGCCCTCACTCTGTGTTAATTTTAAAGGAGTGCTTTTGGAGCTCACAGCACCCAACCTGTTTAGGGAAAAGGGATGGAGGGCAAGCATTTGGCCAGATGCTTTTGATCTGATTTTATTGTTACACGCTAACCAGTGTTCCTCCTGTACTACAGCTGCTGTCAAATGACTGCTCAGAGATGGGGAACACCTACTTGTTTGGGCTGGAACAACTTGGGGACAGATCGCCCTCCTAAGTTTTATTGGTTTCTGTCCATGAACTCAATGCATTTGATATATCCGCTTAGTTGCTTTGTGCATGCATTGCAGCAACTTCATTCTGGCATGCTAGGAAGCTGTCCTGCTGTGATGCCTATAGCACAGGCATGGTAACCTGTGTCCAAGCACTTGGAATTCTTTTTTTTTTTTTTAAAAAAAACTTTATTTTATGTGCATTGGTATAAAGGTGTTAGATCCCCTGAAACTGGGGTTACAGATAGTTGTGAGCTGCCATGTGGGTATTGGGAATTGAACTCGGGTCTTCTGGAAGAGCAGCCAGTGCTCTTGACCACCGAGCCATCTCTCCAGTCCTGCGCTTGGGATTCTTTTGCCAAATGCCCACACTCGAGTTTGCTCTAGGCCCACAGAGCCTGGCTTTTAGGTGGTGGGGATCTGGGGTTATGTCTTTTATCCAAGATTTATATGAACCAGTGAAACGGGGTTCTTATGCCTTGGATTTTAAGTGTTCCCAGAGGGCTACTGTGTTAAAAGCTTGGTCCTTAGCCTGTGTGACTGAGGAGGTGCGGAACTTCAGGAGGTGGGGCCAGTGGAAGGAAGTTAGGTCCCTCGGCTTGTAGCCTTGAAGGAACATGAGAACCCTTGCTCCTTCCTGGTTTTTTACTTCTGAGATTCTCCCAGGTGAGCAGTTTTCTCCACTGGAATATACTGCCCCACCACAGGCCCAAAGGCAACCGGGCCAAGAGACCAGGAATCGCAGCAAGCTGGAGCCTGGCCTCCCTGTCAGTTGTCTGTCTCAGGCATTCCATCACAGCAACGGAAGCCGATTAAGACACAGATAATCTAAAGGAGTATCTTCTAGAGTTTCCGCAGCACGAGGGTTCAAGTCGCTTCACACCCTCATCTGGGGAAGGTTCTGTGTTGAAGAACTTGGGGAGTGTGGAAGGTTGCTTGGCATGCCAAGGCAGTCCTGACAATCTCTTGGTAGGGCCGTGGTAAAATGCATCAACAGAAAAAGGGCCCTTCAAGCCAGGATCCTTTTACTCTTGTGCTGTAAAAGGGTGAAACTAGGCACAGCCACATAGAAATGATGTCTAGAGAGATGGAGAGAGGGCTTGTCTACCCTTGGGGCTGTTGTATAGTGATATTTTACTTATGCTTTAATAAATAAAGTTTGCCTGAATATCAGAAGGGAAAAACTAAGCCACTAGAGGTCAGGCAGTGGCGACACACACCTTTAACCCCAGGATTTGCGAGAGGAGGCAGGTAGATTTCTGTGAGTTCAGGGTCACCCTGGGCTACACAAATTCAGGTGGTGGTGGCTCACACCTTTAATCCCAGTCCTAGGGAGTCACAGGCCTTTAATCCCAGCACTGGAGGGAATAGAAAATGGGAGGAGAGACAGGTTTAGTCTGTTTAGTCTGCAGCCGCCCAGCCTTGGTAGAGGTTAAGTGGCTTGACCGCTTTGTTTTTCTGGTTTTCAGGCTGAACCCTGATATCTGTCTCTGGGATTTTGTTATTTGTGCTACTGTTGTGGATAACATTGTTGCGGTCATGGCTGTATAGACAAGCAGGCTTGAAAGCAGTATCTGGCTCTTACCCATTCTCCTCTGAATCCCCCAGGAGGCAGTGATACAGGTGAGCATCACGGCTGGTGAACCTCCATGAGATTCACTAATGGGGTTAGTCCTGTGCGATTTGGGAAAGTGATGGGCTCACTTCCTCACCACAATGCATGGCAGTGCAAACTATCTGAAAGAGGAGAGATTCATTGGGCATCGGGGTTTTAGAGGGTTGAGTCCGTAGCGAGCTGGGTCCATTGCTGTGGGCTTCTGGCGAGGCAGAGCATCACATAGTGCTGCGAACTGTCCCACTGGGTAGCAAAAAGAGGAAGAAGAGGAATCTGGGGGGCAGGGTGTGCCTTTGAAAGACACACCTGCAGTGATCTACTTATTCCAACTAGGCCCCATACTCTCATGGCCTCATTGATAAGTTAATCCACTGAAGATAGTACCATTCAGGGTCTCATTAACTGTCAATAGCTGAGGACCAAGCCTCCGACACATGGGCATTTGGTGGGAGTTGGGGGAGGGATACATCCTATCTAAGCTGCAGCATCTATGTAAGAAATGTTATGCTTGCATTGGGGCTTATCTGTCAACCACCATCATGACTACTGACGACTGAGTTAAGATGGGGATGGGAGTCATATGATCAACCTGTTTTCCTATCTATTCAGTAATTCACTGTAGAATAAAGTCAGGCTGTCAAGATCAAACTTCTCTAGTTTCTGAGGGCCAACCCATGCTTCACAGAGGCAGGTATTGGCATGCCCTTCCCTGTCAGCACAGGGTACCTAAAGAAAGCCAGACACAGGCAGCCATGTTAAGGGCATGACTCAGGACATCTCTCAACATCATTTATTTGACATAAGCCAGAAGCTTTCTGTAGAGTTCAGCATTGTGCTGCTTAGGGTGTTTGCAAACTTGACAGGAACCTAGACAGATGTGGGACGAGGGAATCCCCTCTCTCACACTGGCCTGTGGGCTTTCTGTGGAGGTATTTTCTTAATTGCTAATTATGTAGGAGGGCCAACCTGCGGTGGGTGGTGCTACCCTTAGGCTGGGCTGGATAAGAAAGACAGCTGAGGAAGCCAGAGGAAGCAAGCCAGCAAGCAGCATTCCTCATGGCCTCTGCTCCAGCTCCTGCCTTGAGTCTTCACCTTGGTGCCCGTTGACTTTGGACTAGAACCCGTAAGACGGACAGACCTTTTCCTCCCCACGCTGGTTTTGGTTAGTGTTTTATCACATCGGCAGACATGCAAACTTGGACAAGTGTTGAGGAGAGTCCTGTCAGCGCACACCTACAAACCAATGTGTTTCTCCTCTTTGACAGTGAGAACCGTCTCCGGGTTTTCATCTAAACTGGTGAAACCATTTCCTTCAAAACAGCTCTAAGCTGGCTGTTGAGAACTCTGGCCTCACTCTCTAGAGTCTTTATCTCCTAAACTGGCTTTGTTATTCTTGATCCAGAGTTTCATTTTTCATACAGACAGACTCATAACTCTGATTTACAGCTTCCGGACAAGGGGCTCATGGTCCCACTGAGGAGAGAGGAGGCTAGGACAAAAGGGTAGATGGCAGGCAGCCTCCCTCTATCAGGGTTCGCTCAGGATTAGGGAGTTCTTGTTTTTGGAGATAGGGTCTTACCCTGTAGCCCAGGCTGGTCTGGCTGCAGATTTGTAGCTATCTTCCTGCTTAACCCGCTGAGTTTTGGGATTACAGGCACTAACCACACACCGTGCCTCTTTGCTTTCTAGTTCCTAAAGGCCCACATTAAAGGTTAAGCTCAGAGTTTCCGAGGTTTGGAAATGTCTATACAAGTTGCTATATTTATTTGTTTTGGCCCAGTTCTTCCCAGGCCTGGTCTGGGAAATCCCCACTATGGTGAGAAGATCGGCTGACATTCTACTCTTGGCCACCAGAGGGCAATGCAGGACAGGTTGACTGCCATCGTTCAACAGGCCATTTAAGGTTGGTCCTTCAGATTGCAGACTTCCATGACCCTGCTCCTCCCCAGGCCCTGCCAGGGTCCCCAGAAAGTCAGAGGATGTCCTGATTTGCTTCCACGCTGTTGTTGACTGAGTCAAAAGCTGGGTTACTAAAAGCAATTTTTTTTTTCGATTTTTCGAGACAGGGCTTCTCTATTGCTTTTGTCCTGGAACTAGCTCTTGTAGACCAGGCTGGCCTCAAACTCACAGAGATCTGCCTGCCTTTGCCTCCCGATTAAAGGTGCTGGGATTAAAGGCTTGTGCCACCACCGCCCGGCTAAAAGCAAGTTTTTAGCTGACTTGAGCTTAGGGAGTGGAATTCCCAGCCCCGGCCACACTGCTCACTGACTGAGTTGCTCCACAGAATGAGCTGCATGGTATTCACCTCACAAATCAACCTAGCGATAGGAAGGGGTCATGTGTGAAGAAGGTTCCCAGGAGAAAAAGTACACCCATTACTATGTAGGTCAAGTTTGGGTGCATTCCATCGAACCCCTCACACACCAGCCAGTAAGATCTCCTGTGCCACCCTGAGAGATACATACGCTCAGGGGGTCCTAGGAGACTGAGTTACCTAGGGCTGCATAGCAACCAGTTCCCTGCTTCCTCTCTCAAACACTATGGGATGCTGGAGGGGCCCCTGAGACATAAGGAGGCTGTGTCAGGCAAAGGAGACCTAGATTTCCTCATCTATGACAGCCAATGACATCCAATAATTGCCAAGAACTATTGGATGTCATCCTACTTGTTGACTCCAAAGCTTCTGGAGGAGTCTAGATCTGATCGTGGTCCTGCTCTATATACCAGGTCCCGCCCCATCTCTGTGCTCCCAGATGAAGCCCGGTGGATCCTTTACTCACCAGGCAGAGCGGGTGGCTCCTCGTAGTGTAACAGAGAGGCTGATTTAGTCAGGGGCTCCCGCAGGGAAAAGTGCCGGGTTGGGGGCTTTGAAGGAGGTGGAGATGCTGGAAGCGGGGGCCTCTCTTCGCAGGTCTTTGCACAGGGGGCTCTGATGCCGCCATAGTCAGATTCAGTATCAGAGCTGGAAGAAGGAAGAAGAGGGTGAGCCAATAGCTCTAGAACCCCACCGCACCCCTACACTCCATACTCTCCTCACCACCCCCTGACAGTCCTCAGGGATCAGGAGCAAGGGTTTTCAACTCAGCTACCTCTGTGCCTGGGCCCAGACTTAGCTCTGTCGTGTCCTGGATTGTGTCTCCTTAGATTCCTGTGCTAAAGGGGCGACTCCCAATCCCTCAGCATGTGACTGTCTTTAGGGAGAGGACCATTAAAGAGATGACTGAGTTAAAATGAGGTCATTATGGTGGCCCCTAATCCTGTGATTGGTGCCCTTATAGGAAGAAACCAGGTTATAAATGTGCATAGAAGGTGGCTGCCATTGCAAATAGAAAGGGGCCACCACAGGCCAGGGAGAGGCTTGAGATAGACCTTTCCCTCTGAGCCCCCAGGAGAATTCTCTGCCACCCTTTCACCTCATACTTGTCATGTGACAGTGTCCTCTGATACTGAAGTATTCCATCCTGCAGGGATGTTCCTTAAGCGGGAAAGCAAACAACTCAAAATAGCTTCAGGAAGTCCCTGAATCTGAGTAGATTCACTAAGTCCTGCTCCACCGGAGTAAGCAATAAAAGCCGAAGTCCCCTCGGATGAGAGAGAGCTGAAAAGCCAAGGAGACTCAGACAAGCTGGTACAAAGAGGACTCAGAGCAGACTGCTGAAAGGAGCTGAAACCAGCTGAGCCACTCAGAAGAGGTTTGGACCAACTGTGGCACCGCAAAGGACACTCTTCCACCTGCTGAGCTGCCTGCAGGCTGTGCACTGTGCTCTAGCTTCCCAGCTTTGTGAGCTGTCACCCATACTGGGGGGGGGGGCTTTGTTGGTACAGGTTGTCTTTGAGTCGTTCCTGCTCCTGGAAGTAGCCCCTCACCCATATTCCTGTAGGTAGCCCCGAGAAAACACATGGTTCACCAAGGTGGACTTTGGTGGTATCTGTCTGTACTTTTGTCTGTTGTGGGTTCCCAGTCTAGGGTGAGTAGATGTACTTGTTGCATCTCTCCAGAAAAAGTTTTGTCTTATATCATACTCTAATCTCCAGTATGTGAGAAGACGTTTTCATGAGGCTTCCAGGCTGTGGCCCTGTCCTGACAGTCCCAGACACTGCTACAGCCTTGGACAGAACGGGGGAAGGTCCCCTCCCAGGCCTCCTGAGCCACTTCAGTGAAGGCTGTTCTCACTCCCCCACGCCCCAGGCTGTGACTGTAGGGATGAGAGTGTGTCCAGCATATACAGAGCCCTGGGTTCAGTCCCCAGCTCCTCCCAAACTGGATGTGGTATACACCTGTAACTCCAGCACTTTGGAGGTAGAGATGGGTGTGTGTGGGGGGGTGGGGGGATCAAGATCTTAAGACCAGCCTCAGCTGCATAGTGAGTTCAAGGTCACCCAAGCTCCACAAAACCGTCCCAAACCAAATCCAACCAAATCCACAAACAGCAACAAAGACCAATAAGAGTGTGGTTGCTAAGTTCTTTGGGTCATATAAGTTCATCTCTAGGGATCTAGTTCCGACACCACAGCATGGACATGTGGCATTCCTCCATCAGCATGGCTGTGTAGATGGGCAGATGGAGGGAAAAACTGCAGGGATTCAGGTAGTAGGGAAGGGGGCTTCACAGAAACCATGGCTTTTGCCCAGCTTCGGTCTCAGCGTCAGCACAGAGACACAGCCCAGTCAGACCTAACAGGTTCAACACAGAGCACTCTGCTTTCCCACAATCCGTCTTCCTCACCCTCAGAAGCGTCTGGAATATTCTTACTATCCCTTCAGTAGTTCAAGTCAAGATTGGGGAGGAGCCCTTGAGTTCTTTCCTCCTCTCACGCTTAGTCTTCAGCAAACCCATCACCATGGCTCTGACCTGTGTCCCCCGAGGGCCCCAGGTTCCAACCAAGTCTCCCCCCGCCTTCAGTCTCCCCCATCCTGTCTCCTCTGCCCTCTACGCCAAAGTCTGTGGTTATCTAAAAACTGTTAATGATAGGCCATTTAGAATTTAACTCTCTTTCAATTATTCCAGAATAAAATACAAATTCCTTCATATCCAATCAACCAACCTCTCTCTGTACCTCCCCAATTTTCTTCCTCCCTCCCTCCTCTCTTCCTCCCTGGTGCTGGGGATTGAACTCAAGCCTGGTACATGCTGGCTGGGTGCTCTACCCCTGAATTACACCCCAGCTCCCCAGTATAATCCCCCCTTCATCCACTATTGACTGCTGGTCACACGGACCTTCCATTCTGTTTGTACGCCATTCCCACTACTCTAGCTGACAGCCAGCTAGATCCAGACCCCATCTGGGTGAGGCCAGCTTGACCAGCACTGTCTCATAGAGGCCCCAAAGCTATTGGCTCACATGTGGTAAGGAGAGTAACCTCTTGCTCTGGGGCACTATGTCATTCCGTCACTGTAGTACCCAGAGCCTTTCCTGGCCATCCAAAGGTAACCATCCCGGCCCTGTTTACAGCACAACTCCACTTTCTTTCTCTGCCTGGCACACACATGGTATTTTTCTGGTTTAACATTTCCTTGTTTCCCTGGCTGTCTACCTAGGTGATGGAGATATCTGATAGCAAAGACCTCACCCGGTGTGTGAGTCACAGTTACAGACTAAGAGTCTAGGCATTAATAAGCAGTTGATTCGGATGCTTTCCTGAGTGCACTCAGTGTCTGTGGGGGCTGTGTTTCTCATAATTGCAGTCAGTGTGGATCGGACGCTGTGTGCGTAAGAACTGTATTCTCCTCTCTGCCCATCCTGGCATCTCCATCCCCATGTAGGTCCCCAGGAGCCTCTCCCGGTGACAGTGTCACTCAATCGTAGCCCTCAGCTGTGTGACAGTGGACTCCTGGGGGGAAACAGGAGAGCCAGGGCCGTCCCTTCTCTAAGAAGCCTCATAGCATTTACTAGGCACCAAGCAATATTTGGCACGTGTCAATTCATTGAGTCTTATGGCTCCTTCAGAGGCAAGCCACTATAGCGGTCCCCGTTTGCAGGTTAGGAAACAGGCCCAGAGAGTCCCTTTTGCTGGAAGTTCCAGTGGAAAGACAAACAGACCTCAGGTACAGCCTACCACACCATCCCCTTGTCGCTGCCTCCATCCAACAATCTGGGCATACCTGCTGTCCTCACTGGTGACCAGGACACGCACAGCCAGCACATCTTGCCCGACTGCATCCTCTCCCGGACCAATCCTCACTGAAGTCCATTCGGAGGGTTGGGAAGAAGTGACTTCAGCGTCCGTGTCTCTGGGTGTGGGCTCAGGGACACTCTTTGGCTTCTTGGGGGAGGTGGGCTCATCTGCTGAGAGAACAGGGCCTATAGAGACAGTGGAACAAATGGCTGTTCCAGGCGTCTGGATAGGATGCTGGAAAGGGGGCCTCTGGGCCACTCAGATGTTCAGGGACAGACCTTCCCATCCTCTGCATCATGGCTGAGGGCCACCTCTCAGCCCAGCGGATGCCCATCCAGAGGATGCTTGGGGGCACTCCTGGTGTGTGTAAGGCATGAATACACATACCACCCCATTTAACCTGAGATGTTCTCAGGGCCCATTACAGGCTCACTGTCCTCTGGACTGCTTTGTTCAAACCTCCTGTCAGCATACTGTTAAACTCAGGGGTGACATCTTAGATCTCATCTTTAAAAATTGTTTTCACCAGGCATGGGTGGTACACCTCTTTAGCCCCAGCACTTGGGAGGCAGAGTCAGGAGGATCTCTGTGAGTTTAAGGTTAGCCTGGTCTACCTAATGAGCTCATAGCTACACAATGAGACCCTGTCTCAAAATATAAAGCAAATCCCATCAAAGAATGTTTCTGTATTTTTTTTTGTGTGTGTGGTGTATACACATGTATGTGTGCATAGCTTTACATGTGTATGGAAGCACATGTGTGGGTGCATGTGTATGTGTGTACATGTGCAGATGGAGGCCTAAGGTTGCTATCTAGAATCATCCTTGATTGCTCTCCCACCTTGTTCATTCAGTCAAACCCAGACTCAGAGATATGGCGAGTTTTGCTAACCAGTTTGCTCTGGAAGTCCTCTACCCCCATCTTCTGAGGCTGTAATTACAGAGGGGCCGCCGCTCCCTCCTGGCATTTCTGTGCTCTCTGGGGATCTGAACTCATGTGCTCATGATTGCACGGCAAACGCTTTAACCCAAGTCATCTCCACAGCCCCTCAGTTCTCATCCTATTGACCTCGTGACCTAGCCTGTCATGCTCTCCCACAAAGGCTGCTCTCGGCTCTAGCCTGCTCTTCCCAGCTTCTTCTTCTTCTTCTGCACAGTCTTATTTGTACTCAGCTTCTAGTCTCACCTGCTTCCATGATTCCCAGTGACCCTGGACAGTGAGGAGTCCCAGATCCTGCATCCACAGCCTGGACGCTTCCCCTGTGTTTAGCGTCTCCTGTTCTTACTTGACATTTCCACGTAGGTGTTTAGCAGACACATTACACGCAACAAGTCCAAAGTGAGCCCTTCATTTTCACTCTCCCCAACACCTGCTCCACCCACCACCATGCCCAGTTCAGTGTGGCAACTAGAACCTCCTGAAGCTAGCACTGGCATCATAATGACACACTAGGTGCCACCCTCATCCTTCACAAAGCCTTCTACAAGTGAGGATGGCTCTTCCCTCAAATGTGCCAGGAATGGAGTCTCTTCCCTGCCACAGCCCTAGACCTGGCCCCATCACCTCTTGTTCAGATGATAAACAAACAAACAAACAAACAAACAAACCCCACAAGTCTCCCTGGGCTCCCAATTCTTTCCTTCCAAACCCCACCCCTGGATTTCAACAGCAACCACAATTAACTGTGAGGGCCCTCATTTCATCGAGGTAAAGACGAAGAGTCCCATCTAATTCAGCTCTGTGGCCTCTGTGACTTTCTCTCTCTCTCTCTCTCTCTCTCTCTCTCTCTCTTAAGATTTATTTATTATGTACACAGTGTTCAGCCTCCATGTATGCCTGCAGGCCAGAAGAGGGCACCAGATCTCATTACAGATGGTTGTGAGCCACCATGTGGTTGCTGGGAATTGAACTCAGGACCTCCAGAAGAGCAGCCAGTGCTCTTAACCTCTGAGCGATCTCTCCAGCCCCGACTTTATCTCTTCACACTGTCCCTTGACTTGTTCCGCTCCTGCTGTGTCACCACTGTGCTGTCCCCTCAGGGCTTAAGCAGGCACCATCTCAGGCCCCTCATGTTGCCCTCCAATCTAGCATTCAGTGCTGTCCCTGGATGCTCCCATTGCTGACCGCAAGCGTTTGTCAAATGTCATCTTCTCAGGGTTGAAGTGTCCTGCTGAAGAGAGCACACACTTTCCCTTCATTATTCCTCACAGTGAGTCTTGCCTTCCAATAAGAGTGTAATTCCCTCTTTGGTTTGTCATCTCTTTCCAGGACTAGGATGTGGGCAGTGCTTTGTTGTTAGACTCTGCCGTGTAAAGCAGGTGTTCCTGGGATGCCTGTTGAGTGTGATGAATGCCTGAGCCCGGCTCCAGCCTGGCCACTAGCTAGGTGGCGAGCCATCTCCTGTCACAGGGAAGCAGCTGCCTGTGTTCCTTCTAGAATTAGACCTCAGCTGGACTTGGTTCCCTCTCACTTCTCACCCCCCATATGGTTCACTGTCTTCTCTCTTTCTTGTGTTCTGGACTTCAACTGGATTGGTTCCATCTGTGATTAAACTATAGAAGGCTCCACCTCCAGGCCATTCACTACCCTCTCTTTTCGGACCAATCTTGGAAGAGCTGGGCAAGCTTCCTCTGTTCCTTTACTAATCCCCTACAATTCTGATGAGACCTTTACCCTCTTACTTCTAGAAAATTCCCCAGAGCCTGCTTGCTGCTGAATCCAGTTCACAGGATATTTCCCCCCTCTGAGGTTCTCCTCTGGCCCTTGAGCCCAACCCTTCTTTACTCTGAGAGACTTTCTTTCCCTCTCTCTCCATCTCTGCCTGTAAATGTTATATTCTTCACGTGTCCACCCAAGCCTCCTCTTCTCACTCTGCACTCCCTGGAAGAGGTATCTGCTTAGCTTCACTTCCCACCTGCAAAGACAATTCAAGAAGCCCGAGCTTTCTGTGAAATTCCTGAAAGTTTTAAAATACGATAGGGTCCAATAAAACGTGAACACATGTAGACCCAACCAGTGGGCTATCAGTCTAACCCCCGATGTACGTGCAAACTTGCTTGCATGCACACGCGCCTATGCTTTAATGCCAGCACAACTGGGAAGGGAGATATCTGGGGACCATTACTGGCCGCTTTGCTAATGATGATAGTAGTGGTGGTTGTGGTGATGGTGGTGATAAAATGACCGTGGGTTTGGTGGTAATGATGGTAGTTGAGGTGGTAATGGTAGTTTTGGTTTGGGTGGTGGTTGTGGTGATGGTTGTGGTGATGGTGTTAGGTATGGTGAGGACAGTGGTGGTGTTGGTTTTGCTGGCATTTGTAGTAATGGCTATAAGAGCAGCTTACGTTCATTGGGCCAGGGACAGTTTAAGCGCTGACTTGTACTAAGTCTGTATCACTCATATAATCCTTCAAGCAAAGCATTTTGTGACCCTATTTTCTTTCTGAGCTAATGGAAACACAGGTTAAGATACCCACAGATGATCACGTGTTGTCCTTCTGTATGTCTGTGAACATGACAGAACAATTTATTTGATTGAACAGAGTCACACCTTGTCCTTGACGCTGTGGTCCTTCCAAGAGCAGCAGAGCACACACACAGAGCCCCAGCAATGCAACACCCTTCTGTCAAAGACCAGTGGATATTTGTGACCCGTGTGAGCCAGGGCTTTGAGTGACCTTTCTTGGTTGAATTGTCACCCATGTTCTTGTTGAAAAAGTTTGTTTCTGATGGTTGCTGCCCTTTGAGCCTGGACTCTTGGTTGAGGTTACATGGAGGGACAGACTTGGAGCCCATCCTTACACACCCAGCCTGTAGAATCACACAGCCACCCTTAGATTCACGAATAGGAAGCAGAAGAGACCACATACACCATGGAGATCGAGAAATCTGTTCAGGGTCCTAACTACTAGAGTCTCTTCTGGTTTGGGGCTTGAAGAAATTCATCTTTCCACCCCTGCCCCCGTGGGCAAAAGCTGAGAATGAAATGTGTGGAGGGAACATCAGGACACAACTGAGAATACAGAACCCCAGCCAAGGCTCAGCAGAGGGAGGTCACGGCAGGCAAGGGGACGTGGTGGTGCTGGCTAAAGCGAAAGGCTAGCCTTACCAGATCCCAGAAACCAAGGTCTCTACTGTGATATTAAAGGTGGGGGGGGGGGTCTCAGGAGTAATACCCTGGCTCCTCTCGATCCCATCCCATCCTTCCACCAGTGCATCCTGGTCTCAAACCTAACAGGAAGCTAGTTCAAGGCCCCCTGGAGAATAGTTTGCAGGGTTGCTCCTCTGTCGCACAGAGCAGAGCAGGGAAGCCGAGCACACAAGCAGCACAGACAGGCAGATGCCTATGATGCTGTGCACAGAGTGGCCTTCCCAGCCTCCTGAAAGGTGGACTGTGATCAGTGATGGGGCGACGAGGCATCCGGCGGATAACAGAGAGCTTGCGCAGCACCCCTTTCCACACATTACCAGGGGTGTTAAAATTGCTTTGGGAGAAAGATTTGTCCCTGGCAGTGTCAAGGTCCTTAGCAGGACGTGTGCCCAAATCCACAGTCTAATGGAAGTAGAGTATCATGGAATGTTCAGAGATGAATCCATGGATAGGTAGTCTTGGGGTGTCTGGGTCTGCCCTCCACTCTGATCTGAAGACTGGTCAGCCTGCTTTGCTATATTTACCCAGGAGTCGGACACAGTGTGCGTGCACATATGTTCTCTCTCTCTCTCTCTCTCTCTCTCTCTCTCTCTCTCTCTCTCTCTGTGTGTGTGTGTGTGTGTGTAGGGTGTGAACACACAGCTAGCTCTACCTCTGCTGAATGAAACCAGGGTAGAGAGCGTTACTTAGAGGGCTCTGCCTGGCCTCAGCTAAAGCCTAAGCAAAGAGATAGACACTTTCAGCTAAATGCACATGAGAAGAAGCTATGCCATCACAGATGGAAGCCACACCTCTGCCTAGAAAGGAAGGGAACCAGGCCCAGCCTGATCCTGTGGGCCTCAGTGGAGTTTACCCATTCCCATTCCTGACCCTTCATCCTGACCCTAAATCTTGAGCCAGATACTAGCGAAATGCCATCCCCACATGGATCCTGAGAACAGATACCAGCTCCCAGAGCATAGAGCAGGGTGGGGATGAAGGTGGTGGGGGTAGAGAAGTGAGGAGGGTGGAGGGGGTGACGTGGGTCATGGTGTGGTTCACTACATGTCTGTTTTTCTTCCTAATATAGCTACATTTCTGTTATTAGTCTGTTTAACTGGCCTATTGAGGACAACTGGCTGAGCCTGCTTCGTTGGTACTCCGAGGGTCCAGGTTCTGTACCTAGTAACTCTGGCAACAAGATGGGAAGGGGAGGACCTGAAATTTCTGGAGGGTAGTTTGCCACCTCCTGCAGCAATCTAGGAAGGGAGGCAGCTTTGGAGCCTGTGTTATTACCCTCCTTCTCGGGCTAGTGCTAGGTAACAAGTCTCCTCCTAGCATGCTTGGGACAGAGGGTGTGGTTGGCTTTGCCATAGGTCCAGAGGCGTCTACACCTGCTAGGCCTGGTATAGGTTGATGAGACAGACCTGACAGCCCTTCTGGGCTCCCACACAGTTGAGAGGTTGGTTGCTCTATCCAGGTGGGCCCCTTGCTATAGCCACACACGGCTCAGTGGATCAAAGACAGCAATCAGTACCTCTAGCCCTCCCAAAGGCCAGAGTGTAAGAGTGGAACATTCCCTACTCCGCCTCCTGTCTCCAAGTGTCACTCAGATTCCTGTATTAGAGACAGTGAGGGTAGGAGAGAGGATGTATGTAGCCTAGTGGACTTGGGACACGTTACTAAACAGAACCTCAGTGTCAAAGTTACCATAGCAAGGGGCTGTCAGTTCAAGTGCACCCCTTTGGGGCTGGGGGAGGGGACACTCAAATCTGCTTTGTCACAAGATGAACACAAGGATGACAGCCCTCAGACGGCAAGGAGAGAACAAAGTGGAGGCATTGTGTAGGAAAGGCAGGATGCGCAATATCTGAGTTCTGCTCCTTTAGGGCTCCGTCATGAACTGTGGCTGGGCACCAGGGAGAAGTTCCCAGCCTAAATATACCCTTCCAGCCCTCAGGGTGGGTTCTAGATGGGCAACATATGGGTCCAGGATAAAGCAGACTCCAAGCACGGCTCCAAGGCTTTTGAGATGAACAAGGAGGAACTGCTCTTTGCTCTAAGGGGGAGAGTTAACAGTGGAGACCGTTTTGTGAAAATTAGTGCTGGAGATGAGTGTAAGCTGGAGTTGCCTAATGGATGTCCAGGTAGATGTGGGGTGGGGTGGGGGAGCAGCAGTAACAAGGTCAGGGCTTAGCCTCTTAGCCAAGGCTCTGGTGCTCCCCACACAAAGCCTTTGGACAGAAGGCAGGAGTGGGACTCTGGAGCTGAGATCTGAGTCTGAGGGGAAGCAGCTGGCTGCCTTCAAGAGGCTGGGGACCAGAGCATGACAGAGGAAAGGTGGTGCCTTCCCGCATGCCCTGGGGCCTCTGTCCAGTGTCCACCTACCCTGTAGGGGAGTCAGAGCCTCAGTTTATCTAATGTCAGAAGGAAGCCTTTCTGGGAGCAATCCCTTCAGAGAGTTGCCAGCCAGAGCTCAGCAGGATACCCTGAGAACAGAGGCCCAGGTACTGGCCTAGGCTGGCTTGTTGGTGTTACCTTCCCAAAACTCAAAGCCAGAGGCTCCGTTAGCTCCCAGTACACAGGAGGGGCTCACCCCTGGACACAGTGAAAATGAAGTTTCAGGGGTCAAAGCCGGGATTTCAGTCAAGTCCAGGCCCTTACCACATAGGGCCCGAACACCTACTTGGGCCCCAGTGTTCTCTGCTTCCTCACAATGGAGGATACCACTGTAACTTGCCCGCCTAGCACCAATGACCTATCTTAGGATCTTCTACATCTGCACGGACTCCATGGTGCTACAAGGGCACAAGACTAATGAGGGGCTGGACTTGGAGAGCTGGGCCCAGAGACAGTACTGGGCAGAAAGCAGAGACCCAGGGCAGTGAAGGAGGCAGACTTTGACTTAAAAGATATTTTTAGGGTGGTGGTAGGGTGTTAAATCATAAAAGGAACAGCCCACATGAATGAAGGACAGCCCACCTACTCTGGAGGCTACACTTACTCTTACTACTCGAGGTACTTGGAGATTTTTTATCCTATTGGGCCAAAGGTCAGGGCCTTTTTTTGAGACTTAATCTCCATTGCTATATTGCCTTTCAGGAAAGAGACTGTCCCTGTTGTTGGTCCTAAACACACCTAAGTCCTACCATTATTACTTCCCGGTCTCCTTTGCCAAGGAGGCGGGATAACACGATTCATTACACTCCTTTCAAAGCCAAGAAGGGATGTTTCCCCAATTGCTTCCTTTTTCTTTTTCAGTATTCACTTCTTGAACCTGTGTTAGTGGGAACTATTTGTTCTCAGCCTTTACTCACTTATCCTTGGGTCATTGCTCAGCAAAGACTAACTTCGCCAGTGTCACTGTGAGAGGGGCCCGGGAGCACCTGCCCTAAGTGAACTCTCTGAATAGCACGGCAATGAACTTCCGTGTTATTATATTTAATTCAGATTTTTTTCTCCGATCTGACTGCATAGTTATGTTTCAATTTTTACAATGACATGAACTGTTTATTTATTTATTTTTGGTGTTTTTGAAACAGGGTCTCTACCACATCCCCGGATGTCCTGGAACTCACTATGTAGACCCAACTAGACTGGCCTAGACTCGTAGACATCTGCCTGCCTCTTCCGCCTGAGTGCTGGGAATAAAGGCGTGCGCCACCATACCTGGCTTTCATGCTTGTTTTAAAATGTAGATAGCTGGGGCTGGAGAGATGGCTCAGTGGTTAACAGCACCATTTCTCTTCCAGAGGACCTGAGTCTGGCTCCTAGTACACACATATGACATCTCACAACCACCTTTAGTTCCAACTCCAGGGGACCCAATACCCTCTCTGACACCCAAGGGCACCGTACATAAGTGTACAAACCCATGCTCTGACAAATACACATAATTTAAACATATTTAAAATGTAAATGGTCAAATTTGTTTCATGTTTTCTTCAAATGAATTTGCTTTTGTTAGCAGTTCTAAAACTTAGACTCATCTCTTCATGATCTAACAAATATTTAATTGTTTTAATACATATACAACACAAATTTTCCCCATTAGGAACTTCTTTTGGGGGGTGTATTTTCTTGAGACAGGGTCTTATGTAGCCAAGGGTTTTCCTCAAACATGCTATGTAGCTGAGGGTGATCTCGAACTACTGAGCCTCCTGTCTCCCTTCCCTAGTGCAGGCATTGCAGACCTAATAGCCACCTTGCCTGACTGGTGTTTGGAACTTCTACTTAACATGGTTTTTAAGGTTTATTTTTTTATGCATTTGAGTGCATAAAATGCCTCTGCATGTAATGCCTTCAGGCCAGAATAGGGTATCAAAGGCCATTATTATGGTTATGAGTTACCATATGGTAGTTGGGAATTGAACTCAGGACCTTTGGAAGAACAGCCAGTGCTCTTAATCACTGAGCCATCTCTCCAGCTCCTCTACTTAATATCGAATTCTATTAGACTGCTTTAATAATGTTAAGTCTTGGGGTGGTAGCTCAATGGTAGAGTGCTTGCTTACCTAGACAAAGTCTTTGGATCTTTTTAGATTTGCTCTCCCCACCACAAAATGTTAAGTCTTAAGTGTTTTGGGATTAGAGAATATTCTACCAAATCTAATTATGTAGGGTTATAATAATGGGCAAACCAAATCAAATCAAGACACTCTCCAAGCAGGTATGAGAAAGCCAACCCAAACAGTTGATTAAGCTTATATACTAGAGGACTCTACCAGAGACTGAACAAGAGCCTGCAAGACCTAGTGAGACTGGCAAGATTAACCTTAGCACATAGTAGGTGCTTAGTGAAGTGAGGTAAAGAGATGAAGGAACAGGAGAATATACAGGACGATCAGAATCTGAACAACAATCTAAGGCACACACTTCTTAAGTGTCAGGACTTTTTGGAGCCTGCTGCTATGTCTCTTGGACCTAGAATCATTATTCTAGGCAATAATAACTGTTACATAAAGGAATACATTATTTTCCCATCCTTCCACATGATCTCTAGTCCCTAATAGCCTCCCTTGATCAGAAGAAGAGACAGAGGCCCCGAGTTACACCCCGAGGTGGCTCTGAAGGCAGACACAAGCACCAGCAACTGAGTCGGAGAGTGCAAGCCCAGAGCTGCTCTCTGGGAGATGTCAGGGCCCTCATAGTCCCAGAGGACTTTTATGCCAGTGTCAGAAGCCCAACCACATCCAGTCTGGCAATGGTAGATGTTCCTCCCTGGGGAGATCTGGCACTGTCCAGGATAGCCAAGGGAGACTCCAAGTCTCCCTCTACAGAGTGAAGCTGGGCAGAGCCTGCTGGGCAGTGTGCTCAGAGTGGCCAGGTGGGCAGAACCTCACAATGCGGGGCAACCCAAGTGCATATCTGCTGGTTCACTGCCTTCCAGAGACCGATGCCCACTCTTTCCTCCTTACCTTTCGCCCATCACTTGGGTAGATCAGTGCAAACCATGAAAAACTATTTTTTTTCCTCTGTAAGAACCAAAATAGGTGGGGCTTTTGGTAAAGCCCTCCTATACAGCCATGACCCAGGTGCCAGGGAAATTGGTTCAGTTCAGACAGCTGCCAACACAGCCTGATCCTAAGAGTTGAGGTCACCCTGGCCCTGCCTCCTCTGCCCAGCATCTAGAACAGCAAAGTACCACACGTTTTAAGGAAGAGACCCCAAAGCCTGGCACCAGAGTATTATGACATTTTTCCAAATATTACCTTGGGTAATATTTCAGATTGCCCTGGCACAGCCCCACAGAGTCCCGGGTCACCACAAGTGCAAGCCCCGCCAGCAGTTTAGGAGAGACGGTTCCCCTAAACCGGTGCCTGTGTTGGAGGTTCAGAAGCTTCCATGGCAAAGAAGAGAGGAAACGATGAGCTTTATAAAGAACCATATTTATTTTCATTTACAGCATAAAGTATCATAAATAAACCTAAACATCGTTCTGCTGTGTAAAATACAGGGTTCCACATGGCACTGTAAATGAATTCTCTAGGGTCACAGACATGCCTTGCCATGAGATGGGGAGGAGGCTAGCTAGGGAGGCCGAGAGCAAGGAGGGGCTCTCTTTGGTTGACATTTTAGAGAGGGGAATGCTGGAAGAGAAGAAGAGAGGAGAGGAGAGGGCTTTGTACTGGCTGGGCACTGCGCCAATGCAGCAAGCAAGTGCAGCATGCAGGGCCGACAGAAGCTGAAGGGCAGGGTAGCTCTAGCTACTGGCGGGATGCACTCTGACTCAGGCCTGAGGATGTGGGGCTGGACTCACACCCGCTCTCTGCTCTCCATGTAGAGTAGCCTTCTGTAGTAGCACAAGACCATCCCGCTGCTCCAGGTAAACGAGCAGAGGGACCATGTGCTTTGGATAGGTCGACAGGTGCATTGACAGTGACTGGCCTGAGTTGTTCCTGAAAGCCAGCCCTTCTCCTGTGACCATGACTGCTCTGATTATGTGGGACTTAGGAGCCCAGAGGCAGATGAAAGGCATACAAGGCCCTAGGACTAACTGCCGAAACAGAGCAAGGGGCTGCTAATATCTTTATATGCATAGCACAGAGCATGGGGCAAGCTGGCCACACAGAGTCTGGGAGCCAGTATACTTTTAAAATCTCGCCACACTGAATTACTTATGGTTCCAATCGAAGGCTTTGGGAATCTTTGTATTAGAAGTGACAGAAGAAGATATCCCTACACCTGTTCTTTTTAGAAGGTCACTAAGCAGAAATGTTTTATAAGCCACAGAGCCTTCCTTACACGGTATTGTCTCACAGTCATGGCGAACCTCCCAAGAAGACAAGAGGCTTTGAAGGTGCAACTGAGAAAGCGTGCATAGAGGCCAGTCCAGGGAGGTGGCGGGGTTGGGGGGAGTGCGGGGGGGCATGCACTTGTCGTGGACCCAGGCTGCTGGCTGGGCTCCGAAGAAGGGGAGGCAGAACACGGCTTCCAAGCTGACCCCCACCCCATGCTGTTAACCACTCATGCCATAGGGAGTCCGTTAGTATGCAAGACACAGTTAGTGCTACCAGTACCACCGACGCAGAGGGCGCAGAGGACGGGCGAGGAAAGCAGGGCAGGGGTTAGTACCTCTCTCGGAAAATTGCCAAGAAAATGAGTCACCTTAGAGCAGGAGTGTCAGCCAAGAAGTGGGTGAAGGACTGGAAGGCTGAAACGCACTGGTGGCCACAGTGTGAGGTTGGAGAGAGAAAGACAGAAAGGAGGGCTTAGTGAGGGAGTAAGACAATCCCAGATCACAAGAGGTGGAGACAGGGCGACCACTGTCCCCCCTCCACTCCCCAGATGAGGTGAGACACACCTTCCTGGTGGCGGCCAGCCATCCATTTCCAAGAGTGGACACACAGTGTCTGCATATTCATAGATCCCCACGCCTGTCCCCAAATGTTCCCAGGACCTCTGCCCCCGCCTCCCAGGCCCTCTGTCTCCATTGTACTCTGGGGTTTCAAACTCAACCTTGAGACAAATTCAGAATTTCTGGAGTCTCTGTCTCCCAGGACCCGCCCCTGCTGCTGCCCACCAGGAAGGTTCAAGGTCTCAACACATGCAGACGTCTGGTTGACAGACACACCCTGTCTACCAGAGTAATTCAAACCAGCCTCCTTATGGCTATAAATGACATTTTTTTAGAGAGTTCACTCTGGCTTCCCAGAGCATTCCACGGAGCATCTCAGCCCACCCTGAGCTGGAGAAAATTACTATAACATGACCTCAAGGGTTCATGTGGCATAATGAAACATAATAGGACCCAAGGGTTTCTCCCATCATGCTTGACTGTTAAAACCCCAGCTAGAAGCAGGGCAAATACAATGTACGTCATCACACTGGCAATAGTTCCAACAAGGTCAGAGGTGCTGGTTCCCACAGACTTGATCACAGTCATGCCCTGTCTTTCCCAGGACTTCAGGACAGAGTCTCCAGAAATGCACCCCTCTTTCTCCACCTTACAGAAACTTAGGTCAAAGCTTTCAAGATGCTTTGTCTTTAACAAGTCCTTCTTAATCCTGGAGGGGGTGCTAGTGGTCACAGCTCTCCACAGCTGTCCCCAGTGACGGTAGACACCCTGAGTTTCTAGTCCACAGTGCACCCCGTGAATGTAGAGACCCTGAGAACCTAGGAGGCCCTTATCGACCCTCCAGTTGCTCAATCTGCTACAGAAGCTGAGCATCACAGAGTTGGGTGGGGACAGCTTTAGGCTTTTCCAGACACTCAGTGTAGAAAACATGTATGGGTTCAAAGGCCAGACACTCTTTTCTGGGGCACTAGGAGAAGGAGCTCTGACTGCGTGGGTGAAATACTCAAGGCAGCCATGCAATGTGCCTGAGCAGTCAGGATACCACCAGCAAGGCTCGCTGATGAGGGCCAGCAAGTACCCTCAGTTCAAAGGACACCAGGGGGAGACAGCCTGACTATAATGGACCTGAGTGGCTTTGGCTCGGCCTGAAGCCTGGGCCGAGGACTCGATAGAGGTGAAAATGACACCATTTGTAAAAAATTTGTCCTCAGCATTACATCAGCCTGAGCGTGCTATTCGGGGCCAAGTGCCAGTGGGCTTCGCTGCAGTACCCATTAGTGGGGAGGAACATGTAAGTTTGCAGCGCAGTCGCCCTGTGGTTCTATGCTATTGGCTGTGACTTGGTGGGCATAAGGGAAAGCTTTTAAGCTGCTGTTTGACTTCAAAAGATAGGAGTAAAATACCTCTCCCGGACCCTGAGGACAGACAGTATTGACCCATTGCTGTGTGCTTTGGTTAATTTTGGTTTGCCCTACGCCTCCTACTTATTTCTCTCAACCTTACTGAATTTACATATATGCATTTTTGAGAACAAACTAGCGTAGCATCCACTGTGAACAGGGGGCAACTGTATGCATTGGTCTGAGGATGGCCCTCTTCTGTGGCTCTCAGGTCTCAGCTCATTAACGTTGCTGGCAGCAACAAATCTCAACTCAGTGCCAAGTTCGAGAGCCTTGTAAAACTGGTGATAAAAGTTAAGCAGAAGTATTGATACTTGTAGAAAAATAGTGCTTTCTTTTTGGCTTATGAAAAGTTAAAAATTGAAATGTAAACCTGGAAAAATGGCTCGCTTTGGTATGAAAAGACAAAACAATACAAAGCTGTTTTCTAAATAAAAAAAAAAATCCTTCATGTTGTCCCTGGTCCTAGCACCATGAATAGATGCTCAACCTTGTCAAAGCCAGGTGGAGGTGGCCGATGTGGGACTCTTTGGCTTGGAGCTAATTGGTTACGGACGCTGGCCAGAGCCAGAGCAAACTGCAAATATTGCAGTCTCCACTTGGAAATGTTAGGGCACTGTGGGGCAGTATGCACCTCACTGCAGCTTCACTGGGACGAACCTGAGCAACCAGCTGCGGATACTCGCCAGGGATTCCTCAGACTCCCTGTACATGGCGGCCAGGACCTCGGAGAAGGCCCAGAGGAGCAGCAGCCCCAGGCTCAGGAGCTCAAACGTGAAGCAGTAGTTGTGAGAATTGTCCCTGACATGGTGGCCAGCAGCATCCAGGAGTCCCTGCATCCACCTAAGCAGGCTCCGGGGCAGGTCGAGAAGGCCTCTTGTCAGCCTGAAAGGCCAGCTCAGGGCCTTCCTAAAGAAGGAGGTGGAGATACCTGGAGGGCTGCCTTCTGGTGCGCTGATGGCCGCCACTGCGCAAGAGCTTTCCGTGGGCATGTCCCTTCGAGGGGCTTCCTGCTCCTGCCACGTCCCTTCCTCCTGAGAAAGACAGCAAAGCAAGAACACTTAGTCTGAGAGTCTCAGAGGCTGCCTCCATCACAGCAGGCTGAGCCGGGGAAACTCTAACTGGGGTGGCTCCCACATTGGTATTGAATGTGGCCGCAACTTGTTTTAAAGGGGGCAAATTTCCAAATAGGCATGTCCTTTGACCCTGCATACCTACTTGTAATGTTATATAGCACGTGAATAATTAGAAATAGGGATTAAGATTTGTATACAAATATATTCATTGTAAAAATCTTTACAAGATAAAATTGCTAAATAGTGTAAAGGCCCAACAGGCTGGAACTACTGAAGCAGATTATTGACCATGCATAAAATATAATCTTTTAATAGCTTTAGAAATTATACTCCTGAGCGAGGTGTGGTGGTGCACACCTTTAATCACAGCATTCAGGAGGCAGAGGCAGGGGGATTTCTGTGACGTTGAGGTCACCCTATCTCAATCCAAAACCAAAACCAAAAAAAGTTTTACTCCTGAATTGTCAGCCTCCCACGCTCCCTTCCTCACCTTCTCCCCTCTCTCCCCACTTCTGTTGAGTTAAAGTGTGACTAAGTTGCTCAGACAGGCCTTGAACTTCAAATGTAGACTTGGACTGAACTCAAATTCCAGCCTTCCTGCTTCAGTCACCCAAGTGCTGAGATTATAGAGGAGCTGGAGGGATACTCCACGGTGAGAAGCACTGGCTGCTCTTCCAGAAGACATGGGTCTGATTCCCAACACCCACATGATGGCTCACAACCATCTGTAACTCTAGTCCCTGGGGGATCTGACACCCTCTTCTGGCCTCCATGGGCACAGGGCACGAATGTGGTACACAGACATATATGTAAAAAAAAAAATCCATACACAGAGAACAAAATGAGAAAAATTTTTAAAAAGGTTTTCCAACAATACAGAAAACTGCTCTTGGTATGCTGCCAGCAAAGAAGCCGCTGAACAAGCTATAGCGGCGGGGTCTACTCAGACAGGTGATGGAGCACGATGCAGCTTTTCCAAATGTCAGTCTCATTGAACAACTGCCACAGTGTCAACTGGAGCAAGTAACAACTTGCCCCAGCAAGTGTTCAGTGATGCTAGCATCTTCTATCTACTCTCGCATTTCCCTGCAGCAAGCCTGTGACTACAGGCATCACTAGGAAAGCTCCAGTCATGGTGAGTCATCCCAAGAGCTGCCAGAGAGGGGCACTACCACAAACCATACCTAGGAAGGGAGCTGGAAACCTGGCCTTCCTCCTGGGCACAGTGGGACCACATGGCTTTTGCACAGTTCAGCACACAGCTCAGTCTCCACACATGTGCAAGCATTTTTTAACTTCTCAGAGGAAGCTAGCTACCTATCAGGGAGCTGACATCTGAAACAGAGCCAATCCCAGAGGCTGCCGAACAGACTAAGGCAAACGAACATTCTAGAAGGGGATTCATAAATGTTTAGGTGCAGTCTCTCTCCCTTCAGGGCTAGAGAAGTCTGTCTAACTTTGAGATTGCCTTTAGAGACCTCCTCAAGAGGGAGGGATCGCCCCTGCTCTCCCAGCACTGCTGAGACCGACGTACCTCTCTTTGCTGCTTCAACTCTGCCCGTCTCTTCCGTTGTTTGCTGTTGGTTTTACAATGAATGAAATGGGGCTTGCAGTAAAATTTGCCTGTGAGAAGAGATACAAGTACATGCAGTTTTTCTCTGTAGACAGAATCACGGGAATAATTGCTCATCCCTGGCCAGTCAGAACACAACAGCCATGGAAATAAGCCCAGCTCAGACACGAGCAGGAGCTTGTACGCTCACCACTAACGTGGCACCAAAATCAGGTAGCTACACTCTGCTGCCTCCCTCGGAGAAGGTGCTAGCAATGGGGGATTCCCTGAGAAGAGCTAAAACCCATAGGCGACTCCCCACCCAAACAGAAGTTAGATTTCTTCACAAGGCAGGGAGAAAAATAGGTATCTCCGAGCATCAGCTCCCCAGTCCTTTCTGGGATCTTGAGGCTCAGTACAGCTGACCAGTGATGAGAGAAAAGACTCAGGCAGGGTACGTGCTGGGTAAAACAGCGACCGCTAGGACCACTGGCTACCTTCCAGGATAGCACTGCCGCCTACTTCCGTGACCACAGTAACAAAAATGGTGCTGATAAGAGTGATGATGATAATGGGGGAAACCCAATACATACTGGTGCTGATAATAGTGATGATGATAATGGGCCAATACATACTTCATATGACGTAACTCATCAACTCCCACATCCTCATGAGCTAAGAACTATTACTTCCTCATTTTGTTCACCTGAGACTGAGTCTCTGTACGCAGCCCAGGCTGGTCTGGAGCTCCGAATCTTATTGTCTCTGCCTCTAGAGTGCTGGCATCATTGGTGGGCAGCATCCATGCAGGTCCTACCATTATCCTCACTTGCAGATGATGAAGCTGAGCAAGAATCTAAATAGCAGCTCTAGGCTTATGCGCGGCAAGTGCTACTGCCCGGACCCACTCTGGGTAGGAGAGCTTTACGGCACAGTCATAAGCTCTATGTCACACTGCCCCACATTCTGTATGTCAGTATAATATCAAAGGCTGACGGATTGAAAGGGATCTCTTTGTATAGTGAATGTAATTCCTTGCTGATGAGCTCTGGCAGGCCACTTACCCAAAGAGGTGCAAATTTTGAGGCCAGTTTTAGAATTCATATTGTGTGTGTGTTTATACAGGTATGTGTATGTGTGTGTTGGGGGGGTTAGAGCGCAAAGTCAGTTAGCTCTTCAGGCACCGCCACCTTGGCTTTCTGCTTTTGTTTTGAGAAGGGGCCTCTCACTGATCTGGAATGTACCAACCAGCCTAGGCTGGCCAGCCAGAGAGCCCTGAGGATCCCCCTGTGTTGCCTCTCCAGTGCTGGGGTTATGAGCATGCCCCAGCACACACTGCTTCTCTCTTTCTTTCTTTTCTATTTAATTTTGAGACAGAACCTCACTGTATATCTCAGGCTGGCCTGAAACTCACTATGTAGACCAGGCTGGCCTCAAATTCCAGAGATTAACCTGACGTTGTCTCTCCAGGGCTGAGATTCTAGGTATGTACCACTACATTGGGTCCTATTTAAACAAAACAAAACATGGGGGCTGGCGAGACGGCTCAGAGGTTAAGAGCACTGACTGCTCTTCCACAGGTCTTGAGTTCAATTCCCAGCAACCACATGGTGGCTCACAGCCATCAGTAATGAGATCTGGTGCCCTCTTCTGGTCTGAAGGCATACATGCAGTAAGAACCCTGTATACATAATTAATAAATAAGTTTAAAAAAAAAAACATGGGTTCAGGAACTGGACTCAAGTCCTTGTGGATGCAAGGTAGCGCTTAGGCTCCACATACTTTATTAGCACGCCATCATTCATTAAGCTCTTATTACATGCCAGGTATAATTCTGAGCATGCCACACAGTTCATCAGGTTTGGTTATCTTGGCCTCACAGGCACCATGGAGAGCGATGGAGTTGAGTGGGACTGTGAGGGTCCTCAGTAGACAGTAGGTGTCCCTGTGCCTGGTGCACTGCCGGTGACAGTGGCTTTGGTTCTGGACAGCAGGGTCTTCCAGTGTCCCTAAGCAGTGTTCCTGATGATACCATACTCCTGTTGGTAAGTCCTACAGCCTCCCAAAGTCACATCTGAGACAGAGGCCAGAGGCCAGTGCCATCCCGGTCCCTAGGGTTACCTTCATCGCTGTCAAAGGCATAGGCAGCCAGGCGCAGGGTAGTGGTGCAGACGCTGCATCGGAAGCACTCACGGTGGAAAAAGTGACCCTCGGCACTCAGCCGCTCCATCACAAACACGCGCTTCTTACAGAAGTAGCAGGTGTCGCTGCCGCCCAGGCTCAGGCGAAAGGCCTTTCGTACGGATTCCTAGGGCCAGCGGAAAAGAGCAATGAGTTAGGAACGAATGTGACTTTAAAGGCCAGGCCTAGGGATGTAGAAATTCTTAATCAAATTCCAGCGTCTTCAGGGCTCCTGGCGGCTGCTTATGTCACCGCAGACAAGAGCATGGACAGGGAGACGCACTCCCCACAGCCTCCACCCCTGCAGGGGCTCTCTGCCAGGCTGATCGGAACGAGTGGACATCGGGCTTGAATATATCAGTCTAGTGTTGGTTTCTTGCGGTCCGTCCCAGAGGGTAAAAGTCACTGGGTACCACAGTGATGCTGTGTGATGATCAGTGCTAGTTGTCAGCTTGGCAGAATCCAGTCTCAACTGGGAGCCTCTGGGTATGCCTGTGGATTACCTTGATTAGTGAATTACCTTGATTAGTTAACCGAGGTGGGAAGACCTGCCCACTGTGAGTGGGCATTCTCTGGCTAGGGGCTTGGACGGCACAGACAGAACAGCAGAATGCTTGCATCTAACCCTCTCTGCTTGCTGATTGTAGATGCAATGTGTCCACCTGCTTCAAGTTCCTGCTTGACCTCCTGCCATGATGGACTTGTGCCTTGAACTGTGAGCTAAATAAACTCTCTCCCCTGAAGTCACGCTTGTTGGGGTAGTCTACCGCAGCAAGAGGGAAAGAAACCACGAGAAGGTGTGCTATATGTCTTTGCCCTTGCAGTGACAGGGGTCAAGTGAGGACTGGGGGTGACCTCAGATCTATTCAAGAGAGAGCGGAAAAAGGGAGCTTGTGTCTTACGGTTCCCTCCGCACTAGCAATGGGGAAGAGAAGGGCTGGAGCAGGCTGGTGCTGGGCAATTCCAGGTCAGTGAGCCCCAAGGAAACCAGCTCAACAATCAGTGCACAGTGCTGCTGATGGCAACATGCCACTTAGAGCGAGGAGGGAGAGAGAGCGTCAGAGGGAAGACGTGCTCCCCCTGCTACGCATGTCTCAGTTCCCAGGTTTACTTAGGTCTACTCAGGTTGGACACTAAATGCTGAAGATGGGAACTTGGACAATAGCCCTGAAGGCCTGATACTGAATAGATCCTGAAAGCCGCAGAGAGCAGGGAGCATGTCTTGCTTGGAAAACGAACCACAAGGACCCAAGCGAAGTCAGTCTTTGAGGAACCATAGCTTCCCCAGCCTCTGCCAGCTCTAGCCTACTTTCAGCACCCCCTTGTTGGTCCCTTTGGCTCCTCCCATACTCTTGGGAGGCTGGCCAAGTACCTTCAGGTGGAGGCTGACCGCGCATTTCCTTACCAGGTCTGGAGAGGTGGCCTGTGTCTTAGGTCTGTGGTCATTCAAGTACAGATTGACCAGCACTTCAGCCGCAGCCCCTATTCCACTGGACACTTTCCCTACTGTCAGCTAGCCGAGAGCAGAGGTGAGGAAACAGACAAAAAGAAAGGCAGTTAGCACCCAGCAGAAATGTAGGGCGAGGGGAAGAGGGTTCCAGCCTGTAGGAAGGCAGGACCACAGCATCTCCAGAGGTAAACCAGATCGCCTGGAGCAGACACCAGAGGTATAGAAATGGACAGCAGGCAGGAACTCCCAGACTGGTGGTAGCAAAAGGAAAAAGCCCACATTTCTACTCCTATGAGCTACGTAGCATTACCAAATCACAGACATAGAGCCAGTTACAGTGAAACAGGCCTAGGATCCCAAAACTCAGTAATCTGATGCAGGATTGCTGTGGATTTGAGGCCAGCCTGAGCAACAGAGTGCGATCTAGACCAGTCGAAACTACGGAATGAGATCCTTCCCTAAACTCATAAAAAACAAATCCCCAAACCAACAACAAAATCATAGACAATGAAATCATAGCCAGGGGTTGGGGGAGGGAGTTTGTACATAACGGGTCTAGGGTTTGTTTTCTGAGATGCAAAGATCTGCATTTTCCTAAACGAGTGAACCAGGTCCAAGAGCTCGTGGCTTGGCGGCATGCCTTGGAAATTTCTAGAGAGGAGCTAGGTCTGAGTCCCACCCGTGACCTGCTCAGCATAGCAGTCAGAAGACAGCTCTGGAGCGATGGCTACAGACCAGCAACACTGAATAGCTCGAATAGGGGACGGAATAAGCACACATCCAGGCCCAGCCAAGTCCTACTAGGCCCCTCCCTCCCCAGCAGCTCTGACAGACCACACCGAGAATGCTTTGTCTGCTGTCAGGAGGTGAATAATGCATAGCCCAAGAGGCCAGACATATTGTTTGTGATCTCCAGGCTCTTGAGGGGAGGCTCCAAGACCTTGCTGCCTTCCAGATTCAACCTCTGAGAAGAGTGGCCAGAACTAGTAAGCCACTGAGGCTGCCAGGATTCTAGTACAATGGGTTGCCTCAAGAAACACTGAGTCTTATGTGATGAAACAACGCTTGCCATCCAAATCTAGACTGCTCTTGGGAGCGATGTCTAATGTGCTAACAGTCAGGCTTGAGAACTAAGCAGGAGAGATAGGGAACTGAAACCAAGCTTGGGCCCCCAGCTCCTGGAGCAGAGCCACCCCAGCGTCTGAGGCTAACTCTTCAGATCCCAGACAAAGCAGATATCATGGGGGTGAACATACAGGAAGCTGAGCAGGCAGGAGAGATGGTCACAGAGACCCTCACACCTCTGGTGAGTCTAGAAGCTGTCCCACTGAGAGCAGTTTGGTAGTCACTCCATGTGTGGAGGGTTCTTGGGGACTATAAGGAACATGGCTGTAGGCTGCTGGGGTAAGGGGTTCTGATCTCTCTAGTGTAGGCTGGGCCTCCTCAGCCTGTGCAAAGCCTCCGTGTCTTGTGAACAACAGCAGCCAGACCAGGCACTGACCCCCCCCCCCCATTCCCCCAGTCCTGTCGCTGCCCTCAGATCTAGCCTGGGAAAGATTAGAATTCTGCTTTGATACAACCTCTTCCCACTTTTAGGAACCTACACAAGCCAAACAATCTGGCTCCTTCTAGGAAGGTTCAGTTGTATTGGTTCAGGACAATTAGCCATTGCTTGTCTGGTGTTCCGTCCCCTGGTGGGGCCCCCAATCCTGACCCTCAGATAGAGGCTGTAGAATGCAAAGTTTACTTGAAAATAAAAAGGGGAGGGAGGCTAGCTTTCTCCCTGGGTAGTGCCCGCCCAGACTCCTGTGATGAGAACTGGCTCCATATCACTCTCCCAGAAAGGAGACGAGGTGTGTCACAACACCCACGGACAGTATCTGCCTTCTGATGGAGCCGAGATTCAGCCTGTACTGTCTGAGACTAGAAACCCGAATGTCTAACGAGACCTTATTAACTGCTTAGCTAATAAGCACTTTGTGTCACTGAACTTCTAAGCAATCCTGTCTTAGGGAGAAATCACTGGAGCTTGCAGAGGGCTGTGTGGGTGCTGGTTACCACCTAAAACACACTGGGATAGTCACAGCCCGTTCAGTTGTTCAAATCAGCCGTTCAAGTCACCTGGCAGCTGGGCAGGGTGTCAGAAGACAGCAATGTCCAAGATGAAGGCCACACCAAGTTTTTTTTTTTTTTTTTTTTTATTTTATTTTGAGCCAACTAACTCGGCAGTGGGTCTCCTGGATGCTCTTCCCACCTACTGGGAACCATCCCAGATCACTGAGCCATAAATGGGATTTACAGAGGTCATAAGGCACTCGGAGGAGGGAGACTTGCCACAAGGGACGAGAGGGCTCTTGAAGCCTACTCAAGACCAGCATGAAAGTGATCATCAGTCTGAGGACTGGGAGCTATCTTCCATCTAAAAATCATTTTAGATTTATTATATGTGTATGAGGGTTTGCCTGCATGTATGTATATGTAGCTCAGAGGCCAGAAGAAGGCATCAGATCCTCCAGAATTGGAGGCACAGATGTCGTGTGCCACCAACAGTGTTGAGAACTGACCCAGGTCCTCTGCAAGAACGATAAGCGCTCTTAACTGAGCCACCTATCCAACTCGCTCTACTTCTCGACAGGAGGACGACTCTCTTGGCTCTGTGAAAGGGAGACTATAACCGGGTCTCTGTGTGAGGACCACGTTTTCTCCAGCTGGGGAGTTAGCAGGTGGCCTGTCTTCCAAGAAGTGATGAAAGGCAAGGCTTGTGGAGAGACTTCGAGAGTTCATCCTGGCGGTGACTACAGCATACGAGCTACACATTCTCAGCAAGAAGAGTCACGTACATTGAGTGGCAAGCCACATGTGCTGTAGGGGTGGGGCTGGATGAGGGGAACACTGGTGGTCTGCCTGGGAAAAATTTACTGAAATGTGAAACTGGACAGTCTGATGACTTGACCCCAGAACACCAAGAATTAGCAATTTTGGGATTCCCTGGAACTGGTCTTGCAGTTCCTATATAATTTATAGTCTTATAATTTTCAAGAATTACATTTGGATATTTTCCACTATTTGCTGTTCCTTTTGAATTCAAACTATTTTTCAGTGACTTCATTAGAATGAGTTACAGAATGGTTGGTTATTTGGGGGCATATTGTGTCTCATATGACATTTGACTAACCTCATATATATTATTTCTCTGCTATGAACCTTAGTTTTCCCAACTGGGAAATGGGGAGATCACTCCCAAGCTTGCAGGGTTATGGAAGCACCCTAAAAGACCTGGGTAGGGGCCGGAGAGGTGACTCAGAGGTTAAATGCATCTAACTCTTTCAGAGGACCTGAGTTTAGTTCCCAGAACCCACATCAGGTGACTCACAATCGTAACTCCAGCTCCCGGGGAACCGTGCCTCCTTCTGCAGATATCCACACACAGTATACATGCATGCAGACATACACAGACAACAAACATACTAAAAACAAAACCCCTTAGGTGGAGTTTCACAAGTGCTGGGCACCCAGAGTTCCTCAGCAAGGAGTCAGTGAGACTCACACACGTAGTTTTGAGTTCTGGTTTTTAGATTCTCTCTCTCTCTTCTGCACAAATAAGAGTGGTGTAGCTTCATCTTTCCTGAGACACTCTTGATTCAAACATGGTGACACAGATATTGTCACAAGCATTGATGCCAGAGGCTACAGGGGCGACTAACTTTCTACCAAGAGACAGGCCTCAGACAGGCCTGTGACCCTCTCCAGCCCAGGTCTCTTGACGTGGGAATCTTTCTCATACTGGACTGGACTGGTTCAGCTACTCCCCAAGTCTGCATCCCTGATGTCAGTTGTCCTGTCTGAGCCATCTCTCTTCCTCTGTCACAGATATGATGCTTGTAATGGAGGAGGATGCAGGCTGCCAGGCCCTTTGAGTCAAAACTGCTGGATTTGCCCCACCTTGGGCCCAGAACTCAGCCCACACAGCAGATGCCCAGGCAGTGCTTCTCAGCAGAGTTGAGTCATCTGTGGCCAGCTAGCATGTTCTGAGCATCAAGCAAGCCCACACAAGACAGTCTGGGAGCAAGACTCAAGCTTCCAGAGGTTTGGAGCTGAGCATTTGTGAGGAGAAGGGTCAAACCGCAGAGCTAGAGTGGTCTCTTGGGTACTGAGGGTCAAGGACATTCCATACTGAGGAGTCCCTAGATAAGAAAACCACAGAGAACAGGCCTTGGATCTGATTCCTTGTCTCTGCCTTCTATAAGGACATTGGAAATGACATGCTCAGAACTGAGATGAGGCAAGCCTTAAGGGCTATGAGCTCCCTTGGGGGAGTCTTCATCTGCCTAACTTTACCCAGAATGTCAGGCACACAAAGTTGATCACATGCATTTAGCCCTTATAGCTCTGCAGATGGTTCCCGAATCTCTTTGGACTCTAAATTAGCCATGATGGCATTTGTTCTTAAGTAGCTATGGTAGAAAATGGAAAGCCTTAAAGTGATTGGCATTTTAGAAATATGTGTTTTAAGCAAATGAGCTTTTTTCCTAGATGTTTTTCTACTGGGAAAAGGAACATTTACTCAATATTCCAGGCATTTCGCATATGTTGGATCTGCAATGTTCTAACCACACCAAGGAGCAGCTGAAATATCTCCAGCTTATAGACTAAGAAGCTAAGGCTCAGAGAGATCCACTATATTGTCCAAAGTTGCACAGTGAGTGAGCAGTACTTTAAATTCAAGTCTGGTTCTAAGCTCAGATTCTTCTACTTAATAACATCCTATTTCCCTAATACACACCGGCACTGGCATATTCAAATAATCCTGGACTGGGACGCACACCAGAGACTTCCACAGTGTTGTCTAGCTCTATCCCCAGGACAGAGGGAAGAGGTCAAGGATGGAGGGGCCCTTGAGCTCTGTCCTAACTAGACCTAACACAAGACAGGTTGCCTGGCCAAAACATGCCCACGGATGGCATCTCCGTCTAATATGTAAATCCCAGAGTAAATCCTGCAAATCTAGTCTTAACACAAACACCCCAAGGGGCAGAGGAAGCTCCTCTTGTGGGACTCATTGCTCTTCACGCTGTCAGCTGGCTAAGCCATAGTGAAGCAATCCTTGGCCCAGCTGTGCAGTCATTCCCCACCATCTTGATCTTGTCAGAGCTCAACAACCTTGGCAAATGTCAGCAGGCAAACTGTGGAACAAACAGACATGGCTTCCCCTTTACAGAGGGAAAAAAAATGAATGAGTAACAGGGATTTGAAGAGAAAATGGCGTTGGCCATAAGGCTGGGCTAGGACGATGTAGACTTTGCACAAGGCCTGGTGGTGACTTAATGATGAGGAGTTGGGAGGGAGGGAAAGGTTGGGTAGGTGCAAGGCTGGGGAGCCTCTATCCAAGAGGCTTGCAACTGAATCCTCACAACTCCATCCCTGCCTGCCTGCCATGGA
This sequence comes from Myodes glareolus, assembly GCF_982192425.1. Lineage (NCBI taxonomy): Eukaryota > Metazoa > Chordata > Mammalia > Rodentia > Cricetidae > Myodes > Myodes glareolus. Next base: position 92,173,444 of record NC_142032.1, read on the forward strand.
CTCATAGCAAGAATGACAGTGGTTTTTGAGCGTGGGCACTGCGGGAAAACCGAAGCCCAGACAGAAGCAGTTACGTACCCACCATGCCATGGTGACTTCTAAGAGCTCCCAGATTATCCCCAGCCACAGCTGAAAGACACATTGCCCTGCGACTAACAAGTTGGAAGCTGTTCAAATGTACCAATTATACAACTGTCTTATGACCAAGGTTGGCCTGGATTATCAAGCCCACAGAAACAAGGCATAAAGCTCCAGAGGCAGGGCCATCTCCAAGCCAATTCCATTCAGCCTGTCCCCAGGTATGGTGCTTCCCATGGTCACAACTTGTGGGCTGGTGACTCTGCCAGGTCCCATTTACCTGGTTCAGAGAGACCAGTGGATTATATATTGAGAGTTATAGACCCAAGAGTCTCCTTAAACCTTTGCCTTCCAAAATGGCAGTCTACAGAATGGGAAAAGATCTTCACCAATCCCACATTGGACAGAGGGTTGATCTCCAAAATATACAAAGAACTCAAGAAACTTGTCATCAAGAGAATAAATAATCCCCCCAAAAAATGGGGTACAGACCTAAACAGAGAACTCTAAACAGATGAATCTAAAATGACTGAAAGACACTTAAGGAAATGGTCAATATCCTTAGTAATCAGAGAAATGCAAATCAAAACAACTCTGAGATTCCATCTTATACTTGTAAGAATGGCCAAGATCAAAAACACTGAGGACAACTTATGCTGGAGACGTAGGGTAAAGGGAACACTCCTGTATTGCTGGTGGGAGTACAAACTGGTACAGCTGGTTTGGAAATCAGTATGGTGATTTCTCAGAAAATTAGGAAACAACCTTCCTCAAGACCCAACAATACCACTTTTGAGTATATAACCAAAGGATGCTCAATCATACCACAAGGACATGTGCTCAATTATGTTCAAAGCAGTATTGTTTGTTATAACCAGAACCTGGAAACAACCTAAATGCCCCTTGACCAAAGAATGGATAAGGAAAATGTGTCACATTTACACAATGGAGTACTACACAGAGGAAAAAAAATAACGACATCTTGAAATTTGCCGGCAAATGGATGGATCTAAAAAACATCATATTGAGTGAGGTAACCCAGACCCAGAAAGACAAATATAATATATACTCACTCATAAGTGACTTTTAGACACAAAGCAAAGAAAAACCTGCCTACAACTCACAATCCCAGAGAACCTAGACAACAATGAGGACCCTAAGAGAGACATACATGGATCTAATCTACATGGGAAGTAGAAAAAGACAAGATCTCCTAAGTAAATTGGGAGCATGGGGACCATGGGAGAGGGCAGAAGGAGAGGGGAGAGGAAGGGAGAGGAGCAGAGAAAAATATATAGCTCAATAAAAACAATTAAAAAAAAAACACAGAAAACCATCATCTTCTTCTTCTTTTTTTTCTCCCCAAGGCAGGGCTTCTCTGTGTAACAGCCACAGCTGTCCGGCAACTAGCTCTTGGAGACCAGGCAAACCTCTGCCTTCTTATCGGCTCTGCCCATGCTCAGTTCTCCCAGTCACAGAGCAGCCCTTCTCGCCCGCCCCACTTTATATTGCTCTTTGCTGCCAGCACCCCGGGCTGCTGCTGGTGCCGAACCCGTCCACAGTGATTCTCATGTCATCTGTGACATGCATGACTTACTTAGATGTCACATTCATGCTGGTGTTTCCTCTACTGTAACAGAAGCTACACAGTGCAGGGACTTAACTCTGGTGCCTATGCTAAGAGCCTGAAAGTATCCAAACTGAGTTTAATAAATTCTCATTGCATAAATGAAGCTTCACTAGCTAGCTTGGTGGGGGACCTTGTTTTAAAGACTGTCTGAAAGGCTGACGAGAAAGGCCTTGGGTGGGGGGCTCTGGGATAACACAATAGGGACAAGCTTAGTATTGACAAGGGTCCGCCAGACCCCAGGCTCCACCTCCTGCTATCACTTAGAGGACAGAGAGAACTTCTTGAGGCTAGAAGAAAATCAGGGATGAAAAGAGGGTGGGTCTTGGCAAGCTCAGCTTTGAACGCCCTAGGAAACAGGAGAAAGGCTAGACAGGGAGAAGCAAGGTGGCTTTGGCTAACTGACAGAGTCACTACATGGCCTGCGCCCAGTGCCCTGACCACCTCCACCATCCCCTTTATTCCGCCAAGATCAAGGGTGGAAGTGATGCTCCCCACAGCAGGAAATAGCATCTCTGATGGGAAGTCTATCCTGAGACCTTGCTAATGGTGGTGACAAAAATGTCTGTCTCCACGCATACAGTTCTCCATGATGTGAGCCAGGACCCCTTTACATGGGGGTGGGGAGAGAACAGAGGACCAGACAGACAGACAGACAGCTGGCTGAGGGGCTGACACTGGCCAGGGTGCGGCTGTGTTGATATCTTACCCACGAGTTTTCAGTAGCAGTGGAAATCAGAAGTGTTTCTGTCTCTTCATGTCGCTCCCTCCTGGTCTTTGGGGGAGCTTCATGCCCATGTGGGGAACCCGGGAGGGGGCTGGGTAATAAGATTTCACCTGTCTGTGGAGATTCATTCTACACACTTCTCCCTATAGATGCTAGGGGTGTCCGTGGGAACAGAACCAGTTACAAAACAAGGGGCAACTTGGGACCTTTTGCTAAGACGATAGCACGAAGCTGGATGTGCACCAGCTCAACAACCCAGGAGCCAAACAGGAGTCCTACAGATGGGACACCCAGCCTGCACCCTGGCCTCAGCAGGAGCCAGGCCAGCAGACTCAGTTCAGCAGAGCATACTATGGCTGGGGACTCACTCATTCTGGAGGCTAGAAATGTACCACAGAGCCAAACTCATTCTTGTTCACAGAACACTTCACTATCCACTAAATCACAGCTCGTTCCCGGCCTCTCTCCCGCCTAGCTAACTCCTGTACTGCTTTTGAGAACACAGGGTGTTCCCTTCAGGAGCTCGCTACAGCCCCGTGAGAGGACGAAATTCCCGAACACACCGACAGTGCTGTGAGCTGCTCTCACTGTCTGTCCAGCCTTACACACTGTCATCTCAGAGCCAGGTGACACCAGACATTCTGTCTTCTCACTTCATGCCAGGCCTACCTGCCTGCCTTATACATTTTGATCACTTCCTATCACACCATAGTTCTCCATTCAGGAAACTAGTTATGTGAAATCGTCCACACAGGTCTCCTTTAATGGCCTCTGAACCCTCTGCAGGCTGCTTTCTGTTCTTGCAATCTTGCCTGTTCTACGGCTCACAAAATTCACGAATCGTACCGTATTAAGTTCACGGTGTGAAATTGCCATTTGCTTAGGCCAGGCACACCAAATTTCACAGCTCTGCATATTGAATGTGTGATTATTCTTATGACGGGGTGCTGTTTCTGTCTGAATGGCAGTAAGAAGGGGTCCAAAGTTCCCCCTTAATTTTCTCAGTACCTGGGCAGGGCTCAGCATTGAGGTCCCCGAGGAGCGCTTTCTGTGAGAGCGTGACATTGGCAGTGCAGGCTCAGGCCGTTCTGCTAGATGCAGGCACTAACACAAAACCCAAACCGGACTGGAGACTGTTGTACAATGTCTAACAAACTTTCATCCCAGCCAAGCCCATCTCCAGATGTTTGGCTGTGCCGGCCAAACGGAGCCTGAGAACATCTCAGAACATGCAGGGGGTGGAGGCGGCGGTGATTCTGGGACGACTACCTTTCTGGCAGGAGAAACAGAGTCGGCAGCTGGTGGAGATGAAGGAGCAGTTGAATCAGGAGATGGAAGACCAGAGGGAGGAGATGGAGGATGAGTGTGAGGCAGACGTTTAGACAGGAGTTTATCCTGCATGGAACAGAGACAGGAAAGAAAGCAGGACTATAGCTGCGGCAGGTGGAGCGATCTTGCCTTTAACATACCCACGCAGGAGCAGACACTGAGGGCCGCGTCTCAGGATGACACAGGAGTGTGTCTTTGGAGCCAAGTGGGATTATGTGGCTCCTGGCCGTACTGCCTTTGCTCCAGCTCCAGCTCCATGAAGTACCCCGGGGAGACCCATTCTGCTCCTGCCTAGAGCTGCCCCAGACTGCAGTGCTCACGAGAATCCACCATAGAAGAATCTGGTATAAGGGAGCAGCTGCAGGCTTAGGAGGAGGAGAAGCCAGAGCCAATGGGGGCAGCCCGCCACAGCTGGGGCTTCAGCAGCTGGAGGCACACACCTGCCTCTGGCAGACTGCTAGAACCCTGGCAATATCCTTCCCTCGGTGCGTGGCTCCACTGACAGCTGGAGACACAGGAGGGGGCTGAGCAAAGGTGGCCAAGATGTGTTCTAGAGACAGCTTGCGGAAGGAGCAGGATGCCACGAGAATACCCCTACCCCCGCCTCCCTGCCTTCACTCCTACTCTCAGTTCCTGCTCTGCGAACACCAGCTCCTCTTTTCCTACCAGTTTCTAAGTAAGTAGGCGGCCTGGAGGAAGCTGTACTTCCCATGCTAAGGCAAAGTTTCTTGCATTAGCTTAGCCTTGCTGCTTTGAGAGACAGCTGAAGCTGGGTGGGGGGCAGCCTTTAGCAGCACAAGCAATTGGCTTGCTCTCATCTTTAAGGCGCCCAGAGCCTTGCAGTTGATCAACAGTCCTCCTTTCCCTCCCAGGAAGCTCAGAATCTATTTAGAAATGATCTAAGCACACATGTAACCAAACTGTGGTCCACATGTGCCCCAGCGCATAGCAGCCCAAAGTCAAAAGATTGGAATCTCTTGATTAGGGTTGTTTTGTTTGATTTAATGTTACTTTGGATGGACTCGGGGTCTCACTGTGTAGCCCTGGCTGTCCTGAAACTCACTATTAGACCAGACTGGCCTCAAGCTCACAAGGATCCACATGCCTCTGCCTCTGCAATGCTAGCATTAAAGGCTTGCACCACCACACTCGGCCCAACTAGGGTCCTAAAGTCCCTGTTTTTTGCTGGGTACAAGATTCTTTTCACTTGAGCTTACTCTCCTGCCTCCATTCCCCCTCGTCATAACATGTCTACTGTCTCAAAACTGTGCATCTGCGTCTCTTAGATGCAAGCTCAAATTTATCAATGGCGTAAAAAGCGAACTGCTTCTTGTACTATAGAAAAGGAAGGAGAGAAGTGTGAGCTTCCGGGGCTGGTTCATGGCTACCTGGCAAGACACCCAGCCTTGGTCCCCGAGCACTGCGAAAGCCCTTGATTTACCTGTGGGAAATCCCCGTGTCCAAACATGGAGGCCAGGTGAGCCGCCTTCTCCTTAATGTTCTTTTTGTGAAATTCCCTGTTAGCCAAGTTCTGGGCCCTCTTCTGCAGTCAAGGTGAGAAAGGAGAAAGATGGTGACAATGGCCATGAGGGTCACCTCCAAGGGAGAGGGGGAAGGAATGAGCCAGGCTGGTCTCCTCAGACACAGCAGACCGGAGATAGGGAAGGAGGCAGAGGAAAAGGGACCTGCTCTGGGTGGGTGAGGAACAGGTAGGATGGGCACAGACACAGGTAGGTAGAGAGTGTGGTCACCTGAAGAACCTTTTCTTCTACTTGCTGCAGCCGCCGCAGCACCCCGGACAGGGCCAGTGCCCCTTGGCAGGTGGGAGGCAGGGTGGCGAGATTTTCAGCCCCACCCAGTTGCAGGTCGGACTTGGCCCTGGCTCTCCAGGGTCTGCTTGGGCACTCGCCGCTAGCAGGTACTTGATTGAGTTCTCTGAGCACCTGTCCTGTAGCCACCACGGAGGAGAACTGGGAGAGAGGGGGAAATCAGCTTCCTTCCTTTTATAGGCCCCACCCCCAGGAGGGACCCAGGACCAGAGATAGAGGGTACAGAAGCAGGTGGCACTTTGAGAACGGTCACAGACTAGCCCGGATGAAGGAGGAGCTTCTGCATCTATGTTGGTACCCCTAGCACTCAATCAACAGTTCTCAGCCCTGGGCCTCGCCTAAGACAGCCAAATCTCGACAGCCCTGGTTCCCATACGTAACTCTATTATGAGATTGCCTAGGGTTCCTCAAGGAAGGCATGACCCATCCCATTAGGGATTGTGACTGATCTGGGTATGCAGGAGACCTCGTCATGAGAATGGTATGCACACGGACACACAGTTGCCGCATCAGCCCTGCACCTACTGCTCTCTACCTCTGGTGCCCAGTAAACAACAAACACCCAGTGCTGACCAGATGACCCTGGAATTTGTGGGTGCTTATTCTGACCGTCTAGATTCCAAAGCCAGAGAGTCTCTCCATGCAGGCTCTGGCTGCTCAGACATCTGGAAAGGCCTTTACCATGCCCCAGCCTTACTCTTTCTGTGGGCGTAGCCATAAGGCACCCCCAACCCATTCCACTGTTGCTTTCTCGATCATTTGGAAACCAGTTTATTCGCTAGCCCCTCTGTACTAAAGCATCGCATGGGAACTCTCCAAAGTGGCCACATGGAGTTGTTTACTCTCCCCCTAGCAACAGCATCAAGAGTGTGCACGGTTGGCCGGGTAACACCTGTGATGGGCTGAGGAACTAATGGCATACATATACATCAGGTGTTCCCTATGTAGCTGTTCTTATCCGGAAGGATAGTAACCTTGAACTGTGTCTTCATGCACAGGGATTCTACAATCAGTCACACATGGGGGCTGGAGGCAGCCATGCATCCCACCCCTTGGCTCCAAGTCCCCTCCTTCAAGCTTTACCAAAATAGCATCCACTGGAAAGAGCCCTACCTGCCTTTTCAGAGGAGGTGGAAGCCTGGGAGTGGAGTCCTCCAGCTTAGGACAGCGAGGGGTAGCAGGAGGGCGAGAGACAGAGCATAAGACAGGCTTACCTATGCCTGAGACCCGGTGGCAGTCCTGGGAAGAAAAAGGCAGTCCACAGAAGCAGCCCAAGGAGACAGGAAAGAAAAGGCGAGTGAGAAAAGGCACGTGGAGTTGGAAGGGGGAAACAAGGAACAGGAGACTCGGCTGTGTGGAGGAGCAGAGATGCGGCTGGCTAGATTCCTGCAAGCCGGGCCCAGCTTGGAAACTGGATCCCTGGCTCTACAAGCATGTGGATGGGCAAGTTCTGTAGCTCCCTGCTCTGGGACAACGTGTCAATCCCACAGGCCTTGCTGTTTGGCTCAAACACAGGGCTCTGGGCCATCAGTGCCAGCCTACACCAGGCTAGGGTGGCCAGCACAGTCCTCCTAGAAACAGAGAGCTTCTTGCCCATGCCAGGACAGGGATGTCCAGGTCAAATGAACAGAGTCAGGCCTCCGGGAGGGACCATTGAAACTATGATTAGACAAAGATAGGACTCAAGAAAATTGCCCTTTTGTTTCAAATCTGCTTTCTAGAGAAGATTAGTTGTCTAGGAGAGCTGTGGCTAGCCCCAAGACCAAGGAGTCATTCATGTGTGCCTCTAAAGTTAACCAGGGGAGAGAATGTCTCCCCCAGATGAGTCCAATTCTGTCATGGGACCACTGTCCTTGATAAACAAAGGGAATCTGACCCCCAGAGTCTTATATCATGACAACATATTGTAACTTTACAGTATACATCCAAAGAAAAGAGAACAGAGGAACAAAGCTAAGAACACAGACTTGAAACGAGGCGTGACAGTGTAAGTCACAGCAGCTAGCTTGCCCTGGTCAAACACAGCGACCCTGTAGAGCCTGTCGGGATGTGGGGAGGGCAGAGGCATCAGGGCATGCCGAGAAAGCTGGCCAAGTCCTTGCACCTCTGATCAGGGTACGCCATCTCACCAGGGACTTGGGCAGTATTCTCCTACATGGCCTCACAACTCGAGCTGTCCTCTCTCACACTGGCTAAAATCATGATTTGAGGGCAAAAGCAATTTAGGAAATGGATTTAATTATCTGAAAGATGGGCACCAGCAAGCTGTGACTCACAGGCCACATACTGGAATGCTAGCACCCCTACTTGTTAGGGATCCAGTATGAAGGCCTAAATGTTCTAACAGAACCCCATGGAAAAGTCTGTTATTTCACAACCAGGAGGCTGAAGTCTTTTTCCCCGTTTGACCACACCCAGGAGGTGAACGTTAGCCCATCTCTAGTCAGCCGGGGTCTGCTACCAGTAGGCTATGTCCAGTGACCACATAAAGCATTACCTGCTTCAGGGCTGCAGGGTTCCGGGTGTTCTCCTCAAACTTGGCCAGCAGCTGATTGGCCATGGACTTGACTTTGTTCTGATTGCCGCCTTCTCTGGCACACTCTTGACTGGAGCCCAAGCTACGGCTGGAGAAAGCTGGCAGCTGCAAAGGTTAAAACAGCACATGGGAATCCAGGGGTTGTCAGGACAGAGGGCCCCTCAGTGGGTTGTGGGAGTGAGGGCAGACAGCAGGAGTGTCCGCTGGAATTGATGCTCACAGCACAACGCATGTGTCTAAAGGATTGGAATCCAGCAGTTAGAGTTTGAATTCTTTCTCCCTACCAGTCTTGAACCTAGGCAATGTATGTCTCTGAATTTGCCCCATCTACAAAATGGGAGGAGTGTCCCACTTCAAGCGCTTATAGCAAAAAAAAAAAAGTCAGTTCAAACAGAGAAGTGTTATATAAACTAATTTCCAAAATGCATCATTCCGCCTGAGAAGCGGAGAGAGAGTGGTGAGGGAAGGGAGTCGGGCTACGGTGAGCACAGGCTTTCGGCTTTTCGCTCCTCTCCTCTGCACTCCCTTTCCCAACTTCGCCCACAACTCTAATCTTTAAAGAAAAAATAAATCAGAGATAACTTTAGATTTACACAGACGGTACAAAGAAGTACAGCCCGCTCCCAAGGACGCCTCCCCCAGCCACCTTTGATGTAGCTTCAGGAATAATCGCAGCACTGTTATCAGAGCCAGGGAACGGACACTGGCAGAATACTCTCAACTGGACCATGGGCTGTGTTTGGATTGCATCAGCTTTTCCATTCCCACCCATCTTCTGTTCCAGGCTCCAACCCAGGATCCCACACATTGAGTCATCTTGTCTCCTTAGTCTCCTCCAATCTCTGGCAATTTTGCTATCTTCCTTGGCTCTGACACTTCTGAAGGGCCCTTGGCAGCCATTGTATAAAAAGATCTCAATCTGTGTTGGTCTGAGGTGCTCTCACAATTAGCCTGGGACTGGAGGTTCTGGGGATTCATGGCACAGGGATGAAGGGCCCTTTGCATCCATCCTGTTGGGATGCGTGACGGTAACAAGCTTGGTTACGATGGCTTACAAAACGGAGCTCCATCTCACTCATCTACTAACTAATACGACTTGAAAATTTCTAGTATTTCTTAGTATGTATTTCCTGTTCCATGCATCTTTTCCCACACACCTCAGAGCATACGAGGGGTACTGTGCCAAGTGGGTGGTCAGGCCCCCGAAGGAGACAAGGAGTCTCTCCATAGGAATGGCGTTCTTTTTTTTTTAATATTTATTTATTTATTTATATTTTATGTACATTGGTGTTTTTGCCACGAGTGTTGGGTCTCCTGGAACTAGAATTACAGACAGTTGTGAGCTGCCATGTGGGTGCTGGGAATTGAACCCAGGTCCGCTGGAAGAGCAGTCAGTGCTCTTAACCACTGAGCCATCTCTCTAGCCCCCAGGAATGGCGCTCTTAAGAGGATAAAGATGTGTTCATTCAGAAGAGATGCACGGGAAGATGCAAGCTAAAGTTGACTGTTTCTAAAAATAGGATCCCAAAGAGAGGAGCCTGGGGGAGGGGTAGTGTATGAACAGCACAGTCAAGTTCTGGACAAACACAAAATGGAGAGCCACTCCCTGCTTTAGGGTATGAAATGTGGCTTGCACACAAACCACTCATGATCAAGGGGGAGGGTGGAGTCTACTGAGTGAACACTGCACAGATCAAAGTCGGTGACAACAGCGGACCACACAGCCACCAGTGCACCAATTCATTGAGTCAGGGCACCAGGGTTTGCATTACCTTTTCATTTTTAAAACGTGTGTGTGTGTGTGTGTGTGTGTGTGTGTGTGTGTGTGTGTGTTTACACCTCTGAAGGTCAGAAGAGGGCACTGGATTCCCTGGAGGTGCAGTTTTAGGCAGTTGAGAGCTACTTGATGTGGGTGCTGGGAACTGAACTTGGGTCCTCTGGAAGAGCAGTGAGCTTTCTTAACTGCTCAGCCATTTCTCCAGCCCCTTCTGAAGCCACAGTTCTTGGTGAGATTGTCCCCAAAGGTTCTGGAAACACTTCAGATGAGGGCAGCGAGCATGTTTGCATTGCAAGATGTGAACTGGACTCCAGATTTCCTTTGATCAGAGAATGAGGTAAGTGGTGGGCAGCCACACTTTATCAGGGTGGGCTTCTGGCTTGACTGGCAGTTCACTCATGGGAGACAGAACAAGCCTGAAACACGACCCACGTTTTACAAAATATAACATTAAAGTCACACCCAGAGGAGGCAAGTAAGTCTCTTCTACGTCCTGGGAATCAAGCATTGGTGTAGTTTGTAAATCACACCCCACATGCCTGAGTCAGCTACAGCATAAGCCAGTAGCTCAGTTAAAGCTGGTGCCCACACCTCATGGGCATATGCATGCTTCCTTTTGCAGAATTAGGATGGCTTTGGAAAATGAAGTACAGGACTGGGGAGATGGCTTAGCAGGTAAAGTGACTGGCATACAAAACACGAAGACCTGAATGCAGGTCCCCCCAACACCCAAATGAAAAGCTAGGTGCAATGGCACAAGTCCATAGCCCTGGCAGTGGGAAGTGGGGGCCGGCTGATCCCTGGGGCTCATGGGCCATCCAGTCAAGTCTAATGGATGAGCTACCACTTCAGAGCAAGACCCTGTCTCAAAAAAGTAAGGCAGAAGCCGGGAGGTGGTGGCGCACGTCTTTAATCCCAGTGCTTGGGAGGCAGAGGCAGGCGGATCTCTGAGAGTTCGAGGCCAGCCTGGCCTACAAAGAGTGTTCCAGGATATCTAGGATTGTTACACAGAGAAACCCTGTTTTGAAAAAAGTAAAAAAAGTAAGTGGAGAGCGAACAAGGAAGATGCTTGACAGCATCTGTGGCCTCCACATGCGTACAAGGTGCACGATCACCCTCCAACACAAACGCACACGCACAAATGCAATGAAGTGCACGTCTCGTGTCTCTTTAAATTATTTGATTAAGGTAGAATTCACACCCTCCAGCCCATTTTCAGACGCAGGCTCTATCTAGACTTCGACATGGTCTCCTACAGTTTTCCCCTTTCGCCAGATGGTGGCACTCGCGGGCACCCAACATTTGTCTTAAAGGCTTTAGAGGAAAGCCGCAAACAGTGCAGAGAGCCGGTCGGCCGGTGTCTCTTTCCTACGATTAGCAACTCAATATTAATTAACTATGCTATGTGTGACGTCTTATCAATCTAAAAACCTTTCAAAGTCTTAAACGTTTTGGATGTGCCAGCACATTTGACAGCCACGGCCCTCACCCCCGGGGGAGGTTTCATCCTGCAAGGTTACACAGCTAGGAAGTAGTAAAGTGATCAAACTGAGTCCGGATCCCAGTGGTTCATGAGAGAAAAAAACAAAATGGAAGCAGGGCTAGTGATATAGCTAAGCAAGCACACCCAGAGCCACTGGTCCTTAGGATGCGGGTGTTTGTATCAGCCGAGCCCAGGCACACTCACCTCTTCCAGGTTGTTGATACCCTGCCGCCTCCTCTTGTTCATGTCATTCTCCTCGGTCTGGGTGTCTACCTGCAACAGCCAAGGAAACAGGGTGAGCTCAGGGCCACCAACGCTGTTTGAACCAGAAGCATGGAAGAATGCATGCTCATCTGGACACAGCTGTCAGTCTAACGGTAGACAAGGGGAAAGATGGCTAAGCAGAGCCATGGAGTTACAGTTAGGCATAATGGAGAGTGTCTCTCTTCTATTTCGGAATCCCTGAGACACAAGCAGGGTAGGCGTCATCTCTATTACAGTGGCTGTGGGTTTGGGGGAGGTTTAATTATGTCCCCGAAGTCAGAGCCAGGCCCGGGAATACCCTCTGTGCTTGCTGCCTTAAGGGAACTCCCTGACTTTCTTTGTTCCCTGGGCCTCCGGTGAAGAGGTAGGACAAGTTCACCCTGCAGAGAGCATTCTCAGGACTTGAGTGAGCTGTCCAGGGCTTTGGTGTCAAATTAAGCCTATAATCCAGCCACCATTAAATGATTTAATTCGTTTCAATAAATATTAGCTCCAACCTGCGGACTAGAGATCAAATGTCCAGCTTGCCAAGGACGTTCAGATTTATTGACTCCCTCCGCCACTGTAACTATTAATAGACACATTCCCTTTCAGAGTGTATTACCCAGCTATCCTGGTAGCCCGTCACAGCTCTGCCTGAATATGAATAACCGAGCCCAGGCTTGTCAGGTGAGTAGCGTGTAAGGACTGAGCTGTCCCCATGGCCTGGGTGGCGCGGAGGCTGAGTACTGTTCCTTCTCCACATGTATCTTTGAGGCCAGACTGCATCTATTCCCTAAGGACAGACATCATAAGTACCAGTTTCCAGTGATTTGGACCTTCTCCCAACAGTTAGCTCCTGCTGGAGTCCGGGGTCACATCCCACAGAGTATATGTCACATCTGCATGGATTTTCCTATACTCTGACTTCCTCCATGGGCAGGTCCACATCACATCCCAGCCTTTCAGACACCATAAATGCAGGAAGAGGTACCACAGGCTCACTGTAAGCCCAGGCATAACACCCATCCAGGCCCAAGCATAGTTTGCCTGGCCCCAGAAGGGTCCTTCCGGGCCTGGATACTCTGAAATAGAAGCCTGGGAACCCCAGCACCGAGTCTACTGTGCATTATTTGAGTCCAATAAACACCCTCATTACATATCACATCACAACACACACTACACACACACACACACACCCCACACCACATCACACACATACAGACACACACCACATCACAGACCACGCACCACATTACACACACACACACACACACACACACACACACAGAGACACACACTACACCACATCACACATCACACACGATATCACATACACACACCACATATACACCACACACACACATATACACACACGCCTACCATATTCACCACCCCCACTAAAAGAAAAACCAACCACAGTTTAGTCATGAATATTTGTTCAAAATTTGACCAAGGCACTGTAGCCCGGCAGATCAAGGGCCCTGCCTCCCTCAGCATCTCCTTCAGCTTCTCATAAATCATTATTCTGTGAATGAAAATAGCCCCGGTCTAGCGCCTGGACAAACACCAAGAGAAACAGATGACCTGGTTTCCAACAATGCTGGGTTTTAGAGGCACAAACTGTTTGGGCTCCCAGCTCTACCGTCTGTGAATGCCACTTAGACCCAGAGACCAGAACTGAAGTACAGAATGTCCCACGGACAAGAATGCTTCCTGCATAATCTTAGGGTTCTCTTTGTATGCTTCCACTTTTAAGGAGGACTTGGCTTTTCTCACAAAGAATAATACATTTTTTTCTCTCCCTTATACTTGAAAGCCCAGGGTGGGACCAATTCAAACAACTGGAGCCTGGCTAGACCCCATCTGGACACATGACCTAAGGGCTCACAGAACTCAGTCCAGGGTGGTGGGCCCAGCCAGCAGCTCCTAAGAAGTCCCTAAGTCCTCCTGGGAGAATAAATGGAGTACAAGGGGCAACCTTTGCTTCTTAGATGCCTCCACTGTGAAGGACCTGGGAAATAAAATGCATCTATGTGGAAAGCTTAGCAATGCACAGACATCCAAACAATATCTACTTTCCCCTATGGAAAAGTACTATTGAGATGCAGTTCAAAACAAAAGCCTAAGAAAATTAAAATGTAGAGATTTATTTATTTTTCTCACTGGAAGCCAAATGTTGACTCAAGACCTCTAACCCAGAGCCATTTTCTTCAATGGCACAACGACTAGTAAGTTGCTACACTCTGGTAAATAACCTCTGCCTATGCTCACATAACCGAGCATAATTAAAGTCAGTGGGACATGGCCACAGACACAGGCAGTCACACACACACACACACACACACACACACACACACACACACACACGTCAGAGGGGGACTGGTTGGGAGAAGAGGGGCTTCTGTGGGGGTCAGGGTGTGTTGGGATGGATATGGTAAAAATATATTGCATACATGTATGAGATTGGTAAAAAAAAAGAATAAATAAAAATACGTTTTACAAGAAGACTTTAATCACTCTGAACTTTATTATACTTGACAAAGAACCAGAAGCATAACGAAAACCCAAATATTTCTCATGGTCACGCAGAGTGAACATGAGAATAAACAAATGACTTAGGTTCTCTTCCTATTAGCTTTCCAGTTCTTTCACCCCGGGAACATTTTCTTATCATGATTTTCCAAGGATGTGAAAGAGTTGATATGCCAAAATCCATTTATTAAACTAAATGGTTTCCCTCTTTAAAAAACAACCAAACGCCACATATCCGCTGGTCTGCCTATTAATCTGACTAGCTGAGGACAGCCATGTCCCCACACATCCTGAGTTGCTTTGGCTCAATGCAAACAACATTTATATTTAGTTATCTGGTTTAGCCCAACCGTGGAGGAAGTTAGATCTGGTTGAGCTGGATATCAGCATGCATATTTAAAAAGATGGCCAGTGATACTACCAACAAAGTTCTCTCTTCAAGGAATCACAGGTTCAGGTGTTAGTCTGTGGCTAGTGATGTTCAGAAAATCACCTAATCACCTTGACTTCAGCGTCCTCACCTATAGAAAAGAGTCTGACCCCATCTACTCATAAGTTACTGTGAGGTGAGTCTGATGGAATCACAGAATGTAAAACACTTCTTAAACTACACATTGCTATATAGTGCCAATGCTATTAGTAACAGAATTTTAAACACCTGAGTTCTAGTTCTTACTTTGACAATACCTGTAAAACTTACTAAAATTTTACAACGCCAAGTCCAAGTTTCCCTACCCACTACACTGTAAGGACACTATGTTCCCAACCTTCCTCCAAAGGATATAGGCATGGGTGGGTAGATGAATGGATGAACAGATGGGTACATGGGTGAATGAACTGATGGGTAGGTGATGGATAGATAGGTAGGTGGGTGGACAGACAGGTGGGTAGGTGAATGGATTGATGGACACATGGATGGATGGATAGATAGGTGGATGGGTGGGTGAATAGATGGATAGATAGATTGATGGATAGGTGGGTAAGAGGAGGGATAGATGGGTGGGTGGGTAGATGGATGATGGATGGATGGATTAATGGACTGATGTATGGATAGATGAATAGGTGGCATCTATTCTAGATAAATAGAAGCGGCACTTTGAAAAAGCACTTTTGGCTCTCTGAAAAAGTATCTGTGCAGAAAGAACAAGACTCAGTGGACTCTAGAGAAGCATCTGGGCCACTCTGGCCATACACAGAAGAGTCATGCTGTGTGACTTCACCTCCACCAGGAACCAGTGTTGGTAGAGCAGGACCTAGCTGAAAAGGGTAAGTCTCTGGGATACCCAGTTGACCTTTAGAATGGACATTTTATAGCAGGTGATGGATTTATGTATTGTCTCAGAAGAAATGAGCTCAAGATGAGATGAACCCCAGGTACCCTCAGGTGTGAATAATTGAACAAGGACAATGACTGACCGCAGTACTCATAATAAGAGGCATTGCCCAGGAGTGTAAATCTAGGAGAGCCAAAAGCAGCACAGATTAGAGTATGCACAAATCTGTATGACTACAGAAAGGTAAGAGGCTGAAAATGTAGGTTCAGATGGCACCTACTTGCATGGTGAAAATAATTTAGGAACTCCCAAGACCTTTCATTCTATACCAAGAAGCGTTTGGGTTCTGACCAGAGCCACAGGCAGACTGTAGAAGCACACCAAAGACTGCTAAAGAGGAGAACATAATCCCCAGTCTTTCCCTCCCAGGCATGGGCCACCCAGTCTTCATTATTGGGTAAAGAGCTCTCCCACAAAACTCCCTAGTGGAGAAAACGTTTGCTCAAAGTTGGTATGTCTTGCTGAGATTTGAATGTTGTCAGTTATATAAGAGGAGAGGAGAAAGAACTATTTTTTTTTTTCCGGATTTAAACTGAAGGGAGATAGATTGTTAGGGCTGGCTCAGTAGGGGACAGTGACACCTTTGAAGGACAAGATGTAGCACTGTGGAGGGCCTGGACAGGTGGACATGTTAGGCTTTTTCTCTGGAAGCTGGAGAAACAACATAGGGTGATAGTGAGGAGTGACGAACACAGACTCCTTTATCACGGTTGCAGGCGTTGTTTGGGCAGGTGGGCAATGGGACAGAATGGTCCAGGCATCATCTACCTAAATGTGTATTCCCTAAGATACACACGCTCCCCTGTGGGTAGGACACATGTCTGATTGTACCAATCTCTGTGTGGCTGAGCCACCAGGATAGATAAAGATTTGTGTATGGTTCTCAGCATCTTGTGTGGGACCGAGCTCAGTCATCTGTCTCCCAACTAACATCACCTCAGCCTGTGCCATCACTGGATACACAACAAAAGCCATTTTGACCAACAAGTGCAGGGCAGGGGCAAAGCAATGATGTATAATCAGCAGTGTGTGCCCTTGGGCAAGTCACCTGGCCTCTCTGGGCCCTGCTTATGTCTGCTTAGGTTCTGTAACTGTGAATCTATCAAGCCAAAACATTCTATCTCCTCCCATTGAGATGCAAGATGGCTGAAATAAAGGGCATCCGATTTTCAGCTTCTCTGGCTCACATTGGATGAGGTGAATTGTCCTACACCACATGGTAAACTCAGAGGTGTCCAACCTGTGGCTTGTAGGCTGTGAGAACATACACATGCTTATTTTGTGCAACTGTGAGACAATGTTGTCATTTGCAAAGTCAATGCTTGAGACATGCATAACTAAGTTACAAAAGGATTGCCAGAAAAAGTCTCATCAGCTAAGCATGACAGCGTAGAAAAACATTGATTATTTGGACTTAACTGCTTAGGGGACAGAAAACAGGCATTTTTTTTTATAATCTGGGAGTATTGTGAAAAAGTCACAGACACTAAGGGTTCGATGATTCCTGAACGTTCTAGAAGCTCACTATGCCCTGGGCTTATGCTGAGTAATGTTTGCCAGTCTGGCAGAAACTACAGTCACCAAGTAAGAGGTGGGCAGGTGGGCAATGGGACAGAATGGTCCAGGCATCATCTACCTAAATGTGTATTCCCTAAGATACACACGCTCCCCTGTGGGTAGGACACATGTCTGATTGTACCAATCTCTGTGTGGCTGAGCCACCAGGATAGATAAAGATTTGTGTATGGTTCTCAGCATCTTGTGTGGGACCGAGCTCAGTCATCTGTCTCCCAGCTAACATCACCTCAGCCTGTGCCATCACTGGATACACAACAAAAGCCATTATGACCAATGAGGGGACTCATACAACCCATGAGACTGTTTTAAAGTAGACAAGTCTGTGGGGCATCTTCTTGACTGACCATTGATGTAGGAGGGCCCAGCCCACTGGGGGTGGTACCACCCCAGAGAAAGTGGTTCTGAGTTGTAGAAGAAGGCAGGGCAGCCATGGAGAGTGAGTATTCCTCCGTGGCGTCTTCTTCAGTTCTCACCGCCAGACTCCTGCCCTGTGATGCTGCTCTGGATACCTTTGATCATGGTCTGAGACACGGAAGTGCAAACCAAACGAACAGTCTCCTCCCCCAAGTTGGTCTGGTCTGCGTT
Organism: Myodes glareolus; assembly: GCF_982192425.1. NCBI lineage: Eukaryota > Metazoa > Chordata > Mammalia > Rodentia > Cricetidae > Myodes > Myodes glareolus. The sequence goes on from NC_142032.1 coordinate 92,191,105, forward strand.
TTATCACGGCAACAGAGAAGCAAGCTAGGACGGGACTCGAAGCCAAGAACCCCATATCCCTCACTTGTGTGTAATCAATCACTCCCATCATCAAAACAACTAAAAGCCACAGCCTTAGAGTTAGTGGGGCACGATGACCACTGGATAGATGGATGGATGGATGGATGGATGGATGGATGGATGGATGGATGGATGGATGGAATGAGAAACTGTAGACTACTACCATAACCTTGCCCCTTGACCGACATCTGTTATACCCCTGGATCTGAATGACATGAGAAATGACCTTGCTTCACCTCTCTGGGAGCAGAGCTACCTTGGGTGCACTCTGAAAATACACACACTCTGAGCTGTCTGCTCATCTTCTGAGTCTCGAGCTACATAGTTTGTCAACATAAACAAACCCAGCCATGAAATTCTCCTTCCTCTTCCCCCATCACCTGCAGTGGGGAAGAAACAAAAGACCGGCCTGAAACTTACCCGTGGGGTCCTCTTCCTGGGAAATGTGAGGTTGAGATAGTTATTAGGAATGAGTGATTTGCCCAAGTCGAAATCAGTATTTTCTCGATAATTTTTACGCCAGGAATCTGTTGAGAAGCAAAAACAACACTGAAATTGGGATCCAGGGCCCAGGTGGTGATGTTGTAACATGTGGGTATCCTCATATCAGGACTCTTCTAGAATAATTTCCTTACCACAACTTTTATAAAGCCTTAGAAGACTGAGGGGTGTGGGGAGGCCATTGCATGTCTTCAAGGATAGTCACCCTTGTTTGGCCTCTGAGTTGAAGGGAAGGTGTCTTGAAGCTCAGAGTAGACAGCACCAGCCAGACTCGGGCAGGGGCAGAGAAGACAAAGATATAGAGACTAGACACAGCCTCTATGCTTACCCATGGGTCTCAGTGGAGTGCCCCGGAAGAGCTCATAGAACTTGGAGAGGTACATGACCATGCTGAGCTTGTCGGGCTCCTGAGTAGACGCCATCTCTTTGCCGGTAGTCATAGGCAGGATCCCAAACTCACGCTTGGCCACATCAAATGCCAGCTGATTGTTCTCCACAGCGTCATCTTCATTCAGCGAGTCAAAGTTGCTGGAGGACCAATACCAGGTGAGCTCAGGGTGAGACAGGATGCACTGAGCCCAGAAGGAGCTCTGTGGACTGATGATTTTCCAGCCCCATTGAGCCCCAACCTCAAACCCAGGAACATGCCTTGCCCATGAAGGGACTGAATCAAACACAGGCCATGATTATACCACATGATTATACCTAGGCTGAAGCCCTCAGAAAACGATTTACTCTATTTGAAAATGTAGGAGTTACTTTAATTACTTCTCATTCGTTTTTTAAATTTTAACTGTTATAGTAACAGGATCTTTTCTCAAATCAATCAAATTGCATATATCATTGGAGATCCTCGGGGCTAGATTTGGGTAGTTTTCCATTAGCCTTTAGGAAGGGTTTGTACTTGGGTGGGAATCTGTACTGCTCCCCGTGTCAATAAGTCAGTAGACATCATGAAGGGTTTCTAAACTGTTCTCTCACCTTCCTATTGACCCTGCCATTTTGCCAACACACAAAGAAGCTTTAGAAGATTCTAGAAATGATCTGATGATTCTGGATGTCAAAACAGCACTTCTTTGGTTAAGTAGGTCTCTCTTCTTCTTCTTCCTCTCATTGGGGGGGGGGGCATTGAGGCCTACACTCAATTTCCAAAAGATGGCTATTAGGGTTGGGGGCCAAGTGGGGAGACACAACCACTGATCCTGTGATGACTGTCAGATCCTAGGGACACGGGGCAAACATGTTGCTGTCCAAACAAGGGAAAAGCAAGTCTTAGAAAACAACCCATCAGAACTTGCAGAGGGAAACACTGAGCCAGGTTGGGGGTCTTCACTCAGAGAAGCTGGGGTCCCCTGTATCCAGAGTCTGCACTCACATCAGCTCTGGCCGGAAGCGGTGGATGATGGCACACAGGGCCAGGCCACTGCGCCAGGATGTGGTCAGGTCGGTGACACGGACGTGCTGGTAACCCTCGGTCTGCTGCTGGCACCAGGTTAAGAGCTTGTTAGGCCGGATGTCTGACTCTGTGGGGAGGGGACAGGTGGTGAGGCTCTGCAGGGATTTCAGGGAGTTCAGTCTGAGCATCACGACCACTGCCATCAGGGCTGGGAACCAGGAAGAGTGGACGGCAGAGATGCAACCCTGACGGCCACTGCCCAGGTCAACAGGAAGCACACTGTCGAACAGCACTGTCCCCAGGGTCCACTATGGCCAGGGTCCAGGGCTGGAGGCTCAGAACACAGGTGACGCTAATGACACGGGGCTGTCGTGGACAGAGGTGCTCATGACCAGGTTTGATGCAAGAGGCCTAGGAAGCACGCTCGAAAGAAAGTCTCTGTGGATGTGCATGTGAGCTGGCTACTGAAGAGTGTCTAGGAATTCATCAGATGGAGGTATTCCAGGAAAACAGGATGGAGTGACAGCAAGGAATGCGGAGAGCCTGCCATGCTTGGGTAACAATAAAAGTTTACTATTGTAAACAGTGTTTTACAGCAGCTGGGCATGTGGTGTGTGCAGGGATGGGAGGGAGGAGACGGACACAGTGGCAGCTGGAGTGTCTCTGGGTAGGAGAGCAGGGGGCCTGAATGAAGGGCTGTTAAGGAGTTACTCATTGAACTATCCCTCCCCTGCCTCTGAACACCGCTCTGTGCCAGCACTGAGTCAGATTAGGAAGATAAGGGGAGGGGAGGGGGAAAGTCCCAGGAATCTGGTGACTAGCTGCTAGGGAGACAGGACACTCATCCCAGAAACAAGACACAAAGAAAACCTAGCTCCGTGGAACTCCCTACAGCGGACTTTCCTGGCTGAGTGCTCAGCAAGTGACTGCATCTTAGTTCTGATATCCCCATCTTACCCATGCTCTGAGAGATGAGGAAACAGAAGGACAAAGAGGAGGGACACCTCTCAAGATAACACAGGTAATGGAGCAGAGCCAGGCTGGCTGTGGGTCTGAGCAAGCCTCATCCCCTGCGCAGCTTGTCCCTGGGTCCCAGACAGGCAACTCACCCCGCCTGGAGAGGCTAACGGATCTCCTCACTGAGCCCCATCTCTCGGGAGAGAAGCGGTCCAGTTCTTTAGTGATGTACAAATGCTTCACCTACGAGCAGAAAAGATCACACATCTGCCCATCAGTTCCCAGCTCCTGGGCTGGAGGCTTCTCTCTGCCCCATACAAGATTCCCTACCCGCTACTGTTTTCTTAAGGCGTAGTAGGCTGGTAAGACTTTCAGCACGGCATCTAGACAACTGAGTCACAGACAACAGGCCTCAACTGTCCTTCCAAATGAGGCAGAACTAACAGTGAATATCTAATTGGCTAGTAGAACCCATACTATTTTCTATCCTATTAATTAATAGAGTTTGGGTGGATAAAATCTCCAGGATAAATGATGTCCAAGCCTATACATGGTAAGGAAGAGAGGAGATATCTAGGTAAGTGGATTATTTTTGAGAGAGGGGTATAATCAGTGTCACATTTGCACAGTGACAAATCAACACGTGAAAATATATAAACACACACATATGCACAGTACCATATGTGTGCTAGTCCCCTCCTACAGGCTATACAGAGGCCTCTAGGCCTTTATTGCACCTTTGCATTTTGTGGGGGAAAGAACTGGCTCCACCCTTTTGCTAAAAAGTTTTGGTGGCCTCAGGACAGTGACAATTTATGAGACCATTGCTTTCCCTCAGCTCACCGCAGGGGCTTCAGACAGGCTTGGGAGTGGGCTTACCTGGTGAGGCCTGACACAGTGCAAGTTGAGGTTTGGGTACCGTGTTGCTGGGTCCAATGTGTATTGTTCAAAATTTTTGTTGATGTTCTCTGGGGTTGTCTGAGGTAACAGCCGGTAAAGGCTTTCTCTGCAGGGAGTCAGAACCCAGAGGTCAGAGATTGTTCTTGCCACCTCAGGCCCTTGTTCCAATACTCCCCTCTCCCCCAGCCTCCAAGGTTGCAGGGATGGCCTCTGGTGTGTTTGTATAATTCTTTCCTATCATCTCACATACTCCGGAGAGCTGCAAAATGCAGGGGAGGGGCAGAGAGGGGGAGAGAGGAAAGAGTACCCAGGTGGTAGGGATGAGGTCTCCTTTCCTGGGCGGGATGCCAGAACACAGGTCCAACATCTCAGCAGACTCCGGTTCAGCTAAAGCTACGACCCAGCCACAATCTCCTGTGGCCTGCTTTTGTGGTCACGGCGGTCCACACCCAAGGCCATCAAAAGCTTGTCTCCCATATCAGCACTAACTCTCCCGGTCAGCCATCTGTTCACGGTCCCATGGCCAGCAGCAAGGGCCTGGGAAGAAGCCAGGACTTCAGCTGTAGGAGAGGACTGGCAGGCCCCAGGATCCTTACCCAGGGAAGGACACTGTGAAATGTCCTTGAAGACTTCCTTAAATAAACCTCTTGGGCCTCGTGTGGACGAGAAAAGGACTGATTGAGGACTAGCCCATGTCCAGATTTGTCTCTACTGTCCTGGACACCAGAGCAACTCACTGACGGAGAAGGACCATGACATAGAGGGTCCTTGGAGACCCGGAGAGCACATCAGGCCACAAGTGGGATGGCAGATTAAGCTCAGCGCAGAGGCCGCAGGACAGCTAATTTAGCTCTACTCCTGCTGAGTCTTCTACCCAGCGCCCCCCACTTAGGAGTTCTGCTCCTGAGGCTCACCTTTCAGCCAGCACCTCCAGGGGAGGGGTGCCCTGGTCCCAGCTCTTCACCATCCATGCCGTGTCAAAAGCTGCCAGGAAGCCCCGGGCACAGCCTGTGCCCATGGGCCAAAATGGCTGCAAAAGAACACAGGTAAAATTCTCATTGGCTCTGGTGCCTCACCGTCTCCTCTCCTATTCTACCTGGCACGCTCTGGTTGCGGGGTGCCATCTCTGAGCCAGAGCAAGGGCAGAATCCTGCTGCCCACAGCTTCCCAGAATCACGGGTAGTTGGAGCACAATGAGAAGGGTATGACAGCCCCACATGTAGCAAGGCTACCTGGGGGCTCCGGGAGAGAACGGAACCAGGGAACACTCCATGAAGGTGTGACCTTCACGCTCATTGTAAAGCATGGATGGGATTCTGACCTCCATCCATTTGGGAAAATCAGGGGCAAAGGTTTTGTGGCTGAAAAGTACTGGAGCCTGCCAGAACACTCAGCACAGGAGAATGAAGAAGAGAAGGTTGGGAGGGAGACAGGGACAGAAGTGACAAGCCAAGCCACTGGACTGGGTGGTGGTGGCGCAGGCCTTTAATCCCAGCACTTGGGAGGTAGAGACAGGCGGATCTCTGTGAATTTGAGGCCAGCCTGGTCTACAAAGTGAGTTCCAGGACAGCCAGGACTGTTACACAGAGAAACCTTATCTCAAAAATCAAAAAGAAAAAAAAGAAAAAGAAAAAATGACAGGCCACAATAAGGGTGAACAAGGACTGATTTGGTCAAATCAGGTAAACAGTTTGCTCCATGGTACACCCAGGGTAGGGTTTGCAATCTGATGCTCAGCCCCGGATAACTTTGCAGACATTGTCAGTGTTCATACTAAGATTGGAAGCTAACCCTGAAATGAGCATTTATCTAAGGGGCCTTGCACTTACAGGGTCAAGAGAGAAGGTCACGACGTCTACACTGTACTTTGAAAATCCCTTGTCCTCACAGCCTCCCTCACACTCTGGAAGATTTCTACACTGATAGGCCACACAGGGCCACCCACATGGGTAATAGGTCCAGCCATGCTTAGGGTCTACATGTTGTGAGGAGGACAGTCTTGGGCTCTAGACCAGGCCTGGTTAGTTTTGTTCTTCAACCTAGAAGCAACCCAGAAGCTGGAAATGGGAGAAAAGGTTTCTGCTACAGGCAAGCTGACAAATCTCAGAATTCAGCCTAAAGGGCTGGCTCCCAGGGTTCGAAGGGCAGGCAGTACCTCAAGCAAGCTGTCGCCCACAAGGGCCACAAGCAGCTGGTGTGCCTGGCGCTCACGCATCAGGGCTGCGTTCTCTGAGGCATACATGGAGGTGAAGTCGAACATGGCCACATCAGGCTGCCCGTTGTGATTTATGGCAAAGTCTAAGGATGGCAGCTGGTAATTGGTGGCAAAATCCGCAGCTTCACGGGCGTAGGAGAGCAGTTTTTCCTGGTTCACATTCTCTGTACACAGGAGCATCTCTGTGTCAATGTAGTCCTGGGGAGATCAGAACACATGTAAAACCTCCCTCCTCTTCAAAGGGCTCGAGGCCAGGGGATGGGTCTTTATGAGGAGGCTAGAGGGGCTGGGAGAGGAATCAGTCTTTAAAGCATTTGGCGTGCAAACACGAGGGCCTGAGTTCAATCCCCAGAATCCACATAAAAACCCTGGCAGAAAATCAAAACAACTCTTAGATTCCATCTTACACCTGTAAGAATGGCCAAGATCAAAAACACTGATGACAACTTATGCTGGAGAGGTTGTAGGGTAAAGGGAACACCTCTGCATTGCTGGTGGGAATACAAGCAGTTATAATCCCTTTGGATGTCAGTGTGGTGATTTCTTAGAAAATTAGGAAACAACCTTCCTCAAGATCCAGCAATACTACTTTTGAGTATATACCCAAAGAAGGCTCAATCATGCCACAAGGACATGTGCTCAACTATGTTCATAGCAGCATTGTTTGTCACAGCCAGAACCTGGAAACAACTTAAATGCCCCTTGACCGAAGAATGGATAAGAAAAATGTGGTTCATTTACACAATGGAGTACTACATAGCAGAAAAAAATGACATCTTGAATTTCACAGGAAAATGGATGGAGTTAGAAAACATTATTTTGAGTGAGGTAACCCAGACACAGAAAGACAATTATCACATGTACTCACTCATAGGTGGTTTTTAAACATAAAGCAAAGAAAACCAGTCTACAAACCACAATCCCAGAGAACTTAGACAACAATGAGGACACTAAGAGAGACTTGCATAGGAAGTAGAAAGTAGAAAAAGATAAGATCTCCTGAGTAAATTGGGAGCATGGGGACCTTGGGACAGGGTTGAAGGGGAGAGGGGAGTGGCAGGGAGGGAAGCAGAGAAAAATCAAAAAAAAAATCCAGGCAGAACAGTGTGTGATTATAACCTCAGTGCTGGGGAGGCAGAGATGAAATATCCCTCAAGGGTCCTTTGCTAGTCTGCCTAGCCTAATGGGTAAACTCCGGACCAGTGAGAGACCTCAAAAGACAAGATAATGACTCCAGGAGTCACCCCTGAAGTTAAGCTCTGACCTCCAGAGATGCACACATATGCATATGTGTCTTCAGGCAGTGTGTGTGTGTGCATGTGTGTGCACATGTGCGTGTGCCTGTGAGCACGCACGAATCAAACTAGAACACCAGAGCCAAAGAAGTAAGCACATGGTCCAGCCATGGCAGTTAGCGCGGTTGTGATTAAGCATCCCGTTTGGCGTTGGGCTTCCTGGCATCCAAGGTGAAGGGGAAATGTGATATGGGCTTTCCTTATCAGAAAATGAAGCATAGCAGTTCCTCACGGGAGGCGAGCTTTTCCTGGCACGGAGTGCTGAGAGATCCGTCTCCTGCAGGAATGTAGAGAGAGGGCACTGGGAACTGTAATGGACAGCAGACTTGATAACGGCCTCCCGGCAAACACGGAACACACTGCACATGGCTGGTTCTGACGATAACTTTCAGTCCAATTAAGAGACAAAGGAACAAGCCAGTAAGTGTGATTTAATAACGGATGGAGTTAAGCTACTGGGGTCCAGATATGCTGCGGTTAGTGGTCAAACCAGATCAGAAAAGAAAGGGGGGAGGGTACCATGCCTCTCTCTGAATTTCTTCCCGAAAGCAGTTGCTCACTTTTCTGTGATGCTGGGGACACTCTGGCTGGCTATGAAAGTGGGCACTGTCCTTCTCTGCTGGGGTGGGGATGACTGCACGGACAATGAGGAAATTCGTCCTAGAGATGCAGAGCGCTAGATATTTCCAAAGTCTGCTCTGTTTAAAGACCACCTTTCCTAAAGAGGACGCGAAAGGGCAAGCTCCCATCAGCAGTACCCTAAAGTGCACGAACAACCTGGGTTCAGCCCCCAGCGCTGATTTAAACTGGGAGTGGTGGGGCACACCAGTAACTTCAGTGTGTGGGAGGCGGAGGCAAACTGATCAGGAGTTCAAGGACATCCTCAGCTACAAAATGAGTTCAAGGCCAGCCTGGCGTACTTGAGATTCTGTCACAGCTGGAATATGGGCAGGCTGTTCAACTTTAGTCTGCGTTTTTACTTTCAAAGCCATAATTGTAAGCTCTCCTCCTTGGAACCGTATGAAGATGGAAAGAGAGTGATACACAGAATACCCCACGGAGTGCCTGGCACATAGGAAGTTCTCAATAGATGGTGCTCCCTGCCCCTACTAATTCACCATGTCATAAATGGTGCCATATGATGAAATGCCAACTGAACTCATCCAAGGTGCCAGTAGGGGCACTCTACAGGTTCCCAAACATACAACCTCCTCTATACCCTGAGTGACCTTCTGTTTCTTGTTTCTGTTTCTTGGGGAGCTGTGACTTCAAATACTCTATTTCTGAAATTCTAACATTCCCTCACAGGATGTACCCAGCATTCACCCAAGAGAAGACTGAAGAAGCCACCTCAGTACATCTGAGGGAAAAAGAGGACATCCTATTGCCATACTGACCAACCAGCAGTGAGCTGGCAGATCTGAAAGCCCAGTGCTCACAACAGCTAGTGTGTGTGTGAGGCTAGCTTCTCCTGTCCTACCCACACACTCTGCCCACAACTCATGCTCTCAGCAGAGGCCCAGCCAAGGGGGAGGAGGCCCGGAGGAGGCCTGGGTTACTAATGCTTCCAGGCCAGACACCAGTACGAGCTGGTGAGAAGATAGGCACACTGTATTCTGACAAGCAACACTGAGTGGTCCCAGTTAGGACAGGACCTGGAGGCAGCTGACCTGGGACTGTGGGATCCTTATCTTGAAGCAGTGAGCACAGGAGCTCTAGAGGGTGAGGTCTGACCAAAGCCTTCATCCTCCCCACCTCCTCTCTCTCATCTTTATTCATCCATATGTGTGTGTCTATGTAAGAATATGCCACATGCATACAGTGTCTGTAGAGGTCAGAAGAGGGCATTGGAGTCAGTCAGAGGTCCCCCCCCCAATGTGGGTGAGAGTCACCAAACGTGGGTCCTCAGGAGGAACAGCAAGTGCTCTTAACCTCTACGTCATCTCTCCAGCCACACCGTGTTCTCTCTTACATTTGATGATGCGTGCTAGGTCTAGTGTGCACGCCTGCAATCTCAGCTCTTGGGAGACTGAGACAAGAGGATGGGGAGTTTGAGGACAGCCTGGGCTATGCAGCAAGACATTATCTCAGAGCAAAAATAAATAAGTAAAACAAGAAGCAAAGCTATGGAGAGAAACCAAACAGCCAATAGTGTGTTTGGAGCAAGTGTCCAAACAAGGCTGCGGTGTGTGTGTGTGTGTGTGTGTGTGTGTGTGTGTGTGTGTGTGTGTGAAGAACCCTGAAAACCACTGTCTACCAGGCACTGAGCCAAGCATGATGTATGTGCATACACATATACATATGTGTGTACATTCCTCATGCATCTCCTGCTCATATACAGTCACGTCTCAAGACCTCTTTTCAGAGGATTTACAGGTGTTATTCCACTTTATAGACAAAAGACTGAGATTCCAAAAAAAAAAAAAATCAAAATCTTGGCCACCATCCTGAGTTAGCTCAAAGGAGAACCGGGTCTCTCTGCTCAACTCTGAAGGCGCAAACAGTGAGTGCTCCCCTGTAGCAAAGGGACACAGTGTCATGCTCCAAAGCATCTCTACGTCCCACAAGGACAAGGAGTCCCTATCTCCAAGTGAGTGTGACCTCTTGGAGGATGGAACCAAAGGAAGAATGACATTTGAGGAAGGAAAAGATTCAACTGATCATATTCTGGGCAAAGGTCTCTCACCGCAACAGGTTGAAACATATCTGTGTGGATGGGTAGTCACGCAATGTCAAAGGCAAGGAAGGTGCCCGGCAGTTTCTCTTTCCCCTCCCCCCTCGCATGGGTTCTAGCAGGACAGTATCTCCTCTCACATCTGCTGATGCTGGCAGCCCACGCGCCCTGGGGGAAAACAGTTGAGAAATTGCTATCCAAAAGTACATACATTAATGATGACGCCTTTGTCCAGCAGGCTCTGCTTCTTGGCTGTCATGACAAAGTAGTGGGTACAGTCCTTGTAGTAAACAATGTTCTCGAGATCAATCCCTGAAAGGAGAAGCATTCAGACTAAGTTTCCCAACCGCGCTTTGCTTCATTCCAGGTCTCCGTATGTGTGTGCAGAAGATGCACATAAGATAAATAGTAAAGACATACCAGGCTGTGGACCAGAAGCAACTAGTTTTTATGATTGCACAAAGGCATGCTCAAACATAAAACAACCGAACAGCATACAACAACCACAGATGTCCACCATTCTGAAGTTAAAGCTAGACAGAAAGTGTTACAGGAAGTGCTCAACAGGACCACAGATGCAAACGTAGAACCTGACTCTATGGATCAGGCCCCATCCACTGTGTGCCCCACAGAGCACCTTCTACCATGGCCTAGCTTGCATGAGAAAACCCAGGTCAACAGAACAACATCTCGAGGTTAGAGGCCTAGATTGCATTGTGGTATGTGGGCATGGGCATGTTCCTGTGTGTAGGCCAGAAGACAACCTCAAGAATCATTTTTCACATACCTACCTACTTGAGACAGGGTCTATCATTGACCCAAAGCTCAGCAACTAGACTAGACGGGCCTCAGGGATGCTCCTGTCTCTACGTCCTAGAACTGGGATCATTAACATACATCACCATGCCAACATTTTTATGTGGGTCCTGGGAATTGAATTCAGAACCTCAGTGGAGGCATCTCCCCAGCCCTAGACCTCATCTTTTGTCCTCTCCACAGACAGCAACACTTTCACACATTAGGATTCTGCACTGAAGATCACGCGATGAGATGATCCCTTGGCTCTGGTTCTCAAAGGGATGCGGGGAGGCTCAGTCAGAGCCACTGGCTCACCTGAGAACTTAACATAAGTCAAATCATCAGGACTGCTGATTTAGAAACTGCAGGTAGGGCCAACACCGTAAGTGTTAAGTTCCCTGGTGCTCACTAGAACCTGAGACCCTCTGGCTAGTTTATGCGACAGGAAGTAAAAGGCACACAGTGATCTCAAAGCATCCATATAAGGTGTGCTGGGTAACTATAGCAACACCCTTATTATTACAGTAAAATAGGAAACAGCCATGCACACAGAAGGCCCCCAAGAGAATCAAAGGAAATTTACTGCTGTCACTGACGTGAGACAATGACTTACGGTGTAACAACAGCCAAGTTTAAAGGAAGCTCGTGAAAACTCTGGAGAAACACATGCAGTGTCCTGCCATAATCCCTGTTTGGTGGTTCGGGGATTTATTTTCTTTGTCTCTAAGGGGAAGGAAGGGCTGGGAAACTAAGTATTAAATCATTCAAAGGATATAATACTCTGGAAAGGAAACATTAAAACTTGTAATAATAAATTGGGGAGGTTCAGAGGGACTTAAGGTGGCAAATAGTGTTGTATCCAGCAAGAGGCAGAGCCTGGCTCGGCAACTCAGCCCCTTCCTAGAAAATGAACTTTGGGAGAAAATGATTCCATGGGAAATGGCACCTTAACAGGAAACCCCTGGAAGGAGGGGGTCAGAGGCCAGAGTCTTAAGTGATCACATGTATCTTTGTGGGTCACAGGATCTCTGTTATAAATACAGTGGAACCAGCCACAGACAACAGTGTGAATGTATGTCCATGATGAGTTGTGAAATCACAGTCCTTGCTAAAGGACATTGAAACCTGAATGTCCTATCATCTCAACATATCATGAAACATACTCCTTTTTGATTTTTTTCTCCCTTTGGCCCCTTGAACATAGAAAATCAGTCCCATCTCAGAGGCGATACCAAAGCCACATGGTCATCCTTAGTCCTTAGGCTTGGATCCTAAGAGAAGTCACAGTTCCCAAAACCTACCATCAGGATTCTATTTAAGATGTGATGTTGAATGGGAAAGCGAGAAACGTGGGCACCATTTAAAATGTGCTGAGACAAGGAGAAGACAAGGTATGGGTGCAGTGATTGGAACTGGAGCCTCGGGAAACGAGTGTGTAGGTGGCAGTAAGGGAAAGTGTCAACAGACCAGGGCAGACTGGGCACCAGAGAGCACACCTGGCACCTTCACTCCTTTTATAAACAGGGTCTCTTGTAGTTGAGGCTGGCCTCAAAATTACTATGTCGCTGGTGCTAGCCTTGAACATCTGCTTTCCTGCTTCTATCTTCCAAGTGCTGGGATTACAGGCACGTGCCACCATGCCTGGTGAGTATGGAGGCCTTAACTTAACATTATCATTGCACTGCCTTTCCAAGGGACAACGTGCAGTTTTGGTCAGGTTATAAAGAAAGCCAAGTTCTCGTTGTTTCTCCACTACCCTCATGAGTATCTGTTGTTCACTTACCGGCTATCTGGCTGCACAGAATATAAGTCTTGGGTTGCTTATCTTCTGTCCCAGGCTGTATACCCAGCTATTGAATCAATATCGTCTGTCCCATGGTTAGGTGACAATTGCTGCCAGAGCATACTGGGGGGGGGGGTGAGTTGTGTGTAGGGTCCTTGTCCTGTCTCATAGGGAGGGACAGCTGACATGCTGCACAAAGCACCAGGGCGTCTTCAGGTTCTTCCCTCAGATTATAGGTTCCCTCTTCAGCTTGTCCCAGCATTTCATGCTGATCTTAGGCACGGACTTCCCAACTACCCTGTGTTACAGTGCTTTATGTGGGTACCCTCTTTGGATAGGGAGACCCTTCAGGAGGGGTGGGGCTAACATTGACTTTGTACTCTATAATGCTGAGCGCCAGTACACGACAGACATTCAGTAAATGTCCACCGTGCATTAGCAAAGTCTACAATCTATTTCCAGGTACAACATCCAAAACATTCTCTCAAGATTCCCTCTTTTCTTTGAAGGGCCTCTAGACATTTAGTGCACTGAGAGAAATCTTTGCTCCCAGACTCCAGTCCCAGCAACCCCTGGAAGCCAGAGGGCCCTGTGGACAGCTTGGGAATCTTGGGTGAAGGACTAGGGAGATGGCTTAGTCAGAAAAACGTGTGTTGGGAAAATACTGCAGAATGGAATTTGGCCAGAATCCATGAGTTAGGGGAGGGCAGGCATGGTGTTGTAACCCTACTGCTGCACAGAGACAGACCCCTGGGGCTCACTGGTCATGCAACCTAGCCAACTTGTCAAGCGTTGGGCCCGTGGGACCTTTTCTACACACACACACACACACACACACACACACACACACACACACACACACACACAGGACGGCATCTGAAGAAGGATTCTAGAGACTGTCATCTGACCACCATACATCTGTTCACACATGCATACATACATACATACAAACATGCTGTGAATAGCATCTGGTTTAGAGAGGGGAGGGCTCACCTGTTTCTTCTTTAAGGTCCTGAAAGAACTTCTGGTTGAAGATGAAGGCCACGCCACTAATCTCCTCCACCTTGGCCTCGGCTGTGCTGTTCCTATTTATGAAGTTGGCGGTGATGGCAATGGCCAGCTTCCCCCGGAACTCCTTCCTCCTGAACCCTGCATAAGGGACAGGATAGATAGGTCAGTCCTCTAGATCGGGTGGGTACTCAGACAATACTGCTGAGAACACTCTGGTCTGTGCCCCAAAGACAATGGGGACAGCGGTTCTGGAGCAAGCAGAGGCACCAGACTTGTTCCCGCAAGAGGCATTTTGAACTCTGTTTTTTTTCTATATCATTGGACCATATGCAGAGCTTACATATCCACAGGCCAGTGGCCAAAATGTTATGTGTAGCAGGCTACCATAGACCTCAACCCTCTGGAGATGTTCTGAGTATATCACTGAACAATCTTAAGGTGCTTTGGCACTGAGGGCTTGCATGAGTCAAATGATTTTGTTAGCATTTTAAATGGAAAAGAAAACCTTTTGAAAAATAGGATTAGACTAAACTCCCATAAGAGAGGGATGCCAAAACATTTTCTTTATAAATTTGTTGTTATGGGTCGTATTGCATTGTCATCTTCCTACCACATATGGATGGTGAAATCCTAACCCTTGTTGTCTCTGTATGTTGGGCTTAGTTAATATAAAGTCAACTGGAGTATAATGGGCCATCTACTCTAATATGGCTGATGTCTTTATTCATAGGGAAAGTTGGACCCATAAACACATTGAGGAAGAAGCTCCGTAAAGATGAAGGCAGAGATGGGGTTGTGCTTCCGAAAGCAACACCAAGACCTAGCAAAAGAAACCAGTATACCAGTTCCCAGCAGCTGGTGTTTAGGATGTACGCTGACTGGCTTGTGTTTTGACATAAGCCTAGACAGACCCGGGAAGAAGGAATCTCAACTGATGAACAGCCCCTCACAGACTGGCCTGAGGGTATGTCTGTGGTGGCATTGTCTTGATTAGTGATTGATGTGGAAGGGTTTAACCTATAGCAGGCTAGGCATAGACCCTAGGCTCTCAAGAATTCCAACCTGTAATTTTCCCAAACCACCAGAGCAGTCCCACAAATCATACACGTATTCACACTGGCAGCTTTGAGGTGCCCTGTCAGACACTGCTGTGAGAAGATGGGCATGGCGTGAAGGCAGGGCAGGGCAGACTGTGGGGCAGGGCAGCCAGGAGAGGCCTGAGCTGAAGGACCACACGTGCAGACTTCTCTGAGATCAGACCTACTTCAGTATGTGCACCCTGTCCTCAGAGAATGAGTTTTCCCAGTCGTGCATCTTCATTTTGTGACCTTTGGCAGGGGCAAACTCAGAAATAGCGACTATCCCTACTTTAAGAGATGCCACCGACACCATGTCGTCTTCCACCCATGGTCTCAGACAACAACCCCTTCCGTATAAATGAGTACATTAAGCCTGTTGCTGGACTCAGAGAAGTGTGGCTTTGGATCCTGAGAGTCTGTTTGGCTACCCAGCAGTGGGCATGCTTAAGAGCTGTGAATAAGGAGGCCCTTCTGTTGATTGGTAGAGTACTTGAACGTGAACGGATGCCATTAACGTCTTGAGGTGTTTGCCTTAGACAGAGCGAGAGGAGAATGCACCTTGGCTAACACAGCAGCAGTTTCTCAGTGAGTTTATGTTGACTTTTCCCACAGTATCCCCCTTTAAGAAGCATTTTTTACAGAAAAGCCCTCCCCTACCTCTTGCCCCCACGCTCTGAGAGGGTTCTGCTACCCAGATTCTCATGTGGGGATGCTTAGGTCCAGTGAGGGAAAGTGAAATGGCCGTCCTTACACGTTCAGACTCAGGCAGGACAGGACAGTCTGTCTGCCTCTACTCTTAGCCGAAGCATCTGCCATCCTGATCATCCTTCTCCGGTTCCCCTCATCATCTCTCAGCCCCCAAAGAAGAGTCCTCACCTTCCAGTGTGTTCCTATTGCCGTCGGCACCAACGATGACGTCAAACTCAAAGTCAGACAGGGCGTGGTCTGCAGGGAGGAATTCTGCCCGCCAGCCGACTTCTACCAGAGCAGAGAGACTGTTAGATGAACGGCAGAGGCAGGCTGAGTGACGCCACCCCACCCTGCTGGCCATGAGACGTGGATAAGGACCCAGCGAAGCCTCCCCAAGAAAGGCATCAGGCATATCCAGCTTTTGACACTGTGACACAGAGCTGTCGTCTACAAAGCTCATGGTTGAGAACCTGTGCAACTGGGGCTTTTTAAATGGCAAAGACCTCTCATAATATTTTAATACGTTCACTATTTCATATTTGACCACACTCATAGCCATCCGGTAGCATGCGGTTCCTAGGCTGCAGATGGGGCACACCTGGACACTCCATATCCAGGTTCTCTCTGGTTATCCCGCACAAGGCGAAGAGGAACTGCCAACTCCACACCTGGGCTGACTGAACTTCGCGAGGATGCTAACCTTTAGCAGACTCCAAGCCTGTCTCCCTTGCCCCTGTCTATATCTCACAGGTTCCCCATATTTGTCCCGTATTCAATGGCTCCTCATTGTCAAGCAGATCCCAGGGCATGTGGGAGATGCCAGGGAGCCACTTTGCATTTCTGCTTCTGACTCCAATGGTTTGTTGCTTGTAGAAGCACATTCTCAGGGTAAGCCTAGCTGGGTCCTTGGAATTAGGGTCGACTATCCAGCAGAGATGTTCTAAAAGGAGCACACAGTCTCTGAGTCATTTGGGAATGATTGTGTCTTGTTAAAAAAACTAGGAAATCCTCCCCAAGTTGTCAAATATTCTGAGCTGAGGCCAGCGGTATACCCTCCCTGGGAAACAGCAAAGTCTCCTATACACACTGCTTCATAACTCAGCATTACCAAGATAGGAGGTAATTATGATAGCAAGATATGGAGCCTTGGACAAACTCCATGACAACGGTGTGTGAAAGAGATCAGAATTTGATTTCCCTTTCTTCTAGTTTTTTTTTTTAAGGTAAGGTCTCAGTATATAACCCAGGTTGGCCTTGAACCTACAACCATCTTGCCTCAGTACTGGGATTACAGGTATGCACCACCACCATGTTCAGCTAAAATATCAGAATATTTTCCAGGACAGGCTCCAAAGCTACATTAAAACCCTGTCTTGAATTCCCCCCTAAAAGAATACTACCAAGAGCACACTTAGATGGAGGCATTTTATGATCTAAGTTAAAACTCAATAAAATCAAACATACCGATGCTCATGATGGCATACCTGTAATACCTGTAATCCTAGCATTCAGAAAGAGGTTCAAAGGTCATCCTTGGCAACATAGTAAGTTTGAGGCCAGTTTGGGCTACATAAGACTATCTCAGGGATAATATATACATTGTGATGGTTTGAATGAAAAATGGACCCCATAGGCCCATAGGGATTAGTGTGGCCTTGTTGGAGGAAGTGTGTCACTGGAGTGGGCTTTGAGGTTTTGGAAGCTCAAGCCAGGCCCAGAGACTCTCTCTTCCTGCTGTCTGCTGATCCAGAGGCAGAACTCTCAGCTGCCTCCCCAGCGTTGTCTGCCTGCATGCTACCAAGCTTCCCACCATGATGATGGACTGAACCGCTGAATGTAAACCAGCCCCAAAGAAACGTTTTCCTTTATAAGAGCTGCCATGCCCATGGTGTCATTCTCAGCAACAAAATCCCAAGACATACATATTCCAAGAAACATCTAGAACCTTTGCTTGACAACCATTCCAGAAGTCTCAGTTTCTTCACTGTATTTTAAAATATTCTGAGGGTGCAGCAGGCACATTTTCCTATCTGCGTGTGAACGGGCACACACGTCCTGAAGCTTGTGTGACTTTATTCTACTACCAGATCTGTCTTGTTGGCTGCCACCAGCTGAATGTTGTTTGTCAAAGTTGTATTTTTCCTAGGGACTGCGTAACCAATTATAGGCTTCGTGGCGTAATAGTAATTCCACCATCACATCCGCCCTTGTTGGGAGCTGAAGAATAAGCCCAAAGCCACAGAAATGGTCAAAAAAGGTAAAGTATTTGTCAATGGAAGTATGCCAAACAGCTCCTAGCAAAAATAACTTGCAGAGATAGCCTCTGAAAGCTCCCAGCACAGCTTCCCACTTGGAATATCTGCCTTCAAGGCAGAGAAGGAAAATTATACTGTACTTTGATTTTCTTGGTCTTCAGGAGGCTCTAGAACCCTCACGAATTCCACGTTCACATGGATTTCCACACCCAGCATCAGGGCCACCTTGAACAGGATGAGCTGTAGTTGGCGGATACCTGTCGGGAAGGAAGGGAGAGATGACTGTTAGGAACGATGCCTGGGCACCACCCATGTGTAAGTGCTGGGCAGGTGGTGGCATCTGCTGAGTTTGTACTAGGCACTGCAGGGCTTTTCACACACCCTTCTTATTCTCATTTAAATAGAGGAGATATTGAGACTTGCTAAAGTCAGGTGACTTTATGCTCAGGGCCATAAAGAACAAAAAGCAGACGGGATCCAGTTCAGTCTGATCCGGCAGTTCTGCTCTAGCTGGACCAGGCAGTCCTAACTAGGAAGATCTGTCTTTCCTACACCTTTGCTGAGCTGGGCTCTGGATCTGGCTTTGATGACATAAAGTGGAGAGAGGAGCAGATAGTGAGAGTCGGGAGTCACAGGGAAAGCCAGAGATCAAATGGCTCTTGGGATGAGGTCTGTGCCTAAAGCTCCTTCTCTTCCACGGTAACGGGCAAGGCGGGGAGTTCTCCCACCAGCTGGGCGCAATGCTCTCCACTTTGGCCATTTCAAATGCCTTCACTGAGTGCAACCTTGTTCATTCCCCAATGCTTGGCACAACTGGGCCTCCCTCCGACTATTTTCCTGTACGGTGGGAAATCGTAAACTTGCCGCTGGCTTCTCTGCATTGAGTGGGTGCAGTTTATTTAATATTCATGGAGCACCCACAACATGTCAGGTGCCATTTTAGTCACAGGAACGGGGCACACGCTCTGTGATGGAGGAAACGGACAGAACGATGGGGCCTGGGCTGGGGCTGCAAGAGAGGAACAACCGGGAGCATCAGAATCCCTGGACAGAACAATGAAGGGCACATGCGGCCAGGGCACCTGGGAGCCAGGAAGTGGCTGGGTAAAAATCTCTTTAGTGTGGTGACAGAGGGAGGTGGACAAGCATGAGGGGAGTATGAAGGGATAGACAGTTCATGCTTCCTCTTCTAGAGCAAATCCTTTAAGCTAAGGAACAATAGCGGGGTCCCCAGAGAAGGTGGGGTACCAGGGTGAGGCGCAGGAAGACTGGTGATGAGGGGAGGGAGAAGGGGGAGAGAAATCCAAGAGGAACCAGAGTTGGAAGGTGTGGCTAGCTCTGTCGCTGTCCTGGGGATGCTGAGAAGGGAAGATGAGCATGTGAAGGGCTGGTCAATGTCTCCATCTGTCAGGCATAGGACACAGACCACCGCTAAGAGAACAATGCCGGAAGTCAGAGTTCTAACACAGGCCATAAAGAGATGCTGAGCAAAGCTGAACATGAAGATGCAGCTGTGGCTGGAGATGACCTGCAGTCTGAACAGAAGCCAGCTGGGTTTAGAGAACCCAGGCCACAACTTGCTAAGGAGACAGTCTTTCCAGGGGAGGCTTGGCCACACCTCACAGTGTCAAGGCTCCTGGCTTCCGGGACACAGGAGGTGCTCTCTAAGTCCCCAACTTCATTCTCCCAGAACTGCCCTGGACAAGGCCATAGCCTCTTCACACTGCTTGAAGCCTTCACTCCACATTCTAACCAACAGGCCTCCTCTGGGTGGGTCAGTGCATCCCGCCAGCTAGTGCTGTGGCTTTCTGGGCAAATACACATTTCTTTCCGTTGGACTCCTGGAATTTTCTAATCCCAAAGTGGGAATAAACTCTGGGGTTGCTGCTGGTAAATTCTTCTGCGTCTGAATAAATTACACCCTTAGCAGCTGATAATTCTCTCCAGTCACACCCACACCCCACTCACTTTTCCCATCAGCGCTGGTCTCCCATGGACATGGGTCTTTGGACTCTGCTCTCACCCATTCCCATGGAGAAGTACAAGTCTTAGGTTTGAGGACCACACACGGCACCCTCCTATGCCACCAGACCCAAAGTGCTTTAATGTTCACCACACAGCAGACAGGGTGCTGTGTAGTTACAGACCTGACCCTGTGTAAGCTTAGCAATTCAAGGAGACAACATTAGTCCTGTTTTATAGGAGATAAAATTGAGACCTGAGGAAGGTAAGGAATTTTAGCCAAGTAAGGAATAAAAGAGACATGCTTTGTATTGAGTTCACCTGACTCTCATGTGACCCGCCTGACTTCCACATTCCACTGTCATCTGAAGATGCCCAGAGACCTCTTCCCTGCAAAGCTCCCAGGAGGTGGGGTACTGCCTTCCCAAAGCAGGTCTGCGTAGGTCTTATCTCAAGATTCCACAAGTGACCAACAGCAGAATAGAAGCCGTGCTCCACACAGGCGTTCAGACTGCCCGGCATCTGGTCTACATCCTCAACTTCCCTTCTCAGCCCCCACGAAGTCACACAGGCGGCCCTCCCTGCGGTCAAAGCTCTAAGGAGCTAGTTAGCGATCCGTCAGCGATTACACACTCAATTACGTCACTCCTCTCATCTGCCACCTGCCCTCCTCCCCAGGACTCGCAGCACAATGTCCAAAGGCTTCTGCACAAGGTCTCAACCATCTGGCCCTGTGAGAGGCTTGGTGAGTCCTCTCTTTCAAATTCCTCCTGGGAACATGACTCACTCTAGTAGAGCACATTTGATTACTGACAGAATCTCAGCGCACTCCCGGAGTGTAAGACTCCGCTGCTTACCCCTGGGCTTTGTATTTCATTCATCCACCCGACAGATGTTTATTGTTCACCTATTATGTGTCAAGCACTTAGGTCCCAGAGACAGGTATTTTGGCAAGCAGTATATACCACAGTCTGTGACCAATGGGACCCAGCACGGAGCCCAGAATAAGCCACAAAGCACACTGCTATGGTCTGAATGTGAAATGTCACCCCCTCCCCCCCCCGGCTCATGTATTTTGACATTTGACCCCCATCCAGTGGTACTATTTTAGGGGACTGTAGGACCTTTAGGAGATGTGGCCTAGCAGGAAGAAGTGAGCCACTGGGGGAGGAAGGGGATTTGAAGTTTATAGCCCAGTCCCTCCACTGGGCCACTCTTCATTTCCGCATCTGCCCAGATACGATCTAGCAGCCATGAAGCTGCTTGCCTTTTTCACTTCCCTGCCACGAGAAGTCTGTGTCCCCTCACACCATGAGTCCAAATAAAACCTCTCTTCAAACTGATTCCTGTGAAGCATCTGTTCACAGGCAAAACAAAGTAACTAAGCATAGTCCTTCAGCTGGATGCATGGTCCTCAAAGAGCCAGTGGGGGCTCCTTGATGTGGCAAGATGGGTCCACCCACAGTGAGGCCTGGACTCACTGAAGTACCCCACCCCAAGATGGGTCCACCCACAGTGAGACCTGGACTCACTGAAGTACTCCAGCCAAGCCCTACTCACTGATGTGGTCGATGGAGCCGGCACAGAATTTCCCATAGAACTTCTTGGCTCCTAGGCCCCGCAGGTCATGGATGGTGAAGGGCCAGAGGTGCAGGACGTTGTTCCGGGAAAAGGTGTCTCTCTTCTCCACCACAACCACCTTGGCTCCCAGGTAGGCAAGTTCAATGGCAGTGCGCAAGCCACACGGTCCTCCTCCGACAATGAGACACTGTGGGGAGAAAGGGGACACTTAGCAACCTTGAGTGTCCAGGCGGTCTGTCACCGAGGTGCCACCTCACCAGCCACAGCACGCTGGGCATCTGCTAGGGCCCGTTAGTCACCCACCTGGTGGACCTTCCCTGTGGGTCCATTACAGACTAGACACTGTTCAAACCCTGGGAGGATAGGAGGTTCTGAGTGAGGCTGGACCGGATCTGACCCCGGGCCTGGTACCCCCAGCTCTCAGTTTTCCTTCCTGTGAGCTGGGTCTGTGAAGTGTTGCTTTTCTGCAGAGGGCTGTGTCAATAGGACCACCTTTGGGAAGTGTACTGGGCTGGGTAAGTAGTTCAGCTGTAGAGCGCCAGCCTGGCACATGCGAGGCCCAGGGTTACACAACCCAGCAGCACTAAGTACACAGTAAAAGAAAGAAGTACTTCTGAGTCATGGAAGTGTATGGAACATCATTATTGTGACTGAAAGTAGCCAGTAGTTCCTTAGGACCAAGAGCCAAACAACAAGAGAATCTATTGACAATCTGGACTTCGTCAAGATTAAAAACTTCGGTGCTGGGGCTGGAGAGATGGATCAGTGGTAAGAGCATTCTCTGTTCTTCAAGAAGTCCTGCGTTCCATTCCCAGCACCCATGTTGGGTGACTCACAACCATCTTAATTCCAGTTCAGAGGCTCTGACACCCTCTTCTGGCCCATCATGCACGGGCACACAGATGTACCCTGCCCCCGACACATACACAAATAAAAATAAATCTTAAAATAAAACTGATGTTTCATAAAATTGTATTGCCAAGGAAGTAAAAAGTAGAAAGTCATGGTGGCATATGCCTGTGAGCCCAGGCTAGCCTGTCTTCCCCTGCCCCCTTCCCCAGCCTGGCAAAGGAAAGGGCAAAAGGGAAAGACAGCCCTACTGATGGGAGAAAATACTTGCAAACCACATAACTGAGAAGTTCTGTTAGCGCACTTGTATCTAACACACATAAAATTTGACAGCTTGACATGAAAAATAAAATATCCAATTCTTTCTATCCAGAGAAAGAATTTAGATAGCATTTTTTTCCCAGTAAAGATATAAACAGATCCCAAAACTATCAGCCATTAAGGAAATGCAAAAAATAAGCCACGGTGAATGGTCACTCCCTTGTCACTGATAATTTGATGGGGGCACATGAACCAAGAGCTGGAAATATTCAAAACTCACACCTTATTAGTGCAAATATGATTTCAAGCAGTCTGGTATAGCAATTTCTTTATCAGTTAAACACAGGGGTACCATATTAGCCAGCCAGCCATATTCTCAAGAGAATAGGTTCATATTCTCAAGAGAATCAAAATCATCTCCACGAACACAAGGGAAGGATTATTCACATCAGCCCCAAACTGCAAACAACTCATGAGCCTATGAATTGATGGATAAGCAAGATATATGTGGGCCTATCCTCCTGAAACCTCGGTGGAATTCTGAAACACAGCTAGCTCCAATACTGAGGGAACTTAAGAGGTGAATGAACAGACACATGGCGGGACGCCCCACTCTCTAGGTCCTCCCCAGTGGGACAAAACCCTGGGCCCCGCCCCCAACTCCCTTGGCTTTTCGGGCCAGTAAGCAGGGAGTTTCCTGTGGCTAGGCTCCCCTAAAACCCAAACCCATCCACTGGACCCCCCCTCCCAAGCTACTAGCCACACCCCACCTAAGAGCTTGCTATAACACTGAGGGGATGAAGAGCTTGTTACTGGAGTTACAGGTGGTGTGTAAGGCACCATGCGGATGCTGGGAATTGAACCTGGATCCTTCAAAGGAGCAGCCAGTGCTCCTCATCACTGAACCATCTCTCCAGCCCTGAAGTTGGGGTCTTATTCCTGAAAACTAGTGTCTGTTTCTAGAGACACTCAGGCCATGACATAAATTTGGACTTTGAAATAAGAAGCCAGAATGTCATATGGTTCATGCTATTTCATGCTCAGAAAGGGAAAAGCCTGGTAGAATGCAGGGGACTTTAGAAGGGGGGCTTCCCGTGTTATCATCAGCGCCACTGTAGCTCACGTCTGTGGAGCACTCACTCACAGTCATGTGCTTGGCTTCTCAAGTTCAGGAACTGTTACCGCTCATAGAAGAGAGCTTTCTTTCTGACCGTTTCCCACATGGGGAAAGCAGGGCACAAAGATGCAAGGTAACCAACTGGCCCATGGTGTCAGATTGAAAGCCGCGGAGCCAGGATCTAAACCCAGGTGGTCTTGTTCCCAAGACTATGGTGCAGTCCTGCTTCTGGGCTGATGGAAAGAAAAAGAAACCCGACCACCTCAGCTGATGGAGCCCACTCAGGAAAAATGGCGGAAGGGGAGAACAGAGGGAGTGGTCCATGCCCAGATGCTGAAGGTCACTGGGGGTAAAGAAGAGACAAACAGGACTTTGTACAGGCTCCATATACCAAGTCATTGCATGTTGAAGAAGACCAAGTCCTTCTTCAGAGAGGACACAGTCTGTTAGGACAGAAGAGGGGAGAGGGGGACACATGGTGACGTAGATAGTCACATCTAATTTTCTATAGTGCTGCGTAAGACCTGAAAGCATGGAAGTAGCCCAGCAGTGGGTGGAGTATGGGGGTGTGGGGTATATGTGAATATCTGGAGCTGTTCAGCAAGTCAACAAGCGGGACCTTCACCCATTTCGCACTCACTGATGGATGTTGCAGAGACATCTGGAAACTTCCCTCTACTTGGGATTAAATGTTATCTTAAAAACACATCCCTCTTCCTGAGCAAATACTCCAGCCCCCGGCTGTCCCTCCCTTAGGCCACCAGGGTCCCCGAGGGAAAGTAGGATCAAGTATATCAGAGGCTCCCACACTGCAATCAGTGTAGTTGACTGGCTGGAACCTTCCAGAGAGTCTGTAGCCTCCCAATTAGAGGAAATGAAGTCACTGCTGAGATTTGACTCACCCCCAGAGACTTTGGGGAGTGCGTGGGGGTGGGGCCCTGGCTTCCTCTCTGGACAGAGGTGCCTGGAGAAAACCAGCTTCCTCAGCCCAGATCCTGCACGTTAGCTCACCCTCCACGCAACTTCTTGCTCCACATAGCCAGACAATGACGGTCATTTCAGAACCTGCTCCAAACCCCAGGCTTGTGAGGTTTGCTTTGGGTGAAGTCTGGCCCCATTACACATCTTCGCAGTTACTGCATCTCTCCTGTTGGTGAGCTGAACTCTGCCACTCCACGGCCAGTGCTGGGCCAGCTGGAGGATGTAGGTGAAGAAGGGCAGAAGAGAGAGGCCTTCACGCCTACCCCTCTCTGGTACCCAGACAAGGCAGGAAACCTCTGCTCCAGCCAGGGACTGCTGTACCTAGAGTGTGCAAACATTAGCCAGGACTCAAGTACAGTCTTCTTGGCAGCACATGGGTTACTGTCAGCGAATGCTTGGCTTTCCTATCATTCTAGGCTGTGTTACATATTTTGGGCCTGGAATCTCAGAGATGCCAGTCATACCATAATTTTAATCAAAGCAAATGCCAATGGGCTTAGCTACATCAAGGGAGAAAATCTCGGCTAGCACAAAGGTCTGTTGGCTGAGGTGATGGGGACAGGACAGTTCCCCTTGGAATGAGCTAGTTATGATCAGAACGGGGACTTGGTATCTTGGCAAGGGAGAGAGAGAGAGAGAGAAAGAGAGAGAGAGCTATGTTTGGTGGCACACAGCTGTGAGGAGGTACAGAGGTAGAGTCAGGTAGATCTTGGGTTCACTGACAAGTCAGCCTAGTTAAAATGGTGAGTTGCAGGCCAACGAGGGACCCTATCTCAAAAGACAAGGCAATATCTCTTGAAGAGTGATTCTCAAGGCTGTCCTCTGGCCTCCACCACACACACACATACACACACACACACACACACACACACACACACACACACAGCCTAAAGGCCTCCCTCGAGTTCCTAGATTAGATTGCACACTCCTCTTATGCTCTGGCTGGCTCGGTCCTCATTGTTGCCCCAGAACAAACTCTCATGTTATCATTGGCTGGGCCTCAACAACTGCCCCTCTGTGTTATCTGTGTGCCTGGAGCTCGTCCACTGCCTGGTACACACAGGAGGTCCACCACATAGCTGATGGATGAATGAACTTCCCACCCACTCCCCGCCAACTCAGTCCTGGCTTTCTGACCATGAGAGGGATGTTGGGTGCACGCCAGCCAGGGTTAATGTTTGCAGATTCCCACCCAGACAGAAGGAGCCGGGGGTCTGCCAAGGCCACCTACATCATGAACGTCAGTATTATCTTTGCACTTGGGTGATGTGAATTATTGCTCCCTGGGGAGCGGGCAGATCCACCACCAGCAGGAAATCCACGGTAAAGATCAGCTTGGCAGAGTTCAGGCCTGCACATTCTCAACAGGAGACAAACACTGCATGGAAAAAGCAGACTGTTTATCAGGGAGCAGGGATGGGGACAATAGCTGGTGTACCCAGCCAGGACATGAACGCTAGGAAGGGTCGGGAGGGGCTCACCTAAAACCCTTGCTGCCCTTCCGAGGGGCCCTGAAAGCATGGTTCTTTTAAGTTTTGGTTTATGTATATGAGTATTTTGCCTGCAAGTACCTGCGAAAGCCAGAAGGTGTTGGATCTTTTGGAACTGGAGTTACAGACAGCTGTGGCCCACCATGTGGGTGCTGGGAACTGAACCCAGATTCGCTGCCAGAGCAGCCAATGCTCTTACCCACTGAGTCATCTCTCTCTCTCTCTCTCTTTTATGCATGTGTTTGTATGGTGTGCATGGGTGCACGTGTGTGTCCACATGTATAGGTATAGGCACATATGTGTGCACATGTGTGTGTGTGCCTGAAGTTGACACCAGGAGTATTCCTCAATCATTTCCCATCTTTTTCAGGTAGCACAGAGCTCACAGATACAGGCTTGTCTAGCTAGCCAGCTTGCTCCTGGTCTGGAGACCCCTGCGTCTGAGCCCAGCTTACAGATAGACTACCACATCTAGCCAGCACTTAGGTGGGTTCTGGAGATCTGAATTTAGTTCTCACATTTGCATACACCGAGCCAGTTCCCCAACTCAATCCTCATTGCTTGAGTACTTCTTCCAGCTATATCTCCTCTTAACCCAGAAGTAAATGGGGATGCTGGGACCCAGCACAGACGGTGTAAGGATCACTGAGTGGACCTGGAGCTAGTCTAGGGCTCAGCAGTCTGCAGTCTTTGTTTCTGCCTCCGCTTCCGCCCTCACTTCCCCTTGGGTGCAATGTGGGTCAAGGTTAAGGTGAGGTGCTGTGCAGCGCTGAAATGGCCAGCACCCAGGGGTCTGCTATTCACAGCCTGATGACCTGCCCTGGCCCTCAGCTAATATGAGGCCTAAAACACCTCACATGTGTTCTGCCAACACTCTCTGCCTGCGGGCCACCACCCTAACCACTTCTTGTATCGCATCTGTGTAACTGCCCTTTGAAAACGTCAGCATCACACCCGCCTTAGAGGCAGTTTCCAGAGGCATAGAAAAGTTAAGCAAGGGTTGGAGAAATGGCTTAGCATTTGCTATGCACACGAGGATCTGAGTTCAAATCCTTAGCAGCTGCGTTAAAAAAAAAAAAAAAGGCTGGGTGTAGCTATGCACACATCTGTGACCCCAGCACTGTTGGGAGCAGAGACATGAGGGTCACTGGAGTCTGCTGACTGCAAGCCTAGCGCCAAGCTTAATGGGAGACCTGAAGGAATGAGGCAGAAAGTGATTGCGTAAGACTGTCTAGCCTCTGAAAGCACATGGGGATACACACCTATACACACATGTGCATCTGTGCACGCACACACGTAGTGCCTCCTAGAGTGAGTAACGTGTCCAGGGGCTAAAGGTAGGGGGGTCAAAGGACAATTTCAGTTGCAAATATTCTGCCACTCGGTTTGGAAGTCATGAACACAGTCCTCAATTTTGAGGGGGTCAAAACAAAACAAAACAAAACAGAGACAAAGGCAAGAACTTTCTCCCAAGACCATGTAACAGTAAACGATCAAGTCTGGATTTAACCCCAGGCCTACGCTCTCAATGGCTTGCCTGCGAGTAAGCCTGACTCACAGGAACTTAGCGGTGAGAATGGACATAGGTCATTTCCCTCTCTGCCTGCACTGAGGCCACACGAATGCAACCAGAGGTCAAGCTGGGTTCACAGGGAATTCCTGCACAGGAGGACAGGGCTGTGCCTAGCTCTGCTTCCCCAGGATAGACATCCCCAGGCAGATGAAGCCTGAGCATGTGTAGGTCCCGAGAAGTAGGTGCCACAGCCTAGAGCCTTCAGTCAGATAGCACAAGCATTCCACAGCGAGCTGGGGGCCTGGAAGGTCACCCTGGTAACAACAGCCCTCCCTCCGGGCACGCTGGCTCTCTTGCGTGGCACTCTGGTGCCAGAGACATGTCATTGTATTTCCTAGGGTGGCTTCACAGCCTCTGGCTGTTAGGACAAGTGATTTTTCTGAACTTAGGCAGGAAGTTCATGGCTATTACTGGATGACTGTAAGCAAAACCAGCCTGTTCATAATTGTAGGATGAAAAGTGTTTGAAGCCAAGGCACCTGCCTTGTGGCTGCAGGGATGTGGCTTGTGGTGGGGGCTGGAAGGCTTTATAGTATCAGTGAGCATAGCAACAAGGAGGGAGCTTCATGGGAGATGTGGCCACCAAGATACTAGCCAGGAAGGAGTGCTTGAAAGGGCTGGCAGGGAAGGCTCTTCATAAACACTGCATAGCACACGCGTGGACATCAGAGAATGACTTGTGGGAATCAGTCCTCTCTTTCTACCCTGTGGGTCCTGGTGATTGAACTCAGGCTGCCCAACTTGGCATCAAACACCTTTACCCACTGGTCCATCTCACCAGTCCCAGAATCTGCTTTTTGTGTTTTCCTATCATAGGCTCCCACTTTTTAGCCTAATAATTTTATAATACTTTTAGCAAACTTTAAACATATTTCAAATAGAAAGTTTTTAAGAATCTTAGGTAACATCAAAATACCACAGATTCTTCAATTAGATTTTTATTTCTTTGCTTTATTATATATCTATTCCTCCATCTATGTATCTATTCACTCATCTATTCCTCGGTCCATGCATCCATCCATCTACCCACCCATCTATTTCTCCATCAATGCATCCATCCATCTATTCCTCCATCCATGCATCCATCATCTATCCACCCATCTATTCCTCTATCCATTCATCCATCCATCTATTCACCCATCTATTCCTCCATCCATGCATTCATCATCTATTCACCCATCTATTCCTCTATCCATTCATCCATCCATCTATTCACCCATCTATTCCTCCATCCATGCATGCATCCATCCATCCACCCATCTATTCATTTATCCACCCATTCAACTATTTATTTTACTTCCTGGTACATCTCAGCTCAGTTGCAGAACTGGAACATTTCCTCTCAATTACTTCAGGATAGTATCATTGGCAAGAGTTCAGAGGGTCAATATTTAGTCAAGCTTTAAACATTTTAATTTTACTTTATTTTTATGTGTTTCAGTGTTTTGGCTGTACATATGTTCATACACACATGTGTTCCTGGTAACCGTGGAGGCCAGAAGAGGGCATCATATCCCTGGAACTGGATGGCCGTGAGCCACCATGTGGGTACTGGGAATTGAACCTGGGTACTTTGGAAGAATATCCAGTGCTCTTAATGATTGAGTAATCTCTTCAGCACCCTTTTAAACTAAGTTCTAAACCACTTATTTCTTTTGATCAGATATTTTCAAGGTGTGTTTTACACAGACTGAAACCCACATATTTTATGTGTATGTGCACACCCACATAGCTACGACTCAAACTTAATCTTGACGCATGTGGAGGCCAGAGATCAGCTTCAGATATTGCTCCTCAGGAGGTATTTTCCATTTTTGACACAAGGTCTTTTGCTCTAGGACTTGGGACTCTCAGGTTAGGCTAATTTAGCTGGCCAGTTGACCTAGGAATCCTTCTCTCCCCACTTTCCCAGGTCAGGGATTATAAGTGTGCACTACCACTCCTGTTTTATTTTTTAACTTGGGTTCTGAAATTGAACTGAGCACTCTCTAAGCCCGTGCATGCATAAATGTCACTTGATATGACAAATTACAACATCCTTTGCTTTACTTAATAATTTTCCCTGTTAATGGTCTTTCTTCTATGTAGTTCTGTAAACCTTCAACCTTCTGGTTAACAGCTTAGTGTTCAAGGCCATTAGCAAGGGACTCCTAACCAAGGGCAGGGCCCTGGCTGGATACCTTTCCTCCCTTCAGAAGAGAAGCCACAGGTTCTTTCAAAAGCCAAAATGGAGTGTCACAAGAATATCACACTCATTGAAGAGGAATGGGGGAAAGGAGTTTCTAGGATAGTATAAGACACAACCAAAGCTTAAACTCCCAGAACCAATTAGAAACCACATGGGGGTAAAAAGTAGAGTTAATACACACACACACACACACACACACACACACACACACACACACACACACGTACGTACGTATATTTACATATATACACACACGTATATATATATTTTATATACATACACACACATACACATATATATACACACGTGCATGTATATACATGGCCCAGTGTAGCACAAATAATAAAAACCTAGAGACACATATTAGGGTTCAATCTGAAGATCAGAGAAGTAAAGCAGCCAAGCCACTAGAGAGCTCTTACTTCTATGAAATCTTCAGACTGAAAAGAGGGTGAATTCCTGTCTCATCCCATATATGCCTCTCTAGGCTGGGATTAAAAGCATACACGACCACCGCCAGGCTTCTATGACTAACTAGTATGGATGCTGGGATTAAAGGCGTGTGCCACCACTGCCTGGCCTGTATGGCTAACCAGTGTGGCTGTTTTGTGTTCTGGTCTCCAGGCAAGCTTTATTATTAAAATACAAATGAAATATCACTACATTTCTCCTTTTTGTCTAAAATAAAAAGAAGAATATAACTAATATAAGAAAAATTGTATACAATAAATACAGTAACTATATACAATATGTATATTCAATAAATACATAAAAATGTCTAGTCCATTTGCATTTGACAAATTCAGAGAAAATGCTCTACATCTAGCCTATCTTAGTGAGTTCAAAGTCTTGTGTATAATTTACTTTCTATCATAACTTGCTTTCTGCATCTGGTAAACAAGAAAAATTATGACTATCTAGTCTTCAACTCTCTCAGAGACCCAAGAAGGAAATAATATCAACTAAGTAATTGGAGAGTGTAAGCAAGCGACTTCCAAAAAGTGTGAGAAATGACAGAAACAGCTGGCTGCCTGGACAGTCACTCAAAGTTCCTTTGCAATGTTGCAGCATCCATATTTGGCCTATAGACCTAGAATATCTGGCAGACTTTTATATCTGGGTATTCCGAAGGACTGTCCCTCCTTGTCTTGACAATGTTTGGAAGTCACATTCATTTGTGTTCTGTTTATCCAATTAGGGCAGCATACAATCTGCAGTGAAGGCAAGGGAATTTTTTTGCCCAGTGGCTTACTTTTTCCACAAAGAAAGTAAATTCCATTTGGAGTTTCTTTGATATCCATTATCCTTTCTGAAGTAGATTGGTGCTGCCAGGAGCAGACATGTCTCATTGTCATAATAAAAAAGAACCTATGTTATTAAAACATCTTAAATGCCATATTTTATAGATCTCTGAAGTGTTTGAAGATGACCTATCTATCTAAAATATATCTCTGCTTGACCTTGAAAGCATACTTAATGTGACTACAAGTTTAATCATAACAGATGATTAATTATTAACCTATATTTTCTTATTATCCTAAACAGTTGGTAATAATAATTTTCAAGGACTAGAAATTTGTACTACATTGTTAAATGAGTTGTAAGGTACAGTTCCTTGAACAAGAGTAGAAATGTATGTATAGTGTGTTCTAACAAAATTAGTCTCAAATTTGTATCAACATCCAAAATTTGTATACAATATATAAAAATTCAATCCTATGTAAAACGTTTAACACTAGTAATTGCTTTTTAAAAGTAGACTCAATAATCTAACTTTCTATCTTATCATATCTATATCCTCCCTTTTTTCTTTTCAGAGTAGATTTAATAATCTACCCTTTTATCCTATCAAATCTGTATCCTTTTTTTCTTTTCAAAACAAGAAATCTGAATCTAATTTCCTTTGTTCAACTTTCTTCTTGGCTGTAACCAATAGCAACTGTTAACCAACCCCCCAAACAATGACAAATATCCACAACCCACTGAACAACCAAAAAACACCCACCCCACCTCTTGGGAATGTGAGCATTGTATTCTTAATTTGCTTCCTTCTCTCTGGGGGAGGGGGTGATAGCATCTTTAGGGGATCCTGAAAATAAAAATTTGAATTAATTGTCAAGTCCTTGAAGAAGTAGCTGTATCATTTGTTGTCCAGTTTCTGTGTAATGGGAAAGTGCAGGGCTTTGTTTCAAGTCCTGGCTAGAGTAGTCTGTGAGGCTGGATCATCTCAGCTAGCCACTTCGAAATTGTTGAGAAGTTTATAGTCCAAAACTAGTCTTTAGGTGGTGCTTCTTTTTCTCTCTCTCTCTTTCTTTCTTTCTTTCTTTCTTTCTTTCTTTCTTTCTTTCTTTCTTTCCTTTTCTTTCCTTTTCTTTTTTTAGCTTAGTGGTGTTATTGAAACCTTTTTCTAGAATTAGTTAGTACTCAATATGACCATTAATGTCATGACAAAAAGTTTAGAATATATGTGTTAATTTTATAAAATTTATACCTTAAGAAAAGTTGTTAAAGAGTCAATATAAAATCAAAAGATTATGAGATTAGTGGCAATAAAATAGTCCTTAAATATTTGTTTTTCTTTTGTCCCATATCAAGTGGCTTTTCTGACATGAAACAAATTTTGGGTTTTACTTTAATAGGCATGTTTGGGTTTACAAAAGGAGAGAACCACACACCAACTCCAGAGTCAGCTTTAATCTTTAATTGAACTAGAACTAATAAAGACCATTTACATCATATGTTTGTAGAGAACATCAGAAACAAACATTTGGGAAGATTTATAAAATTTTATCCTATTGGGAATGTGATATAACAATAAGTCAATTTATTATTTTTCTTGTGACAATTTTTTTCTGGATGATTTGTGCTTTTTCTTCAGATTCTCATTTGTCCAGTGGTCTTCAGCTTCCTTAGCAGGACACCTTTATTCTCCTGAAAGGAGAGAAATAAAACCCTTTCCTAACCCTAATTTTGGGGAGATTCTTTTTTGGCAAGATATATCTGATTAAATGAAAAGCATTTGTTAGTTTTATAGGTAAGTTTAGATGAAATGACCATGGTGCTTAATGAACTAACATCTCTTCTAATTAATAGGCATCTCTTGTTCAAATTGAAACTTTACCAATTTTGATGATATTCATAGTTTTTCTTCTTCTGAGGAAACAAAAGCAAAACCCCTTCCCTGACATAATACATGCCCTGGTTTCCATTCTGAGGTCAGTATATCTTTAAAGTATATCGACTGATTTAATTCTATATATTTTTCCCTACTATCCAATGTCCCTCAGCAGCTGTTGTTCCTTTCTCATTAGCACTGAGAAAATTCAAAGTTAATGAAGCATTAATTTAATCTATATCTGGGGTATTTATTATCCCTTTCTGTTTATTTAACATATCTTACAGAGTTATATTTGACCTTTCTATAACTGCCTGCCCTGTATGATTGTGTGTTATATCTGTGTTAAGCTTTATATTATAATAAGAAAAAAGTTTCATTTTCTTAGAGACATATATATGCTGGAGCATTATCTTACTTTATTTGTACAGATATATCCATAATGGTCATAACTTCTAGCAAATGTGTGATTACTAAATCAGCCTTTTCTAAACTCAAAGCTGTTGTTGCCCATTGAAAACCTGAATAGGTATCAATGGTGTGGTATACATGTTTTAGTTTTCCAAATTCTACAAAATGGAACACATCCATCTGCCATTTTTTATATCTCTGAGTACTCTTTGGGTTACTTCCTGCAGGCAGTGGTGTTTGGTTGTGTAAAGAACAAGTAGGATATTTCCTTATAATTCTCTTGGCTTGTTGTCACGTGATGAAAAAGTATTTTTTTTAAACCTTTGCTATTGACATGATGCTTTTTATGAAATTCTGAGGGCTTTAGCACATTTCCAACCAACAATTGATTAATTTCTGCATTACCTTGTGCCAGAGGACCCGGAAGACCCAGATGGGATTGAACGTGTTATATATGTGGGGTGATTCTTATTCCTGATTATATCTTTGTAAGTGAATAAATAATAAAGTCAATTCTATATCATCTGGTATAAATTCAGCAGTTTCAATATGTAAAACAGTTATTTCTGCATATTGTGAATTGGTAACTATGTTGAGAGGTTCTTTAAAACCCTTTAGTACCATGAGAATAGCATACAATCCTAACTTTTGGACAAAATCATAAGGGCTTTTGATCAACTTTACATAAATTTTCTGATTTGTAACCTGCCTTTCCTCATTTATTTATATCAGTATAGAATGCAGAGACTTCAGTTATGGGTGTGAGGCTCCAACCAATGTGAGGAAGGATCCAGTTAATTCTCTTTATAAGTTGAATTCTTTTGCTTTTGGGATAGTTTCTATTAATCTCTCCCCAAAATTAGTACAAGCTCTTTATCAGGGTTAACTTTCTGCCCATAATTTGTCAGTTTCATCATTAGTGAATGGTACTACAGTTTCTACTGGGTCGATTCCTGCTAATTGATGAAGTCTCAATTTTCCTTTTAGAATTAACTCAGAGACCTTTTCCACATAAGTTTTTAATTTTTTACTTGGTTTATGTGGGGAAAATATCCATTCCAAGATAATATCTTCCCTCTGAATTAAAATTCCTTTTGGGGAATTCTTGCAGGGTAATATGACCAAAATGCAATTAAGATTCAGATCCACATGATCCACATGGGCCTCCTGTAATTTCTCTTCAATCAAAGCTAATTCTTTCTCTGCTTCAGTTGATATTCCCTGGGACTATTTAAGTCCTTGTCACCATCTAAAGTTTTGTTTAAATTAATCAGGTTATCAGGGCCTATCTTAATAGTGCACCATAGATGTAAAATGTCTCTTAGAAGTCTTTGGAAATCGTTAAGAATATGTAATCAATCTCTCCTAATTTGTACCTTTTGGAGTTTAATTTTTGTAAACCTATTTATAACATAAATAATTAATAGACTTTCCTCTTTGTATTTTTTTTCAGGAGCAATTTGTAATTGCCAACAAGGAAAAATTTTCTTTACTTCTTCAAACATTTTTTCTACAGTATCTACATTTGGATCAGATAGCAAAATGTCATCCATGTAATGGTAAACTATAGATTCAGGAAATTGCTTATGTATAATTTCTAATTGCTGATTTACAAAATATTGGCACAGGGCGGGGCTATTTAACATTCCTTGTGGGAGATTCTACCATTGATATCTCTTAGCAGGATAATTATTATTTTAAGTAGGCATTTTAAGGTAATTTTTTTCTTTATTTTTCTTGTAAAGGTATAGTGAAGAAACAATCTTTTAAATCAATAGCTAGAAGAGATCATCCTTTAAGTAATAGAGAAGGCAAAGGAATTCCAGACTGTGGAGAGCCCATTGGCTGAAACACCTTATTAACAGCTCTTAGATCTGTGACCATTCTCCATTTTCCAGATTTCCTTTTAACAACAAATATAGGAGAATTCCTAGACCTTATTGATTCTCCAATATGCTGAGCATTTAGTTGCTTCTGTACCAGTTGTTCTAAATCCTTCAGTTTCTGTTGTTCTTCAATCCTTCGAAGGTTGTTGCTTAACCCATACAGGTTTGTCTGTTAACCATTTTAAAGGTAGGGCTGTTGGTGTCTTTGAAATATCAGCAGCTGTTGTGCCCTATTCTTGTACAATCTGAATGGTTGGTGACTGTTCTTTATAATATCTTGTAATTTTTCCCTCAGAAACATACATTAATTTGTGGTTTGTTTCTAAGATTGGGGGAATGTTAATCTGAGTATTCCATTGCTGTAACAAATCCTGTCCCCACAAATTCGTTGCTATGTTAGTCATATATGGTTTTAATAGTCCTCTCTGTCCTTCTGGCCCTATACATTTGACCCAGCTCATGCATAATCCAGACAGAAGAGGCATTTTGAATGGATTATTCTTAGAAAAAACATTGTTTCTAGG
The DNA here is from genome assembly GCF_982192425.1 of Myodes glareolus. Taxonomy (NCBI): domain Eukaryota; kingdom Metazoa; phylum Chordata; class Mammalia; order Rodentia; family Cricetidae; genus Myodes; species Myodes glareolus. The sequence continues at coordinate 92,226,656 of NC_142032.1, forward strand.
AATGCCCTGTCTACAATCCCTTTTAAGGTGATCTTGTTTGCCACAATTATAACATTTGACATTTTGATTTTTCTTCAAATCTCTGGAAATCACCTCTCCTATCCATGCATCATCAAGGTCATGAGATTAAATATTAATTGTACTTCAGATCCATTCTTCCAAAGGTGCTGACCTTGCCTTTAATGGTCTAATTATTCTTTTGCATAGAGAGCTGACATTTTCAAAAACCAGAGATTCAATTATTATTTGTCTAGATTCTGAATTTGGTATCGTTCTATTTACTGCTGAAGTCAGTCTTTGTAAAAAAAAATCCATAAAAGATACCTTTGGCCCTATATAACTAGTAAATGACTCAATTTTCTTTCCTATTTCTCCAATTCTGTACAAAGCATTCAAAGTTGCTGTACAGCATAAATCCAGGGTGTGGCCATCACACACAGCTTGTCCTTCTGTAGTAGCACAATCTCCTCCAAGAATTTGATCTTGGGAGATTTCCATACCTCTAGCATTATTCTGTTGTTCAATAATTGTAGCCTCTTCTCTGAACCAGGTACTCCATTACAATTGTGGACTAGGCTCTAAAACACCTTTAACCATTTCTATCCAGTTTTTAGGGATAATTCTATTACAAACTGACCATTAACATTTGCCATATGAGATTATTGCTTCCCTGAATCTCCTTAAATCTAACATTGGCACAGGAGTCTAGTTAGCTGTAACAGAGCCTCTGACTTTTGGCAATTCCTATAAGGTAACTGGATTCATGAAGGTTGGTTGTCTGTACAACTTAAGATGTTCCTCTCTATTCTTTTAATACAACGTTGAAATTGGTTCTCCACTACATTCCTCTGTTTGGATTTGAATATCTCTGTGATCTGTTTTTATTAGTTTTTTTCTAAGACCTGTGTCTTAGCACTCAGATTAACCAACTTTTTTAGTGATAAAACAAAAAAAATGACAAAGCTGATAATGTTTACAATTGACATTACATAAATCCCTCCTAAATTAGATATCCTCTTATTTAATCATTCCACTTTCAAACTGCCTAGCATATTATCACACAGAGACCCAGATTACTCCTTTGTAATGGTTTTCCCCATTTTTTAATGTGGGGAAAAAAGCTCTCTTTAACTAATTCCTCCCTTTAAGAATCCCTAATTGTCTTACCAAATCTATCAATGATGTTGATGAAGATGTGAGGGTTATTGCTACTGCGTAGAACAGTAAAGGCCCTGACTGGATTTCAAGGCAGCCACCTAGTTCTGAGCAGCCTCAGAAGTTCAGAGGAAGAGGGGAAGAGGGAGAGAGGGGAAGAGGGAAAGAAACCACTTTCTGAAAAATGTGCAGGGGATTGTTTGGAAAAAGCCCGTGTGCATGTGTGGTGGGGGGCAGCTGCCTGAAGGTAGAATCAGTCAGTCCAGGGTGGTGAGTCCTTTGGCGTTCGGAGTCCATGGGCTTCTAGAGTTAGGGTGGCAGCTGGAGACTGTTTCAGAGATGCTACAACAGGAAAATTCCAAACTCGCTCAGAGGCTTGGGGGAAAAAAAGGAAAGAAAGCCTAGCTGGGTGCAGCTGGAACGCCATGTGTAGCTCCAGCCTGTGCCAGTGGCTAAAAAGCCATAGGCAAATGGTTTTGTCACAAATTGGTACCCAAAATATTGGGCACCAATATTAGCACAAATAATAAAAACCCAGAGACAGATATTGGGGTTCAACCTGAAGATCAGAGAAGCAAAGCAGCCAAGGCACTAAGGCACTAAAGAGCTCTTACCTCTCTGAAATCTTCAGACTGAAAAAAAGTGCAAGTTCCTGTCTCCCCCCCTCCACCATACATTCCTCTCTAGGCTGGAATTAAAGGCGAGCACCACCACCGCCTGGCCTTTACGGCTAACTAGTGTGGCTGCTGGGATTAAAGGTGTGTGCCACCACTGCCTGGCCTGTGTGGCTGACTTGTGTGGCTGTTTTGTGTTCTAGTCTTCAAGCAAGCTTTATTTATTAAAATACAAATGAAATATCACTAAAGTGCAGCATCCAGAATTATTAGTCTGTTTTTATCTTGTTCTTTTTTCTTAGTAGCTTAGTAAGGTGTTCCCACATTATAATAATAGTTGCATTTTTAGCTACATGCCAAGACCTTTCTGAGTACAGGTTTGGGGCAACACACAGCCCAATACTGACAAGATTTTGCAGCTGTAGCTACTGAGTGGCAGAACTGAAAGTGAACCCAGGCATCCAGTACTGAGACAACACATCTAACTATGGTACACAGATCACATATTTAACCATGGTGCATGGACCATGCATCTAAATGTGCACAGGTCATGTATTTAACCTAGTCATCTTATTTCAAGGCCACATCATATAGAGCATACACTTAACCCCTGCTCCCATTCCCAGAGCCTGTAGTAGGCCTTGGTGTGTGCTCTCCTGCCCTGGTGAGGCAGTGGCAGACCAGGAGTCCATACAGTCTATGAAACCATGATGTAGTAAGTACATCTGAGTGGTTTTTTTCAAGCCCATCTACGCTATCCTCCTGTGGACTTCTCAGGAGATGCATCCCTCGTGTCTCTGGCACTGGAAGGTGCTCAAAAGTCATTAGAGAAAAGGAGGGGACACTACCCTCAGGTCGTATTGCATTGGTTCTGTTTCTGGAAAACCATGATGAACATATTCAGCATTTTTTTTTCTTTGTTGGCCATGAAGGGGAACACTTTACCTCCTTCCTCCTCCCTGAGCAAACAACTTTCTCCTGTGACTCACGGGAGTCTAGCCTAAAGGAACTCAGGAAAACAAAACAAAACAAACTGAGACACACAAGAAGCAAGCGGATCCTGGAAGGTTTTGCAACAGTCGAAGACAGAAAGGGCTGGCACTAAGTCAGCCGGAACCAGGCTCTGGCATCCTCGGGATTCTTTACGGCTCAGTCTCAGCTCCCCGCTTCACTGCCATCCTGCCATGAATGTGCTTGTTGATGTTGATTTCACACTTAAACGTCTCTACCAGACACATTTTTGAAATGGAATTATGAGAAGATAAGGTTTACAAGCATCAAACGTTGCCAGAATGCTGATAGAGGGAGAATACTCAAAGAGCTTTAGAGGAGACAGCACCCCCGGGGCCAGTCTGGTTTGGTGGTTGGGAGACCAATGAACAGCCACCAGTTACCGGGAAAATAACAGCAACAGCAGACTGCTCCTTGGCCTGCCAAACGTGGCGGTTTCTTGAAGGAGCCAATAGCATAGGTCACTAATCCAGTGTTAAAGGCTGAAGGCTGCCTGAGCAGGGACACCCTGCGCTTGCCCAGTGGGAAAAACTCCAGCCGGGGCTTCAAATCACAGCTGTCAATCCACCCAATGACAAGCGTTTCCTCTCAACAGGTGCCACGGCCGGTCGGTGACCACTTGAGGTCAGAGAGGTGTCTCTAAGCTCCTGACATACTTATTGCCCAGCCTGCCTGAAGTATATTCACTCGGGCTTTGCAGGAGCCCACTTTGGAGCCAAGATGAGTGAGGTCTACCGGTCCCACCAGAACCTGATCGCTGGCCAGCATGACTTTAAGTATGTCACACATGCAGACCTCATAACGACTGGAACAAAATGGCTACACATATGCTGAAAGTCACAGCACACAGGAAGTGAAGGAACTGCCATTTGAACATGGTGCGGGTCAGCACTGAAGCACAAACTCATCTCAGATGACACAGCTAGGCTGGGCAGTGGTGGCACATGCCTTTATCACAGCCCTTGGGAGACAGAGACAGGCAGATTTCTGAGTTCAAGGCCAGCCCGGTCAACAGAGTGAGTTCCAGGGCATCTGGGCCTACACAGAGAAACCGTGTCTCAACAAAACAGATAACACAGCTACACAGCTAATGGTGGGCACTCAGGGAGTTACCACCTGGTATTTCTGATGCCAGTATCTGACTTGTTCCTTGCTGCTACTTGTCTCAAAGATATAGGTCCCAATTTTCCTGTCTGTCACCTTTTATCTCCCTTGTGGGGATAGGGATCCTCTACTGGTGCCATTTCAACCTGTGACCACCATGGCAGCAGACAAGAATAATTCTATCGGTAGACACAGCTTTGTCCCAGTCTGGCACTACAGAGAGGCCACAGAGGTAATGGATGTGTAAGAGACAAGGCCAGGCATTCCTCTGTGACCAACTCGGAGGTCAGGAAAGGGCAAACTGCTATGCCCAGCAGCTGTCTCTGGAGCCAGTGCAGAGGTGGAGCCAAGGAACACAGGATAGAGAGGCCACAACCACCCACCTAGCTGGAGGCCTAGCAGGGAGCTCAGAGAAGGTGGCAGGAGCCTCTGATAGAACATGCCTCTCTTCTTTATCACCGCCTCTTCCCATGCTGCAGGTGATACGGTTGACTTTACTCATGCTCTAAAGAACTGAGTATTCCAGAGACAGCAGGCAGGGGAGAGAAGAGATGCAGGCAGGCCATGGGCCACTCAGTGGCTTTCAGCACACAGTTTATGACATAGGCTGCCAGTCTCTGGATAACGGTGTCTCCTACCAACCAGCGTTGCTATGGGCGAGGGGGGAATGCTCTATAGAACTGTTCATTAAAGCATCTTTATGGCACACAGTGCTCACTGTGTAAAGATATTAAAAAAGAAGGGCCCCTTTCCTCGGTTCTTTCCTCCTGCAAAGTAATTCTTCATGTGTAATGAGCATTTTGATCTCTTAAGGGTCTGAGAGAGGGTCCAGGCCATCTCCTTTGGGGACATGGACATGGTGGTCCCAGCAGGCTAGAAGAAACCTTCATTGTTTAGGACAGACACTTCACTACAGCCACCATCGGGATGGTAAATGAGTTTCACCTGGAGCCTAAACACACGGGAGGTCACTGGGTAGTTACTCTTGTTGCAGTGAGTTGCCTGGTTCCCTGGAACCTCCAAGTGTGTGTGCACCATCTGAACTGTAAGAGACCTCAGATCAGGTCCAGGGAATTTTTTTTCTTCTGTGAAGGGCCAGTTAGCAAATATTTTAGACTTTTTTCTTAACCCCAGTTGCTGGCTTCCATTATTCAGTGAGTCCCTCCCATAACCCCTTGTCCTTAGGGGGTTTAAGAAATATTTAAGTGAGCTCAGAGGCCATCTAATACCTGAAGTTGCAAGGACTTCCCTGCTGGTCCTCCTCCATGGGCCATTCCTCATTCTTATCCCAAGCATCACAATCCTCCAAGACACCTTCCCATCCAACCTCCACCCATGACCTTATGGCTTACTCCTTTCTTTCTTTCTTTGTTTTTTCTTTCTTCTCCCTCTCTCATCCCTCCCTGTTCTTCTTAGAGCTTATCACAATACTAAATCTATTTTTCTTTTATTAACCAATTCTCTCCATGTCTCTTCCCAGAGAATATAGGGTTCACAGACATCAGAGTCTTGCCCCTCTAGTCAGTTCATGGGTTTGTCCCCAAAGACAAGATTACTCTCGATCCACAGCACAGACTCATATATTTGCCAATTGAGTAAATGAGTCCGATCAAATCAGATCTTTGATGTATGGCAAGGCTAACTGAAGTACAAGGACCAGTATTTACAAAGATTCAGGGATATCTTCTTATGAGCTAAAGATACCCAGCTATCCTATAGATGAAGGAGAAGCTAACTCAGGAGGTGGGAACTTTCTCATGTTCTTGTTTCAGTGAGGTCACTGCAGGTAAGGGCAAACCACTTCAAGATATTTATCTGAGAAACAAGAGGACTAAGTTTCAACCCAGATCTGCCCCACTCTGGGGCAAAACTCCAACCAGCACTCTTGCATAATTTTATCAATTTAGTCTAAATACAGATTACTTATTATTGGCCCCTGGAAGGGCTTGAAGGGCAGAGATACATCTCTGAACTTTGCAAAACAAACAAGGTGGGAAACATTATGACCCAATAAATATAGGATTATTAAACAATTGGTTTCAAGGTATAACCTGGGATTAGCAAGTAGAAGGAATCAAAGATGCAATAAAGTGTGTGTGTGTGTGTGTGTGTGTGTGTGTGTGGCCTTTTATAAATGTAATCCCTAGGCTTAGCTAGGGAAAACAAACTGAGATGTCTCAAAGCTAGTGAGAGGTGTCAGCAAATCCTTCAGTTTTCTAAGGACAAAGCTACTGCCCACTCACTGCACCCAGACCTGTTGTCTGAGGGTGGTATGCAGAAATCTGTACCCAATCCAAGAAAGCAGTTGTTTGGGAAAGTCAATCATCCTGATGCTTGAACAAGCTAATCCCAGAGTATCTGCATAGAGAGACCTTTCCCAGCAAAGAAAGAGGAGACCTGCAGGCAAGCGGCAGGAGGAGAGGGGCTGTGAACCCAGCCTCCTTAGAGGAATGTAATCTTGACCGAAGTTGAGGCTGCTACACAAGACGTGAAGACATTTACTCAGTTCTCGATATTTCCAAGTGGGTCAACCTACACCGTGAAGTGCTTTGTAATTAAAATCCTTTTAAACTGTAACTAGACCATAGTGTCTAGACATCAGGAGGCTCCAATCTTACACCGTCCTTACCACCCACAATTATCATGTGACGATCGCCTACAGTCTGTCACAAAACACGTTATATTTTCTCCCTGAGAACATCGTGAAGCCCATGTAGCTGGAAGGCATCTCGCAGCCTACTGGCAATGGTCTGGGATTCTCTCACCAACGCCATGCCTGAGCAGTCGGAGCAGCCACTCTGTGGAGAGGGCCTTGGTGTCTCCCTCAACTGTGTTGAGGGTGCCCACATGGAGAATGCAGGACTTCTGGGTTCTGGGTCTGCTATCACATTGCTGTAAATATCTGGCAGAGCTAGACAAACTTCTCCACCTCAAACTCAGAGTGGAGGTATTGGGTTGATAAAGTAGGTAAGGGCATAGTTTAAGCTCTCCTGAACTATGAAAAGAAAATAAGACATTTGAATGCACCCAGCCACAAACACACCGGAATCCACCCATTAGGCAAGAGGAGAAGCACATCCATCATTCGTTTGCCCATTCATCCTAAAAACACTAAGATCAGCTTTCTTCAAGGCATCCTTGATATTGGATAAGGATATTGGTTGCCAAGGAAACAGAAAGGCATATGTCATGCTTTCTGTCTGCATTTCTCCACAATTCAGCAAACTGACATGGGTCCCTATGCAAGACGGAGCTTCCCTGCATCGCAAACACCATGGGATGGGGACGAGAGGTCTCCAGTGAGGGGGAAGGGACGGAGGAGCTGGAGGAGGCATGACCTAAAGAGGTTGAGTGTACGGATGTGGGCCAAGGGGAAGGAGGAGGAAGTCAAACCACACAGATTCTTAGAGTGGGTGTGGTGGGACTGTGAGCTGAGCCTGCAGATCTGGAGGAAGGACACGTCTAAGGAAGAGGGAGAGAAGAAGGAAACCGGGAATAGAATGTACTAGGGTTCTGCTTGGCAAGTGCCAAGGTACACTTACGACGTGGGATGCAGTCAGATGTGGTCTCACTTGAGGAGTGGAAAAGGGTGGAAAAACTGCATAGAGCCCAGCCTGGGAGTCCTGGGAAGCTCACCCATATGGACAATGGAAGCCCCCACAGGGAATCAACCCCCTGCCTCTGGTGGGAGAGGAGGAACTATGCATACAGATGATACAATAGTGCCAGGGAACACCCAGACCCCTTTACTAAAGGGCTGCAAAGCAGGGCTGATTCTGGCCCAGGGAAGTGCAGAAAGCCAGCCTTCCACACCATGTGCTCCATGCCTACATGAGCACCACAGGCTGCTGAGTCCGCTCCCAGCTCAGTTCGGATGAATCAGGTGGGACCCTTGCCATTCTCAGCACAGCTTTAGGGGAAGGATGGAGGCTGCCACTGCCTGGCCTCTAGTTTCCACTCGTTTAGTTTGCTTCTCTCTCAGGAAGGAAAGGTGAACTCTCGTCTAGGACAGAGGACTAGAGCACACCCTAGAAATGGTGCCAGGATGTGATCATTGACGCATGTAATTCGGAAAGAAAAGTCTTGGAGATGTTCCCCCTCGATTATGCAATTGTTTCACAAATCCAGGTTTTATAAACAGAACAAAAAATACCTTTGATATTTAAAAACCAGCAGCTTTATGGGAACAGAGTGAAGCGGGAATATGAAGGTGAGACGGTCTGGAGGTGTCACTGAGAGGTAAGGTGAGGCCCTGGGCTTTGCCCCCAGGGCTGAGGAGGACAGGAGCAGAGAAACAGAGGAGAGTTCCCCCTCCCACTGGAAACAGGGGCTCTTGATTGAGCCACAAGCAAAACAGAGGAAAGGGTAATCCATCAGCAGGCAGAGGAAGGGACCATCCGTTACTGCTCATCAGATGATTCCCAGTGACAGCTGACCTGCTAGTCCCTCCAAAGACCCAGCCCCATCATCTTGAGAAGCAGGTTCAGGAGGGTAAGCTGGGCCCAGAGGGTTTCCTCTTACTCAGTTCCAAGAAGTTGCAACTCTACCCCTAACTTGGCTGCTACTGAAGGGAATAGTCCCCACTAACTGCACAGTTGACTTGCTGTCGCTGTCACAGGTAGCTCAGTTCTGCTCACACACTTGTGCAGTGAGAGGCCATTTCCTTAGCACTGTCTCCCCGGTTTGCTTGCTTGTTTGTTGCATGTGTATATGTGCGTAGCATACATGCATGTGTGTTGCATACATGCATTGTGTAGCATACGCGCATGTGTTTATTTGTTTATATTTGAGTACATGTATGTGTGTGGATGCACCTGCGTGCCTGTGAGTGCACGTAGGGGCCCAAAGTTGAAGTTCTTCAATCCCTCTCTACTTTACATGCGGAGGGGGCTTCCTTCACTTCTCCTGGAGCTTGCCAATTTCAGCTATTCTAACTAGCCAACTTGCCTGGGGGTCCTTTGTCTCTGCCTCCCAAATCCTGGGATCACGGCAGGCAGGCACGCTCAGCATTTGCCTGAGTTCTGGGGATCTGAACTCCAGCCCTCATACTTGCTCAACAAGTGCTTTATTCAGATCCATGTTCCTAGACACCCCTGTATTACTTATTTCACTTGCAGATGGGAAAACTGAGTCCAAGATTTAAAGTCTGTGTTCTTTCTACTATGGTAAAGGTAGAATGATGAGTCTGTGTTTATTTTTAAATATAACAACACTAAAGAGGAAAGTTAACAGATAATGCTTGCTACACATAAATCCAATGTATGTTGAAGGCCTCTGTAAGCTACAGTGTTTTTTATAAGAGAGTCAATCCCAACAATCAACAAAGTGACAGGTGTCACATCCAGATTACCCGCCCATTCTGCTTCTTACAAAATGTTTTATTGTATTTATCCCGTGTATATTGTATTTATTTTGTGTGTATGTATGGGAGACACATCTGACAACATGAGAGCATGTCATGGCATGCACAATGAGGTCACAGGACAAGTTGCAGGAGTCAGCTCTCTCCTTCCATCACGTGAGTCCCAGGAACCAAACACAGATCATCAGGTCCGGTGGCAAGTATCTTTTCCCACCAAACTGCCTCGCCGACTGCCTCGCCGGCCCACATTCTGTTTCTTACAAATGAGTGTTATTAAATTTACTTGTAATATACAGAACTGACTGTTTTCTAAAACAGCAACAGACCTACTTTCAAAGGGTTGAAGACTCACTTAAAGAGTCTAGTCTGTTTTCAGCTAAACCAACAGAAAACCAAAAAGGCTCCAGAGCCACATCTGACCTCCTCTCCTGGCCTGCGTAGGCTGCTCCAGATTGTTTTGTTTGCCTTTTGAAGCCCACTTCTTAAAAACACTGGGGAAACCTTTAGCCACTTCCGAGGTTTCCAGCAATGGTGCAGGCCCCAGTTAATTTCATAAGCCAAAGCCATTACATTATGTATGGATGGCTTCTACCTCCCCGGGTGGGGGATGGGGAGCTCTCACAGCACCAGGGGCCAGGGAGCCCAACAAGGACAGTTGGACCAACTAACTAGTTCCAGAATTCCACTGCTGAGCACTTACTGTGTGCTCAGGAGATAACTGGTGTATGAAGAGGTATTAGATTTCAAAGGTTCTGCACTATTTTGAAAACAAAGTCAAAGCCACAGGCTGGGCTTGGGGTTGGGACTCAATCTGAAGTCACTTATGGGAAGTACAAAAGAGTAACATGGTGCTGTCTGGGCTTCTTCCAGAACCCCGGGATTCTCCTCTTTTGTACTTTATTTGTGGGCTGTGGACATCACTGGGGAGTGGAGGACTATAGCACAGAGCAGACACCCCAAGAATGAGAGCCAAACACCCAGCTAAGAACCAAGAGCTAGAGAGCTCTCCCACTCAGACACTGTGGCCTTAGTCATCTGACCTCTGACATACTTGCATAACAGATGACAGACCTGCTGGGAGCTTTGTGTTCAGTCCCAACCAGAACAGCAGACAACAACCTCGGCAGTTTGGACTAAGGAAAGTTCAGATGAAGATGCTCAATCATGGGGGAAGGCAATTCCAGATCAGCCAACAGGGAGGCATTTCTTTGCTGTTCCCGCTAGCATTAAGTGATAGCAATGAGTCTTAGCCCGACAGTAACTACTTATTGTTAACATCTGTATCAGTGTAGTCTCCAATAATCCAACCATCCGTCTGTCTGTCCATCCATCCATCCATTCATCCATCCATCCATCCAGCTACCTGTCATAAACCAATCTATCCATCTATTCACCACCCATCCATCTCTCCATGTGTCTATTCATCCATCCTTTTTTCTATTCATCTATCCACCTTCTTATCCAACTGTCCACCTACCAATCCATCTCTCTATCTACCCATACATCAATCTATGCAGTCATTCACCATTTACCTACGCACCCATCATCCAAGCATTGATTGTCCTTGTTGAATAAAAGTTAATGGTTACTTTAAGCCTTAAAGAAAACACCTGTGGAGATTGGGAGGTTAGGTGGAGTGGGTGAAGAGACTCCCTGGCCAGTTAGACCTTCCAGAACATAAAATCTTTGCTTCCTTCTCCCCTGAGATACAAACTCCTCTAAACAAACTAGTCAGTACTTCAGAGGCTGTGAGCATATAACATCCCCAGAGACTTGACAAGGAATTCAAAACTTAGAGTCCAGAATTGGCAAGTTGCCTCTGGCACATTCACCACAAAGAAAGCTTACCCAATGCTCCTCACCTAGCAGGCTGAACAATGGACCCCAACTCACTATTATGTCAGTAGAAATGCAGAAAGGCCTAGTGTAAGGCTTAGGTAAATACAGCGTTGGGGATCTATGAAGCCTCTCAGAAAAGCCCAGACAATTCCTTCACAAACACCAGTGTTGGACATCTTCTGGAGATATGACACCATGGGACACTCAGCAGCCAACATCCTAAAGAAAGAAAGAGAGCCTGGCTTCTCCAGGTGTCCCCCTGAACTGCAACTTTAATAGAGGCAGGGGGCTGCCAGCTCTGCAGGGATGACCTGTTCAGGGACTGCAGTGACACCTACTCTTAGCCCCTAGTGGAGAAGTAATCACAAAGTAGCCCCAAGCAGTGGAAAGCCAAAACAAAGAACCCCACTGTACAGCAATGAGGACAAAGGTCATAATTGTGTCTCACACTGGGCATTGTGCCTAGACACTTAAATATATCAACTTATGAAGGCTTCCTAATTCCCTGTAAAGTGGGTGCTATTACCAACCTCATTTTACAATCAAGACACAAAGGAAGTTAAATAATATGCCTTAGGTCACAGGACCATAGCAGGATACGAACCCAGGTTCCTATGACCCTATCAACCATGCTTTCAGCCACGGATGGCTCTACAGCCACTCTGATACCTCACTGCAGACATGGGGGCATCAAAAGCAGTCTATTTGATGGAGCTCTGAGCACATCTTCCTCTCTGAGTCCTGGTGCACGATGGTTCCTCTCACCTCAACAGTCCACAGCCAGCATCCTGTCCGTGGCATTAATGACATTAAGCACATCATCAACCCTTCTTGTCTTGGCTTCATCTCAGAAACACTGGCTTCTTCACATTGCACTATTTTTGCAAACTTCCGAGGACCACATGGAAGGTGAGAGACAGGGCTGGGACAGGGAGAGGACAGGCAGGCCACAGGCAGATACCCAGGATGCCAAGACTTCATTTTAAGGGAGAGCATAGCCACCAGCCAATCAGAGCATGCCTGCTCACAGATTCTGGAAGTCAAGCTGAAAGAGAGCGTGCTCCAAAGGCCAGGACCATTCCAGAAGTGAAAAACAAAACCCACCATGTGTGTCACCTGAGTCCAGGGACCACAATGCTTTGCTTTGATTAGGGGTTTAATTAAGAAAAAGAAGAAAAAAAGTCAGGATATGGATTCCTAACAGCACAAAAGCCCAGCCCCGCCCGTGGACTCTCAGTATCCTGTACAAAGAAAGCATTCCGTCATTTTAGCACCTTTCCCCGAGACAATAGGCTACATTTTTCCACCTAAGAATTGTTGGCTGGAAACCACAGCTGGAAGCCTGCGATGTGGCTCAGCACAGTCCCTGAGGAAAATGATTAATGGTGTTCCCAGGCCCGTTATCTTGTGGTTCAGATGCCGAGCATAAGGGCTGGTCTTAGAATACATTGCCTTAAAGACCTTCTCCTGGGCATTGAGGGAGCAGAGGACCAGCGTACACATTCCCAAGGCCTGAGCTCTGGCAGGACTGGGCAGTGAAGGCCAAGGCGGAGAGCGGCAGGGACAGGGCACCCTCAGGGCCCTATTCTCACTGCTGCTGTAGAAAAAGGAAGCTGGCTGTCCACGGAGGCCTTGCCTAGTAACAGACTGGCCGGGGTGACCTTTGTGTAATAAAAGCCATCCTTCAGTAGCACACGGGTGACTGTAGCTGAGATGTTTCTTGGGAAGTCATGTCTGGGGGCTGAAAGATGCAGGAGCTAAAAGATGCAGTGGCAAACCCGCAGAAGATGCAGAGTATGTACTGGGGAGGAGGAGGAGGAGGAGGAGGAGGAGGAGGAGGAGGAGGAGGAGGAGGAGGAGGAGGAGACTGACAATTTGAGAAATAAAATGGGCTGGAAAACAGTTTAACCACGGCCCACCTAACTCCACCTGCAAAATCAGACTCAAAGTGACTCAAAGATCTAAACTTTATGGTTTTACGAGAAAACCGAAGGTGGGGGATGGAACCCTTGATGGAGTATGGAACCCTTGATGGAGTTTGCCTGCTGATGCCAGCACTATGTAACTGTATTGCTTGTGTGAGCCTGTTATCTCAACACTTGTCAGACAGGGACATTATTTCCGGTCCAGACAGTGACAAGAGATGAGCTCTGTGTTAATGAAGCACTCAGCACGGCCCTTCCCACATCGATGAAGCTACAGAAAAAGACTTCCCAGCGACACCCAGACCCATCCTGGCCTTGGAGGCAAAGCTGGCTCCCCTCACTCCCATGACCTACAAGCCACTACCTGGGACACAAGAACACAGGCCACTGTGGAATTCTCATGCCCACTGAGGTGTAACTCAGGGACAAGGGCTACCCCAGTCTACCCCTATCTACCATTAGCACCACTGGGATATCACAAGTTCCTCCTAAAGGAAGTAAATCAGGTGACTCAGGACCCAGAAGTCCCCTGTGATCTTGCATCTCATAGGGTGAAAAGTTCCACACTCTCTGGCCCATCTCTTCTTTTTCTATTGAAAATAAAGTTATTTTCGTAAAGCATATTCTGATCACAGCTTCTCCTTTGTCATCTCCTCCCAGGTACTCCCCATCTCCCTATAATAAGGATTTCTAACTAGTATTTGGCATCCAAATTGAGAAGTCCTATAAGGGTCAAAAAGAGCATATATTTGAAGACTTGGTACTAAAAAAATGAAAGATACATTATAAATAAATGTGATAGTTATTGTTTGTTAAAACAATATTTCAAATAGATTTGAATGAAATGAAAGGTCTGATTAGACTGGCCGGCGAAAAGGAATGGAGTTTGGAAGCATGCTGTTGCAGGAAGAGCTCTTGACATCGCTACACTGACTGAAATGGCCACAGACAAAACGGCAAATATCTGATTCCCTTCTATGAAATACCTCAAACAGGAAAAATTACAGAGAAAGGGCAGGGTCGGGGGCCAGAGTTACTGCCAGTGGGTTCAGAATTTCTATTTAGAGAGTGAAAATTTTTAGACATAAGAAACTGATGCTGGGTGAGGTGGCACATGCCTGTAACCTCAGAACTCTGAAGCCCAGGCAGGAGGATCAGGATTTCAAGGCCAGTTCAGGATACATGGTGAATTTGAGGTTAGCTTGAACTAATGGGATCCTCTCTCAAAACAGACAGGCATCGAGATGGTTGAATAACGCTGTGGTTAACATCATGAAACTATACTTTTTAAATGGTTAAGGTAGCATATATATCTTACCACGATTAAAAACACCAGTTTTCTGGTTTCCACAGGTGGCCATGTTAAACAGACAAAACAGGAAAATCAAGCTAGGATTCACATGGAGAGAGAACATACGTCATTTTGTCCCATTGGGCCTGGGTCACATCACTTTGTACCATTTTTCCAGTTCCATGAGAAGTTTCTTCCTAGGGCAAAGATTCATGGTTGCCAAAGTCACAGAGAACAAGCGACGGTTGTGGGCAGAGTCCTAAACAGGACATGTATACTTCCCCATCGAAGGCGCAGGGGACATTGAAGAAGAGGGGGCAGGAAGCATGTGAGAGCCAGATGATAGGGTGAGCGGTGGAATGCCCTGGACACAATACAAACAGTGCAATCACTAATCACAATAACTAAGGTTACCTACATAAGACCTGCCCTACAAGAGTAGGTCAAAGAAGGGGGAGGGGCTCCTAGGGGCCTACTCTTTACTGCTGAGCTATTGGCTTTTAATTCTGGGAGACCTGGGATGGGGGGGATCACTGTCTTTAATTGTGTACTCACTTCTAAACACACTTGACTCCAGGAGACAGGTCCAAACCCACCGTCAGATTTCCCCAGTGAAACTCAATGATGAGAAAACAAATCTAGAGATAGGAATGGGACTAAGATTTGTGGGGAAGAAAAGGGATGACCAAGGGTGATAGGGTGGTGGGGAGCAGGTGAGAGTGGTAAGGATGCCTTGTTCTGTTTCCATGTGGGAAATGTAGGAAATAAATTCAATTACCATCAGCCAAGTGAATGAGTACAGAAGGGATAGTGAAAACCTTTCTCTCCTTGGGTTAAACGGCTGTCCCCAGAGAGGGTCTCACAATAACATCTTCTCGCCATAGAACTTCCATGGACAGGCCTGAAGGAATAGCTTCCTCCCCAAGCCCTGTGTGTGTGTCTCTGTGTGTGTGTGTGTGTGTGTGTGTGTGTGTATGTGTGTGTGTATACATGCACATATTTGAAGTTATTTCACCAATCCGGAGAGATGGCTTAGAGGTTAAGAGCACTTTCTACTCTTCCAGAGGACTCAAGTTCCGTTCCCCAGCATCCTCATAGCAGCCACACACATCTGTCACTCCAGTTTTAGGGGATCTGATGCCCTCTTCTGGACTCCTTGGGCACTGCACACATGTGCCACACATACACACATGCAGCAACATACATACACATAAAGTAAAACTAAATTTTATAAATCATCCCACCATGTCCTTGTACTTCTCCAATGTGGCTTGCATCATTGCTCTCGCGGAGAGAGCTGGTCCACAGACGCTGGCTACTGTTCCTCAGGTGGCCACCTCTGCCCCGGATTCCTGCTTTAAAAACCACGCCTTTTCTTTCTGTCCCCACGGCTATGTGTGGCTATTAACAGTTCCTTGCAGTCAAGCACAGTCCTTACTGACTCAGCCAGGGGGAACAACCTAAAGGTTGAGCCTGATGTACTTCCGGGTAGCTGCCCCACAAAATTCCTTGCTATGGAAACGAGCCATCCCCAAGGCTTTTCTTCTTCCTCTTCCTCTTCCTCCTCCTCCTCTTTTTTTTTTTAAGTGAAAAACAGCAACAACAAGGAGGAACAAGAGCCTCAGGAAGAAAGAAAGATGCCAGGCAACTATTTCTAAGTAGGAAGCATAGCTTTCAACCCTCCATTTTTGCCTCCTGCCTTATCCAGATAATCATTTATTTGGATAATCTGGAGAGAGACTCCCTAGGGTGCAACCCTGGGTGGGCCAGAGACTGCGAGAATAGTTTTTCTTCATGAAAAAGGAAGGTTCCTCTCCAGCCTTCCAGACCCATTGATCAGCTGATTTCCCACACCCCTTGGGGTGCTAGCCAAGACCCAGAAGTGGCTGCTATCACTGTCCCTCCCTCACAGGGGAGAGATGCTCAGAGGTAAAGGGATTAGCTGGGACCACTTCTAAAAACCCCTCCTACAGCCTTGGGAATACTACAGCTCACCTGGATCCTTCAGGAGAAAGCTACTTCCCAACGTCAACATGCTTTTCTTTTTTGAGACAGAGTTTCACTGTGTAGCCCTGTAGTGCTGGGATTAAAGGCATATGCCACCATGCCAGGCTCAGCATTTTAATGAATGAAAATTAGTTTTCCTTTTTCTTTTCTGTGATGTAAGACCTTATTTAGCCTAGACTGGCTTCAAATTGGCTATGTCGCTGAGAATGACCTTGAACTTCTGATCCTCCTGCCTCTGCATCGTGCATAGTGCTGGGATTATAGTCCTGTTACAGCATGCCTGATTTATGGGATGCTAAGGATAGAATCCAGGGCTTTATGTATGCTGGGCAAGCACTCTATCAATTGAGCTACATCCCCAGCTCAATTAGCTTTCCCTTTAAAAAAAAATTTAAATGTGGTATTTATTCAGTATCCATGGACCTCTATAACTTCCCCAAAGATACCAAAATCTGTGATGTTCAAGTCTCTTGAATAAAATAAATGGTGCATTGTGGTTGTATATAACCTGTGCATATCTTCCCATGCACTTTAAGCCATCTCTTGATCACTTATAATGAAATGCAAATGCTACATAAATAGTTATTTTATTGCACCATCAAGGGAATGACAAGGAAAAAAAATCCATGTACGTTCAGGACAGACAAACTTTTTTTAAAAGTATTTTTGATCTGTAGTTAGTTGAATCCATAGATACAAAAGTCAGGAATACGTAGGGTTGACTGTATTGCCACAAAGCAAATCACAGTGGACCCAGACTAATGATTTTGTATGAAGCAAGTTTAAGGAGAGAGAATTTTCTTTTAAGTACAATGTTGTCAGGAAGTGGCCTTTGGGTAGACTTTTGTGTTCCCTTGATATAGGTTAACAGTGTGGTCGTTTAGCACAATCTTTTATCTCCAGGCTGGTCCAATAGCAGGGTCAGTGGTCTCTGGCCAGGTGAGTGGGCAGATCCAGAATTCCCTCAACTAGTTCTTTCATGGAGTACACAATTTCACAGCCCAGAGACAGAACCACCTCAGCCTTACCAGCTGCCTGTACCTGTCCATATTAGGCAAAGAGGCACTTGACCTGCCGCAGCCTGTGTGTGTGACTTCAGACGTCAGGAATGTCTGATAGGCTTATCCAAGCAGGAGATAGTAGCTGGGTGCTCCCAGCTTTACCCCTTCCATTCCTAACTCTCTCCTGCTCTCAGCTTCAGGCCTCCCCAATGGCTTCACTCAGGTCGGGCAGGTGCCACATGGCAAGCTGAGTCATGTGTGAGACCCAAGACATGAGATCTTCATGGGGAGGTGGTGCTGAGGTTGCCATGAGCACGGGTCACATGGGGGGAGGAAATGGCATGTGCCAGCTCAGCTGGATCCTCCCCAAATGCACGCTCATCCCTTTACAGTGACAGAGGAAGAGGGCGTCTTTATTGTCGCTTTGTTGTCATTACGTCAGCTATTCCCAAATCCGACTGGGTCAGGAGTCTGTGAGGCATTTTCTGCAAGTGTGCTTTTCTGCAATATGAACAGTGTCCGCTGGCCTGCAGTGATCACCCGGTGTTATAGAGCGAGCCCAGGGAGATGCTGCAGTGATCACCCGGTGTTATAGAACGAGCCCAGGGAGATGCTGCAATGATCACCTGGTGTTTTAGAGCAAGCCCAGGGAGATGCTGCAGTGATTACCCGGTGTTTTAGAGTGAGCCCAGGGAGATGCTGCAGTGATCACCTGGTGTTTTAGAGCGAGCCCAGGGAGATGCTGCAGTGATCACCTGGTATCATAGAGCAAGTCCAGGGAAATGCTGCAGTGATTACCTGGTGTTTTAGAGCGAGCCCAGGGAGATGCTGCAGTGATCACCTGGTGTTATAGAGCGAGCCCAGGGAGATGCTAGAAGGCGCTCTGGGCTGGGTGGTGAGGTGTCCAGTCCAGAGAGGTTGAGGTGAGGTTCTTTGCCCATAGTCCTCCTTTCTTATAGCCTGGCTCTAAAACATTCCCATCTCCTCCTCTCATCCATCCATCCGTCCGTCCATCCATCCTGCTTTCTCAGGCTCTTCCTGTCCCCTCGCCCCTCTTCCTCATTACAAAAGCAATACCTCTTTTTAGATTGTCTTCCTTCTGTCCTCAGCTCCGCCAGACAGATTCCTACCTACCTGGCAAACTCCCACATCATGCACCCTCCTCCAGGAAGCAGATCCAGACTACCCAGCCAGTTAGTCATTTGTTTTCCTATATTCCTGCATACTGGGGCACACACCCCTCCCCTGACACTCGGGATGCTAATGACTGTGATGGCTCAGTGTTTGCCGATCATGAACTATGCAGTAGACAACATTCAAGGACTCCACGAGGATGACTGTATTTAACCCTAACAGTCACTACGACAGTCACTGAAACAGATACATTATTGTTCATATTTGACAGAGAAAATCACAGAGATTGTACAGCTGCCTGCAGAACGATGGAAGGATTTAAAGGTACCTAGATAAGCATTGGTGCGTAGTATTAGTTCCATAACACTCAACTGGTAAATTATTAAATATGTAGATGAATAAGGAAGTAATTGCATTCCTGTTTCCATTCTAAAAAAAAAGGCTCAGGTGAGAACTTTTTTTTTTAAAGATAAAATCTCATATAGCCCAGGCTCACCCTGAACTCCTGGTCCTCCTGCCTCCACCTCCCTAGTGTTAGGATTACAGATACGAGCAACCCCACATAACTCTAGAACTATTTCTTTTAAAATATAATTTAAATTTATTATTATTATTATTATTATTATTATTATTATTGTGTGTAGGGATGTGTGCCATGGAAGGTATATGGAGGTCAGAGATATCTTTGTGGAGCTGGGCTCCAGGGATTGAACTCAGGTCACCCGGTTTGCGTGACAAGTGCCTTTATCCATTGAACCAGCATCTCAGGATCCCACCGGCAGTCTTTGTTTGACAGTGTAGCTCAGGCTGGCTTCAAATACTGTGTAAAAGGGAAATTAATTCCTTCTTTGTTGTTGTTGTTATTGTTTGAGACAGGGTTTCTCTGTGTAACAGCCCTGGCTGTCCCGGAGTTCACTTCGTAGACCATGTTGGCCTCAAACTGACAGAGCTCTGCCTGCCTCTGCCTCTCAAGTGCTGAGATTAAAGACATGCACCATCACTGACTGGCTGATTAATATTCTTACTCATCTTTCAAACCACCTTTACTGTTGGACGACTACCTATGGTGTGGGGATCTACAAACACCTGCTGCTGGGACAAACCAAGATAACCTGAAATCCCAGCAATGCCTCTCCATGGCTCCCCCAAACAGCCGTGGCTCCCTGTCTGACCCACACCCTGCACATGTCACCTGCCAGGTGAAGAGAACACTATTCTCTTAAATTGCTTCTAGAATTACATACATGCATGGGTTTGGAGGTGTGACTGCTCTATACCAAATTACATATTGCAGGTTCCTCTGGGCCTGGCATAATACCTACCCACCTGGATGTCACATCTGAGTCAGGTGTGGCCCTAGCGCCAAGGTGGCATCAATCTCGAGAGAGTTCATATGATTTGATCCTTGGTTCACCCCATTCTTATCCAGAGCCACACCCAGGGAATGAATTATGAAGCGCCTAATGAAACCCTCATAAATATTAATAGGTCATAAACAACCCTCTCAGGCTAAATTATGCAATGCACACTGGTGCCAGGGCTCTGAAGGCCTGCTAGGTCATTCTCACTTCTAGGCACCTCCACTGGAGTTCTTCTCCCTGGAGATCCTGGTCCTCCTGCCACTGCCACCAGCACACACAGACAGCTGTGGACGGAGATTTGGATGCAATCACAACACTTAATACATGCAGGTGGGGAACTGATAAGCCCAAATCAACTCCAGATGGTACTGGATCATGTGTCCCTCAATACAAAGAAGGGGTCGGGATGAATCGCATTTGTTCCTCCTCATGCCTGTGGCTAACTGGGAGCTTCCATTAAGTCAGGCATTCATCACGCCTGCATTATCTGGAATAGGATTTATGATCAACCACTTGTTTGCTAAGGTCTAGTATTTCTTATCTGGCTGATGCTAAGCATAAACTATTATGTCAAAAAACAAACCAAACAAACATGCTGTGTGAACAAGTCAGTGTTTGTCACGTGGGAGGACAGGTGGGACCCCTCTTCTGTGGTTTGGCTTGACTCTCGAGAACAGCAACACAGCCTCTTAGAGCTGAGTGCCCATCACCCATGCATGAATCTGGCATGGGAGGGCCTGACCAGAAAAAAGGAAGCAGTAAAAGAGAACACCTGTGTTTGTCTGCACTCCCAGGCCTGGGAAGCTGCTCCACCCATGTACCAATCATGTGATGCTTGGAAGGGCTGTCAATTGCAGTAGCCGAGTCTTCTGGATTTTATTATTATGAATCCAGAGTCAGGGCAATAATACAATTCACTATTGAGTTGGAACAGAAAGATTTACCTTTTGGGTCATAGACCTGTCAAGATGGGACCCAGACATTCCAAGAGGAGAGAAACCCGCCCTTGGTCTAGAGGAATAGAGCAAAATAGCCCACATGGAAGGAGTAAGAGAGGATGGGAGACTTCATGGTGGACCGTCTTGACTCCATGTGTGAATGGTTTTGACTAAGGCTTGAACTGGGTTGCTGAAAAGACCAGCAAAAACGACCTTAGAGTCTCAGTCTAGACTGCCGGTGCCTGTTAAACTCTTCCATGCCTCAGCAAGGATAAGATAAGACTCCCGGACTTTCCAATGGCCTTCAAAATCCCCTCACATTTTGAAGCTAACAACTCAGGCTTGGGGCCACTACTATTGACTGAAGCGCCACTAACTGAAGATGCTCTCGCTTCCTTTGTATCTCAGGTACACAGAGTGACCTGTCAGCCACACGGCATGGAGACTCTGCTGCTCGAAGCCACTCGAGCTTGTAAAATAGGACTGGCCAGACACGACAAGCCACCCTCTAATGATTTTTCAAAGTGCACCCTCAGAGCCAGGTGTGGTGGTGCACGCCAGTAAGCTTAGCATCAGGACATGGATGCAGGAGATCAGGAGTTCAAGGCTGGTCACCAGTACGGAGTGAGTTTGTGGCCAGCTTGGGCTATGTGAGACCCAGGCTCAAAACAAAAGACAACGTGTTAGCCAGCCTTCTTCTCATTCCCGGCTGGCCCGCCTCCCTCAGAACGTTCACCTTTGGATCGGCCACCAGAGTAATGCCACTTCTAATAAAACAGTCCTGCTAGGCAAGGTGACTGACTCACACCTTTAATGCTGGCACTGAGACAAGAGAATTGCCTTGAGGTCAGTGCCAGCCTAGGCTAACACTTCTAAAAAAAAAATCCTCCATGAGAGACAGTGTATCAAATAATGATCACACGACTTCTTTCTATGGTACCCTCCTTATGACTTTCTTGGGGGTTGCAGCGACCATACATGGGGTTCTTTTAAAAAGAATGCCACCATATACAATGACTAAAAAAGGTAACTCAATTCCTCAGAGAGCCATGAACCCGGAAATTACAACTTTGAAGGAGGCATTGGTGGGAGGGGCACCCGGGCCATCTGTCTTCTCCCTTTTCCTTTGCCACCCTGGTGTCTCTGCTTGAAGCTAGAGTGTGGCAAGTTTTGGACCAGCATGGGGGAGGGGGCAGAAGGGAGTCTCTTCTCATGGCTGCAGCGCATGTGGTTTTAGTACAGTTGGAACACTGGCCTGTACTCTGCACATTGGTGTACTGGGCTCAGGAGCTTGGCGGCTGTCTCCCTGGGGCAATGGAAAGCAGCCGTATCCCACGGTGGCCTTAGCCACTCCCCATCACCAAAACAAAAACACAACAGGCTCCATTTCCATGGAGAGTTCAATCCTCTTGTCCCGGGATTGGCACAGACTAGAATTCCACGGGCTTTGCTGAGCTACCTCCCGAGAGATCTAAATACCGTGCGTCCAGCGTTAACCTAAACACACAGCCTGGATCTGTACCAGCAATGAATCTCAGCTTTAGCAGCCTTTCGGGCGGTGACATGTCAGAGACATCAGAAGAGTGATGTTCTGAGCCCTAGGTTCACTGATGCTGCAAACAGTGGGCCACAGGGCACACAAGCCGTTTAGGAAGACTATCTTACCCACAGGTGTGCTCCTGAGCAGAGACACGGATCCTGGGAAAGGGGCAAGGAGATGTTAAGAAGAAAATACCAGCAACTACCCCACAGCTCAGACTGGGAAGACGGCTCAGTGAGTACGAAGCTTGCTGAGTGGGCGTGAGGATCCGAGTTCCAATCCCCAGCAGCCATATAGAGTCTAGGCATGGAGACAGACATCTGCAAGCCCAGCATTGAGGGACAGAAACAGGAGGATTACGGGGCTCACTGGCCAGTCAGTCTAGCAGAAATAGCAAGCCCGAAGCTCAGTGAAAGATCCTGTCTTGAAAGAGCAATGTGGAGAGCAATAGAGGAAGATGGCTGAAGTGGACACACACAGGCAGTGTGCCCACCCACACCCCACCCCACTCCACATAACCAAATGGGAGGCTTTCTAAAATGTTCGCTGCCAGTAGGCAGGCACTAAACGGCACATCTTAGGTGATAGAGTGCTGAAGCCGTAGACTCAGACAGAGCCACCGTGCCTCCTAGAAGCATGAACGCAGGTAAAACAATTGCTTTCTCAGTCTGCACATCTCTAGAGCAGCACAGGGATCTATCTCCTGCAAGTGTCCAATGCTCAGATGGGACGAAGGGTACCTTGTATACAGAAGTTGCTCAATAAAGAGCAGGACCCACAGGCAGCAGGGTTGTAGAGACAGGAGGATTAGGAGATAGGGCGGTGCCCTTTGTTTCAAGCCCCCATTTTGCTTTTTGGTTTCTTCCCCTGGAGAAAGTACAAAGGGGCAGCAGTGGCCACCACAACTGGATCAACTTCAAGGCACCCCTTCCAGGCAACGGAAGCCTTCCCCTGAAAACCACAATATAGCACCCACAGGCACATCTATTAAGAACCTCAAAATGGCAAGATAACATCTCTTCAGTTTCTTTTCCATGAGAAATGTCTGTGGGGTCCCCTTACCTTGGTGTTCATGCAGGCCTTCCCTCGCTTGTACTCCTTGTGGGCGCCACGCTTATCCAGTTTGTGCCAGAGGGCCTTGGCCTTCCAGGTGTTCACCTTGGACTTGAGCTGAGAGTAGAAGTTTCTATGGTCCAGCGGATCTAGGTCCAGGAGGCAGGTGAGGATGTTGAAGGCCTGGAGGGTGCCTTTGCATGTGGTAGCTTGCACAAAGTTCTCAAAGACCTGGCTGGCCTGGGCCTGTTTCTCATCCTCATTTTCTCCCATGGTTCAGGAGCTGTGTGGAACCGTGGTGTGAAGGGGTCCGAGGGCTACCATCAAGTGCTGTAAAGGTGTCACACCTGCAAAGGAAGGCGTCGACAGGTGAGTCTCACATCCTCTAAAGGGACTAAAGGGCTGATCTTGATTCCGCACGCTCACCGCTCCACCTGGACCTTCTCTGGAGAGGGTCCAATGTACCTTCTAGTCTGGCATGACGCCTTGCTGGCAACCTCGCTCCCCAGCCCCCAGTCCTTTCCCTGGCTGGAGAACTGCAGATTGCACCCAGCTATATAAATATACTCCAGAGAATGTCAACAGGGCTCAGGCAATCATGCTGCAAGTCAGATGGCTCTGGAAACGGAGTAGGGAAAGGAAAAGGCCAGACAGGCACAGCCGATTTAGCCCCTATGGAAACCTATCGTTCTTGGTGCTGCAGACGGATTAACAGGAATTTGACCTGGTTATAATGATGTCAGTGCACAGGTAAAAAAAAAACCCATAGACCATTATCTTCCTCCAGGCATTATGACCCTTTCCACTGATTACTCCGGGGTCAGGTTTTCCCCGATACAGACGACAAATGGCAGCCTCTTACAACTTCTGTTTCTGGAATCCACTGGAAGCATCTACATCAGGCAACCAGAAGGCAGAGTGACATGGCCCTCTCTTTGCCAATAGTGAAAGGAGCCTGCTCTGAGCAAAACCAGGCAGAGAGCTGTTTGAGCGAGCGACTGGACTGATGGAAAGGGGACACACAACAGGGTGTTCATTCGCATCGCTGAAATAGTTTGCTTGGGTTTGGGGCATGCTCCCCGCCTCCCTCTCTCTGGGTCATTCTAACCTCAAGCATGTCTTAGGAAAGTAATTTCAGCTTCAAAGGAATGAAATGAAGGAAAGCAACTTCTCCAAAGCAAAGCTTTTTTTTTTTTTCCTCAAATGCATAGTTAGAGCAAGAAGGCCAAAGGCTTTGGACTGGCCCCACTGTTGGGGTCCTGAGGAACCTGGCAATGAGAGACTGAACAACACAGAGTAAAAGGCCCCAGGCAGCTTCATGCTTCTCAGATTGGCTCATTTATGAAGGGTACATCTGGATCAGAGGTTGGTTTCAAAATATCCAAAAGCAGTCAGGAGGCTGAATGTCTTTTTTTCCCTAATGTCTGATTCATCCACAACAGTTTCTGTCACCTTGGCAAACATCAGCATTGCACTGGGTGCTGGGAATACAGAGATGGCTCATGCAGAGAGAGACCCCATCTGGGGAAGAAGATAGAACAGTGGGCAAAAGAGCACTGTAGCATTTGGACAAAGAACCTAGGGTTGCTCAGAGAAGCAAGTGTCCCACTGAACCTGGAGAAGTCCCCAGGAAATGCCAAATTGCTTCTGTTGTAGGAAGGAGGAGGGTTACAGTACAAGGTCAGGGAGTGGACATTATGGGCCAGCAAGACACCCTTCAGAGGCATGAGTGGGGAAAGTTGCTGGTTCAGTTACAGCAACAGCAAATTCAAGATGTTAACAGCTCAGGATTTCTGCAAAAGTGGTAGATCAGGGGTTCTGAGATCAATCGTGGCGAATTTCCTCCAGGTGAAGGGGTCTACATGGCTCATGTGGGAGCCTATTCTCCCCATCCTGCTCTCCAAGGGCATCCACTGTGCAGGCACTGTGCTCACACGGAGATTAACCTCCATCCCTGTGCAAGGCCTTAACTTGCATATGTTGGCCAGGCCCATCCTTCAGGAAGGCCTACCTCGATACCTTGATCCAAGCTGCCCAACAAGTTACACAGGTGGAGAAAGCTAGCAATGCCAGTGCCCTGCCTAGCTTGGAGGAGACACGAATCCCTTCACTTGTGCTCCCTTCGCTCCTCTGACATGCCCGGCACTTGCCTGGCATCTCACACCAACACTGTGGCCTCTCTGCGGGTCACACTTGCCACCCAGAAAGCACCCACAGGAAGCAGGACTCATCGGCTCTCTGAGTGTGTTCACATTCCCAGACTTGTCTGTCTTTGGAACCAGAGCAGTGTGACAGTGCATGGGGGCTGTGGAGGGCAGCCAGGAGACAAAACAAGGCTCCCTCTACAATCCCTAGTGAGGATGGATTGACCTTGGAGTGGGGTGGGTGACCTTGGAGATTTGGGAGCAGATGAGCAAAGCCTCTTCACCACCACATGACCTCATACAAACCACTTAAATGACAAGACTCGGTTTCTTCTAAGAGAAGGACGATAACCTCAGGCCAAGCAGTGCTGGGCATGTGTGCTAACATATGTAATGCATGTAACACACGCTATATCCAAATCCACTCGCCACTCCCAGCTTCCTATCTAAAATCTGTCTAAAACTGCATACCATTGGCAAGTATCAAGCCAGATCTCTCTCCCAGGAGACAATTACAAACCTGAAGAACTTGTCTTCTCTCTCTCTCTTAAAACCACTTAAAACTTGGACTTCAGTAGAGGATGAGGCAAAAGGTGGTGTGAGGGTCTGGGGGTGTGAGAGTTCCCAGAACTGGCTCTTATCTAGGGTGCGATAAGAGAAGGGGAGGTAAAGAGCCCATGGGAGGAGTTTGGCTCTGGACACGAACCCCACTGTACCAGGCTTGAACATGCCTCCCTGGATCTAAACAGTCTCCACAGTTTCAAAGACTGGATTGCCAAGTCATACCACTTTAAGATGGCACTGTCACATGGTGGGTAGCCATCTTTGTGGGAATATCAGATCGTTTATTCAGTCAAAGAATCCTGTGCCTGAGTCAAGTCTGAAGAACTTACCAACTGTGTGACATGAGGCAAGTCATCTCAGCTGGTAACCTCAGTTTTCTTGCCTGCAAGATGGAGACAATACTTCTCACATCATAGGATCACAAGAGAGAAATGCCTTCAGGCTTGGGTGTACCTATTGTTTGCTGGCCTTGTAACTAGCACCAATCTTTTAGTGGTTCAAACATCAGCTCAAAGAGAAACATAACCTAGGGCTTAGAAGGAAAGCATTTCCCTAGCATGCACAGACCTAGAACTGACAAAACAAAATACAAACACAACCCCAACCCCTGCTAGGTTAGCTTCCTATGTCAAGCAATTACATATACCTTAAAACTACAGGACAAGGCCCATCCTAGTAATCTCAGCTCTTGGGAGGCAGAAGCATGTTAGGCCAGCCTGGGCTCCGTAGGAAGACCCTGTCTTAAAGCAAAACAAACAAAAACTCTAGAAGTCAAAAGCATCAGTTCAGAAGATCTAGGCCTGAGCTCCCTTCTTAGCCATGTAGTCTTGGGCAAATCACCAAATCTGTGACTTTTAATTTCCCCATATGCCAAGGGGGAATCTCACCCAGGGAGTTTTGATAATAAACTGAAAACACAGAGTGCATACATGCAGTGTTGGTCAGGGGCCTGCCTAGCACTGCGAGGGGACACAGTGAGTCTGAGCCTTAAGCTTCCATTTTATAGAGATTTGTGGGTTCATGACCTCGGGGAAATACTCTTACCAGCTCCAAATGACAAAGGCCAAAAAGTGCTAAAGCGGAATTGAGCAAGGTGGCTCAAGCCTGTAATCCCAGGGCTTTCAAGGTAGAAGCAGAGAGATTAGGCAGGAGTTAAGGTCACCCTTGGCTACAAACTGAGTTCAAGG
Organism: Myodes glareolus; assembly: GCF_982192425.1. Lineage (NCBI taxonomy): Eukaryota > Metazoa > Chordata > Mammalia > Rodentia > Cricetidae > Myodes > Myodes glareolus. The sequence goes on from NC_142032.1 coordinate 92,253,886, forward strand.
CCATCCTGAGGCTACACAGACCACAGAGTTCTCAAAAACAAGAAGAGTACTTCAATCAGAGGCTCCTGGGTGGCTGGTTTTTGGTAGTCTGCCCTTTTAACCACCGCCCAGATGTTGCCTCTCTGGAGTCTGAGATGTAGTAGAAATAGAACCAACTAGCTAGAAATATGCAGGGTTTTGCATTTTCTGGGAAGAAACAAGATGTGATGTGTCGTTTCCAAGAATAGCCCGCAGAAGTTTGGGCTTTGTTGACTGAGTCCCCTATTTGTGGTTTTTCAGCTTTCCTGCCTGTGTGACTTCATGAGTCACAGAGACATTCCCTTCCCCTGCCTCTGACCATCCAAAGCGAACATCCGGAGCCCTGTACTGCAGGTGACATCATAGTGATGGGCTCAGTCCGCAGCATCTGGGAGACAAAGGTCAAAGATCGCACGACAAGACTGTGCTCCCTCTTGATGTAAGCACTGCGACTCCTGAGTCCAGGCTGGTCTGTGTACTCACATTCAGAACTTCACTCCCGAGGTGTCTTCTGAGCCCCTCCACCCGATGGCCAATATAACAATGACTTGGGGAAAAGTTCCTGAAAACCTATGGAGGCCTGGGGAGGGACATGGGGTAACTGTCCAGGAGAGACATTCAACCCTCTACCCTATCCTCCGGCCTCACAGACAAGATCTGTTTCAAGGTCACTGCAAGCTAAGAACAAACCTTCATGTCCTTTCCATGCCAAGGTGCCCTCCCCCGCTCTCAGGGCTGCTGCAGCAAGGGGCCTCTGAGGGAGTCTCAGCAATGACATAGGGGTCGCCCTGTACTCCCTGTGGATAGGAAACACCACCAGCCCGCTAGCCTTGTATACTGCAGAAAACCAGTCACAGCTACCTGAAGTCCTAAGCTGAGGCAAAAGCCAGCTAGGGGTGTGGTAGGAAACACTTCCCTCATGGCTAGTTCTCTGTGGAGCCCCTGGAAATGACAGGAAGCCCTGGTCCCCACAGGTGGCCTGAAACCCTAACTTCCCTTCTGGCCCTCCGTTTCTCTGAACACAAGGCAGCCAACATAAACTGGGCACAGCTCCAAGCCTGGTAACACAGGTTTATCAGCCTAGTGACTCAAGAAGCTAAGGCAGGAGGATGGCAACTTTTGAAGTCCATCAAGGCCAGCCTGCACAGTTTAGTTAGACCTTGTTTCAAAATAAGAGCTGAAAAGACGATCAGGAAGCTAGCTCAGTGGAAGATTTTTCTAATGCTAATGTGTGAGGCCCTGGGTTCAGCCCCAGTTCTAGTAAAGAAAGGGAAGTCTGAGGTAGAAAGGGACTGACGGGCCCCCTGTGTGTCCGTGTTCTGGGCTGTGTCCACCGGGCACTGCCTGTCTTAATCATTTCCATAGTGGGCTGTGCACAGGCTCCTGGGCCTCCCACCTGTGCCCTGGCCTCAACCATCTGTCAGCCCCAGAGAGAGGCATTGTCTAGCCAAAGTATCTCTGCTGCCTGATCTCTCAACCAAGAGGTCACTCACCAGAGGCAGAAGTTCTTTCTACTCACCCTGCCTGGGACCTCTCTAGGAAGGGATAATGGGAAGACACCCAGGGATAAGCTGTAATAATACTAACCTGACCCCCAGCTGCAATGGGACTGGAAATACCTGTCACCCCAGCACCCCCAGCCCCAGCTGAACCTGGAGGACATTCCGGTCCACTGTAGGTCCTGGCCTTCCATTCCTGCTCTTGCCCCATGATCCTGTCCACTTACTTGTTCCTGGCCTTCAGGTCCCTTTCCTCCCTCTTCAATGGTGCCTGCGGTCTGGTTTGATGAAGTAGTCTCACGGTTCACCACTTCCTGGCCTCCACCCACTACGGTCTTGAGCCACACGCAATGCCAGACACCAGGATGACCCAGAGAATCAGTCCCCAGCCTCCACCCTCCAGGGTCTTACTACCTATGCCCTGTACATGCCAGGAGGTAGCAAGAAGGAACAACAGCTAGCCAACATCATCCAAGGTCACTGCCTGCCAGGTACCTCCACCCAGGAGTTCTGGCAACAAGCCTGTATGTTGTCTCCTCTCTCTCTCTCTCTCTCTCTCTCTCTCTCTCTCTCTCTCTCTCTCTCTCTCTTTCTCTGAGCATAAAAAGAGGTCATCTCAAAACACGCCCATCTTTTCCTTTCTATATAATGTAACTATAACTTTGCTATTTGTGGTAGCTATTTTACATGTGTTTGTGTATCTGTGAGTGTGTGTGTATATCTATCTACAGGCACACATGTGGATGTTATCATGTATATACATATATTTAAATTTTTCTTCCCCAAGAATTTCTGGCCGCACCCCACATCTCCAGCTAGTACTGCTAAACCTCTCTTCAGGGCCTCCTAGGAGAATCCCCATGTGAGGAAGGTGAAGCTTCAGTCGCTGCGGGCCCCTTCCTTCAGCCCTGCTGGGGTAGCTTTAATGCTACCCAAACCCCTTCACACACCCACATTCTCATTCATCTGCCTGTGATTGACAGGGAAAAGGGAGGTTGCAGGGTAAGTAGCCTCATCAGATACAGAACAGGCTGTAAGGGGAGCCCAGCTCCTTCTCATAGTGAGACCCCAGCTCCTTCTCATAGTGAGACCCCCACTTTCAGCCTCCATGGGTGGGTGCCATGTAACAGAAATAGCATGTGTACTTGCTCACGTCCTTCCAACCAGCCCCCAATTACTCTGGTTAAATTATGTAGCCTGTGACGTTCTTGGATAGGCTTCTTGGGTTACAGCATCCTGAACAAGAAAGGATTAGTGCATCTCTATCTAGTTTCCAAACGTTTTACAGGACACAAGCACAGCTCAACTAACTCCCTCCTATTGACACGCCCCAAACCCAGGAGTATCTTTCCCCTGCTTGTCGTATTTAGCATAAGACATGGCCTCATGCTTTCCCCAGCTATGCCCAGTGCTGGGTATTCAGGACTCAGTCACCAGTGCCCACCTGGACCACAGCACTGCCTATTTCCTGCAGAAAACAAAGAACAGTCATGCATAAAGCCCTACCAGCGACGAACTAGTGAGGCTTAAATCTAAACAAGGTAAGTTCCCTTCCAGTGTCTCTGCTTCCTAGACCACAGGGCCACTAAGATCAGTGTGGCAGAGCTCCTTCCAAAGAACATGTCCTTCGCCAGGCACGTCTGCGATGCCTATACTCCAAAGGCTAAGGGAGGGAGTTCCCAGAAGTTCAAAGACAACCTTGGCGCTAGAATGACTTCTAGACCAGACTGAGGAACACTTTCGCAAAGAATCTGAAAACTAACAATAACATAACAACACTAAAAACCCAAGTGTCTTGTTGTTCCATGGCAGCGTGGGACAGAAATGAGGTGCTCTCCACCTCCGCCTTGGCTATGACTTCACACGTCTGATGTGATCCCCCTGGTGGAACCCTATGTATTTGATCAGCAAAATAGCACACATATCTCCCCATATGCCGAGTCCATCTTTGCTCCCAACACTCAGCAGGCTGTTCTGCAGGACTGTGGGCTGGAGACCACACACTGGGATCACCCAGGAAAACTGGGATCTCAAACTCCTAGTTTCCTGAAGGCTAGCTTGCTAGTCTCAAGGTGGACAACTGGAGATACCACAGCAAGCAAGCTCAGCGATGGGAAGAGAAGGAAGCTGGGCATGGCAGGGCCTGCCTTGAATCGCAGCAGCCGTGAGGGTGAGGAAAGAGGATCCTACATGGAGACCAGGCTAGGATACTTCACAGGCTCCTCAAGAAAAACCTTTAAAACCACAACAAAAGAAATCATGTCCTTCCTGTGTGCAGGAGAGGGCCATCAACACATGTCGCATCTGGTCTATGCTTACAGAACCCCAGCAGTGAATCCGTTAGGGAAATCTGTGTTCTTAGTTACCTAGTGGGTGCTACCTGTAGTAATCAAGTTCAGAGACAGAACGCAGAAAGAAGTTGGACGTAGTGGGGCATGCTTATAATTCATAATCCCATCACTGAAGAGGCTAAGGCAGGAGGATCACAGTTCGAGGCCTGCCTAGACTATAAAGCAAAACCGTAAGAAAACAGAGGTGGCCAGGGTATGAGGGAGAAGAGACGGGAAGCCCTTAACAAAATACAGAGTTTCAGTGTAGGCTGATGAAAATGTTCTGTGGATGGATGGTGGTGAAGGCTGGACCACAATGTGAGCATCCTTTGTACCACTGAACTGTACACTTATAAACATGGTTAAAATGGTAAATTTAATGTTATGCATACTTCATTGCAGAAATAACAAGTAATCAAATCCATACAAAAATAAACCAGAAAGACCACCACCCAAGAGCGGAGGTGCCTGAGACCAGGGTAAAGAATGACTAGCATCATTTTCAGTGAAGCCCATTTTTTAAAGCATAGCAAATAAAATAAACTATTACACTAATGGAAGAAACACATTGGTTCTTATTTGGTGATGTGCCAGAACTTTAAGCATTTTTCAAAATTATCTAGGTTTCTCTCCTTCTTCCTTTCACATCTCATCTGGGCCCAAGAAGCTTCTGGAAGCTCATCTACCAAGCTCCCATTGTTGTCTTTTGTCCCTTTACCACAGGATCTCATGCTGACATATTTCCTCCCATCTGGCACCTATGAAATCCAGTTTCAACACCCCATGGGAAAATGGGGTACAGTATTCTCAGTGTTAGTCTCCAAAGCCACCACCCACCACCCTCACCTGTGAGAAAACTCCAATCCCCCAGTCCCTGTGGTCCCTGTATAGTAACACTGGGGACTGCTCCTCTGGACCCAGGGAATCTTCCTGCCATGTGAGAGGAATCCTGAAAGCAACTTGGAAATACATCTGGATCAGTCTAGAAGGTACAGTCCTTGGTGTGTGCAAACACCGGATGTGTTGCCACAGCTCTGTCCCTCAATCGAGTTTCAGCATAATTTTATTGACTAACAACCATGTTAAAGATGCTACCTCTGACTCCCCTTGATTCATCAGAATCCTATTGTCATGCAAAGAAGCTGGTTATTCATAAGACAGTGTGGGCTTCCTCACATACCAGACTTTGCCAGTCTTGGGTGGGCAACAGTTCTGACCGCATCTTCGTCCGGTAACTCTTGTGCTCCTAGCCTCCTGTCCTCCTGACACACCCCACACCAGGGTCGTCCCCAAATGGGCTGAGTCCTTCCCACAGATTTTCACAGCACACTGTACCCACCTTGACTGCAATCGGTTCCCATACTGACGTGTTTCACTCCCTGCTTCTAGCACCCTGCACAAGCTCGCCCCCCCTATAGTTTGTGGCCCAGGAATTAAAGAGTGAGTCTTCACACTCTGAGAACATAATTGTTGGCATTTAATGAGCATCGCTGAAGTCCCGGGCAAAATATTAACAGCTTCACTGTGTATTGAAGTGGTTAATTACGGTAACAAACCATGGCATTGTTGGATACCTCATGCTCATTTTTCAAAGGACTGGAAGTCAGCAGCTTACTGAAGGCCATAGGGCTTGAGTCAGGAAGCTTCCATCGGAGGCCCCACAACCAAGTTCAAAAGCATATTCTTAAGCACCATTACCATAATGCTCCAGCCACAGGTACACGGACCACCTTGTACATAAGTCAAAGACCAGCTTTCCTTTAGCCCTCGATACATGATGCTCCCACACATCCCTTCTTCATCAGCCCAATAGAGCAGGGTCTGAGGCAATAAGAATTCAATGAAGAGCCAGAGAGGCTAGTGACTGACACATCCACACACACTCAGTTGAGAGGTGACATTTTAGTTATGGTGGGCCTGGCGGGGATAAGCTATCTGACCTCCAACCTGGTGGTGCCTTCCTCCTGGGCTATTCCTTGCAGCTGTGGGAGCACTGGTAACTAGGTATACCCTTATGGAGCAGGAGCAGGAGGGACAACGCTTTGATTACTGATCCCTAAGTGCCCCACCTCACCCCAAGACTCACCCCAGGATTGACCCACAAACACCCATCTCATCCCAAGATTGAGCCATAAGTATCCCGCCTCATTCCAAGAGTGACCCATAAGTATCCCACCTCATCCCAAGACTGACCCATATGTGCCCCACCTCACCTCATCCCAAGATCCTGTCTGCTCCTCTTTCTCTTCCAGAACACCACAACCCTGGGAACTACATGGTAAGGTAGTTTAAAGTCAGAGAGAGAAAAGTCAGCTCCCCGTAGACGCCCACTTGGAAAAAAACCCTTTATGACTAGAACATGGTTCAGTTTTTATATGTATTATAAAAACTTGTAACTTTGAAATCATTGAACACAGGGCTTTACCTTAACAAATACAACAAGTATCAGTGGGCATGTTAAATTTGGCCTATGTCATCGGAAAGCATTCCCTCCAACAAGAATGCCGATCATGTGGGAATCTACAACCCTCTTATGCCACCGCCAGTTGGCATGGCTTGAATCTGAAATGTCCCCACTGGTTGGTCGCTTGAGTGCATGTTTCTTGAGTGTGTTATTTTAGGCTTCTGCAGAACCTTAAGAGCTGGGGCCTGGCTGACAGAGGTAAGTCACCAGGAGTGAGTCTTTCAGAGCTATACCTAGACTGCTCTTGCTCTTGCTGCTTCCTGGCCCACTGCGGTGGGGACAGTAATTACCACATGTTTTCGCCATCACAGACTGTCCATCCTCACTCCATCACTCTGCTTCTCAAGTATAGCCACGATGAAACCTTTTGAGGTCATCTTTCCTCTCAAGAACTATCTGCTAGGTTCCTTTTGTCACAGTGATCTTAAAATAGCTAATTGGCCCACGAACCACTATTGTAGCCAGCATGGCAAAATATCCCTAAAAGAGCAGTAGTTACACTCATATCCTGGAAGTGACCAGCAGCTCTCTGATTGAACATAAGGCTAGCTCACCATGAGGGAAATTGTGCCTGGTAATAGAAATCTAGCCAACCATCTGGGGCTAGTGAGAACAAGGGCCTTGGAAAGAACACACCACCACCACTTCACTAAACCAGCCTAATCCCTAAATATATCCTAAAACTTACCCTTACAGCCACAGATGAGTGGAGGTCTCACTCCTCACCAAAAAATCTCTTTGCAGCAGACAGAGACCATCACAGAGAACCCCAGTGAGTCAAAGTGCAGAGATCTACTGATGGTGGGGTTTCTAGCCACAACGGATACATCTACAACACAACTCTAACACCTAAGGTTCAGGGAACAGCTTGGACTAGGGGGCAGAAACATTGTAAGAGCCAAGGACCAAGAAGTCTGCTGTGAGACTGTCTCCTAGGAATGACAGAGAAACTACACTCATGCTATCATAACACTATGTCTGCCTAGACAAGACTGACCAATGACAATACCAGTAGACACGCTAATGTGACAAGAGGACATTTCAGGGTCTCACCCGCAGACATAGCACCACAGGAGAAGAGTGACTGCTGAGAGAAGGGGAGGCCCTAACTGGTTCCCCAGTAGCAAGTGGTCCGTCCTGAAATCATGGATACACAAGCAACATTAAATGGACTACGTGGGTTATAGTTCTATCTTTATGTGGCATATATGCCTACAATAATAATAATCAAAGAAAATGGACCATCAAATAAATAAATAAAAATCAAAGAGACTATCAGTTTGAGAGGGAGTAAGGAGGATGCCAAGAGATTGATGGGAGGGGTATGAGAGGGGTTAGAGAGAGAAACAGGCAGAAAAAGATGTGATTATATTTTATTTAAAATTAAAAATAAATTTATATAATGTTTTAAAGAAAAAGGTAATACATAGGCCAACTTCCAATAACAATCTGTTCTGCCATTTTATATCTAACATTATATCAGGACCTTGATGTTTTGAAAAAGTTGTTTGAGTTCCAGAAATAAGTCTACCTAATGTTCTTGGAAACCCATGTCCTTTCCCTGTTTGAAAATGGCGTAGCACAGAGTGCTGAGCAGACAAGCTACTTCATTCCCTTGGTTTCAACGATAACCCAACTACTGAACTCCCAAGAGCCCACAAACCTATGTGAAGGGCTCAAAAGAAATGTGGGTGTCCGAGTCATTCAACTCTCCCTTGAGCAGCTCACAAAGAACACAAAACTCCTATGAATTAAATGAAGAGCCTTCCTACAGTGCCCACTTCCCTGGCATGCCTGGTAAGTGTCAGTGTGGACAGAAACTAGACATTTTTTTTCAAAGGGATGGGACCAACTCTCTGTTGAAATAGGATGGCTGATGTACACTTTCTACTCAGTTTCTGCCTGGCCCCTGTGCAAAGTTACCTCCCAGGTGAATCTTTGCATTTGGAGGCGCCTCTGTTGGCTTGCTGAAGTCAGGCTTTGGGAATGAAAACCCCCACCTTCAGTCTGAAGATGTGGGGGGATGCTGGAGGTCAGATAGCCACTTCTGTTTACAGTGGGTTTACAGTGTGTTTACAGTCAATCCTCAGGATGACTGCGGAGTCATGTTCACTCTGCCCACCTGCTGCTTCTTGGCATCTGGTGGTCTATCTGACATGTCCCCCAATTAGAAGACCGTGCCTCTTCACCGAATTTTCCACCTTCTCCTCCATAGATTCATTGCCCACATTTTGGGTTGTCTTCTGATTTCTGAATGTATCACTAGGAAGACACTCCTCCAAATATGCCCCAAATCAATCCAGTTAGAATTAAACTTCCTTTTATTAGAGAGATCAAATTACACCTTCCCCTTTTCACTTCATAGCCAATGCTCCCTTTCAAGGTCACTTCCTCAGGTCCCACCCACCCGTCCCCCACCACATTCTGGTTTCTGTTCACACCCTATGTATCGGCTCCACGTCATCACCCTCTCTCTGTTTCTAAATCTCACAGCCACTTCTCTGGCCTTATCTTGCTGGTCTGAGTGTGATTTCCATCTTTGGCAAAGCCCTCTCTCTCAACTCTGCCCTTGAAAGAGAAAGTTCTGACTCTTGCCCTCCTGACCCTTGTTCCCCCAGGACCTCGGCCATTCTATAGCCCCACCAACGGCTGCCTCCCGGTGACTCACTGGCGAGAGTGCCACCTGCCACACTCTTGCCCCTACAGAAACTCCCAGTGTCATCTGTTTGTCTCAAGTTCACCTGCACATATCTCCCTTCTACACCAGACCCTGGGGCCAGATCCTTGCAGCCAATTTCTTGGCTTCTTTCCTCTCAGACTGCAGCTGTGGCCAGGTGAGTCCTGCCTCTTCAGTAGCCTGTTCACAGCTCCTGTCCTCACCCAGGGAGCAGGTCCCCATCCACTCACTGGAACCCCCAAATTCTCCTCCTCAATACATTTTCTGTTTTTGTTTCCAGATTCACCTCCCACCAAGCTTCCAACCCAGACCTCAGACTCTTGCTGGAGGGATCTCTCTATCAGAAATGCACAGAACTTAGCCCTGTTACTGTTCACATTGCAACCCATGACGCATTGCTGCCTTGGAAGTTTCGGCTGTAAAGACAGGGTGAAGATCAACATCTAGTAGAGCTAAACCAAGCCCCCCTGCATGTCGAGCTCCTGCCTGCCCCTCCAGTTTCAGCCCTGATCACTCCCCAGCCCCAATTCTCTAACATATGGGAGTTCTCTTTCTCCCATCCTTGGGTCCTACTGGTTGGTGTAGCCCCCTCTATCCACAGTGCTCACCCTGACTCTGGTCACTGGCTAAATTCCAATTGTTACAGCTTAGATATAAAGTTCTCCCAAGGGCTTATGTGTTCGAACACTGAGCCTCGTGGTGTAGTGTTGTTTTGGTGGGGTGTCTCTTTAGGAGTTGGGTCTTGCTGGAGAAACTGAGTCCATGGGGTGGACTTCAGGTTTACAGCTGGCTTCCCTTCCTCTTCCATCCCTGTTTTCTGATCCACTAATATGAACAAGCAGCTGCTATAAGTTCCCATAGCCACAGGGGCACCCAACACCATGCCCTCCCCACAGTGATAGACTGTATTCCCCCAAACCATGAGTCAAAGTGGACATATCTTCCTTTAACTAGCTCCTTATCAGGCGTGGTCACAGCAACGAAAGAAGCAACTAACTCAGAGGCCACAGAGCATCACGGGGTTTCAGTGTGGTCTTTGGAGACAGGCAGACTTGTGGCAAACCCTACGTCACCATTTACTAAGTGTGTGAACCAGGAGGAGTTGCCCAACTTCTTTGAACCTCAGTTTTCTCATCCATAAAATGAGGATAATAACAGTTCTGCCCTGCTGGGCTCCTTGAGCGTACAGTACAAAGATGCCTGGCCAGGTGGTATTCTTCTCAGCACTGTTCTTTGAAGACTACTTTGCCCTCCCTTTCCTCCCTTCCCCACACCGTACCCTGTGGATGTTTCCCACACGATAGCACTGAACTACTAAAGGCCAGCGGCTGCCTGTTTCAGTACCTGGCATCTGTGCCCCTGGCAGTGCCAGATGCTTGATAAAAATCTGTATAAGGGTCAAATCAATTCAAAAGCATCTCATGAGTTTCAGGGTACATAATGGTTTCAAGTATGACTGTTTGGAAAGGGACTGGGGGGGTCTCCACATCTTCGGTGTCTCCCCAGGTTCTTCCTGGCATGGCAACCATCACACAGCACCTTTCTCCTTATCAGGTTAGCTTCCAGAAGCCCCTCTGTCTCACTCTGCAGCAATCTCCTCAGAATTCCCACCAGGCCTCTGCTTGTCTCTTTTCCTGCCCAACAGAGTCTACCCACAGCCCTGGTCAGAGACGTACTCAACATTGTGCCCCCATAGAAGTTACATCCTTAAGAACCACAGCAAAGGTGGACACTGTGATGCATGACCACACAGCTGCAAGATGAAGGTGACCACACAGCTGAGCCCCAGCTGGCTCTGAGGGGAGAGTTGCAGTGTTCAGAGGCAAAAGCTCCCTGATCCTTTACCCACCTTTCTTCCCTCTGCATTCTTCTAACTCCTCAATGCCAGAGTCACCAAGGGTAAACGCACAGTAGATTCCCCGTGGAGTGACCCAAAATTAGCATCCTAGGCCACTCCCAAACAGAATCTCTGTGACTGAGGGCCCAGAGGTGAAATGCTTTTAACTCTCCAGAGAATTCTACTGCCGGGCCAGGGTCAAAGGCCAGCAGCTACACTGAGTTCCATCCATCTCCTTCACTGAGAACCTAAACGATGTTGGCACCATGGTAGGCTGGCGGTACCAGGTGACCAAGGCACAAACCCTACTCTCTCTTCCTAAGACTCAGCGGGGGCAGGGGAGTACCACACAGGACAGAGGCCAAGCTGCAGGCACTTCCTTCAGCCTTGAATTCATTGAGCCTTGTGTGTGCCCATCATCCTGTCTGGGTAACTAGCATGGGGACATCTTAAGGAAAAGGGAGACGCCCTTCATGTCTTGTCTCTTCCCAGAGTGACCACTTCACGTTTGAGGGTCCCACTGGCACTCAGCTGATGTTTAGAACGCAAATGACTGAGCTCCATGTGTTATGTTCTTTTTCTGCCTAATTCACCCCCTGATGAGCTGTCTTTGAAATCTCAGTGTTAGGCCCCCCCCCCCGTGAGTAGCTGATACATTCATTGGATGAATAAATGTTCCCCAGTAAAAATGTATCACAGGAAGGATGGTACTTTACCTCTAAAGTTGTAAATTTGGGTAGAGGACTTTCACCCTCAGTATAATTCCCTGGTGTGTGAGTCCATGCCTTTGCTGCCGATGCCAGCATTGATGTAAATAGCACCTTCCTGGACCTCAGCAGTCAGCTGGCCTCTGTGAACATGCTGAGGCCAGGAGAAGGGGCAGTACCTGTCTGTTCCTTCCATTAAATGTCCACCCAGGTAGCCATGCATCTGGCCACACCCTCCCTCTCATCTTTATATAAGGCTCATATACATCATCCGGCCTTTATGAGCAGATGAGGCCATCTGCATAGACGGGTAGTCCGTTTCTGAGTCAGAAGGGACTCTTGAGTGGCTTAAAGCCTACTAGCATGTCAGTATATTGGAATGGCAGGATCTAAGGTATCAGTGTGAATTCCTCTATGCCTCAGAGAAGCCAATGGGCAGAGCAAGCACCCCCATGGGGAGGTTTCTATGACATGCATCCAGCTGTAGGGCATCTAGTCCCGTGGGTTGGACAAGCAAAAGGAGCTTCCTGAAAGAACTCTACCCTGCTTCTGCCATGGCCGGCTCTCCCAGAGCCATGTAATTGCTATTGGTGTTTGTTTTAAATCCGAAAACAGGACTTGAGGTCTTGAGGAGTTGAGGCTCAAAGGTCGGCTGCCCTTCTCTGGCACTTCCTGGGAAACAGTTTTACCATACAATTCCCTTTGCTCCAAGGACCAAATGGATTTCTTCTGAAGTATATGCTGAACCCTAGATAGCAGGTGGGCAACTCAGTCTGCACCTCTTCACTTCCTTTATGCTTCTACTGGGAAGAAGAGAGCATTGCTTGCTGCTCATCCATTCACACACCCATCCATTCACCCATACACTCCTTCATTCGTCCATCTCTCTACCCATTCACTAATTTATACATTCATTCATACATTCATCCATCAGTCCATCCTACAAACACTGACAAGGATGTGCCAGGCAGTGTGCTAGCGGTTCCCAGACACAACCCCAAGAGAGCAGGCAGATCACACAGAGACAGACGAGGTAGCTCTTCTCCAAGAAAGTCCTCTTTCCCTTCACCAGGGCCACTGAGCTCCCTGCCTGTGGGAAACGGACTGTGCTATTGTTGACTGGCATTACAAAGGTCTGAGAAGAAAAAAGAGAGAGGAGAGAGACAGAGACAGAGAGACAGAGAAGACAGACAAAGGCAACAGTGACCCACTCCCTTCCTGGGCAGGGAATGGAAGCCACTGAGAACTATTTTCCTAAAGTCAATTAGGTTGTAAAAAACTTAAGTATAAAGGCTATCTCAACAGGTGGGGTGAAGTGCCTGCCTGGAAACCACTTGCTGTGACCTGAGTCTGGAGGAGATCACTACCTGGACGGGCTTATTCATCAGATACCGGGGGTGGGGGGTGGGGGGGGGGTGGTTTGAAAGTCAAGTAGCTACAAGGCTGGTTGCTAAGAGCAACACAGACTGAGGGAGGGGCAACAGACTCAGGATGCTGATTAACTCTCTTGGAGACACTCAGAGGCCACATCTCCCGAGCTTGGAGATGTTAGGATAAACGAACCAAATTCAGCAAATATCTTGACATTTACTGGACTGGAGAACCTCTCGGTGACTCAGTATCCACAGCCCCAGGAAAAGGACCACAGAGTGGAACCAGAGATCAATTTTCCATGGTAGAAGGGAGACATAATGCATTTGTGTTTGCTCAGAAAAGGTGCTGACCTCTCTCCTTGGTATGTGGTTCATGCTCTGAAAGACACAGGCACCAAATTCTCTTTCTTCAGCAAGACACAAAAGCCAGGGCTCTCGAGCCAGGCATAGCGGCACATGACCTTAGTTCCCAGGCTGAAGTAGGAGGAAGGCAAGTCCAAGGCCAGCTTAAGCTGTATAGTGAGACTCTGTCTCAAAACCAGATAGCTCAGATGACTTTTCACAGCATGCTCAAGGCCCTGGGTTCTGAAGTCCATGTCCCTGTACTGCAAAGAAAGTAAAAAACCAAAACCAAAAATCCAGAGGCAACAATGTATCTCTTGATAGGAAGCCACCAAAGACTTAGACTCCAGATTGCTCTCCAAGGGCTTAAATGTCAGTTTCTAAAGCTGGTTTCCAGGAGGCAGACCTCGTAAGGTATTGGGAGGCACATCCGTGCCAGAGGGACGAATTCTTGGGGGACTCTTTGTCCTCATTCCCCTCCTCCATTCGGAGGATCTGGATTTTTCTTTAATTTCTAGCTTGCCCTCGTGACAAACAATCTGCTTCCTGGGTAACGTTGCCTTGCAAATTACCGTATAATTTTATTGGCCTTTTTGTAAAAAAAAAAAAAAATTAGTTTTCTTACCCATGGCCCAGCTCCTGTAGAATTATGGTGTGGCCCTGTCCAGTATGTAGCAGTCCTGGGAGGGACAGTCTGTCATGAACTCACAAGGATGCTTGATCTCAATTTATTTGGCACGAGAAATCCAAGACACTTTAAATATGAACCGTCAGTGTGGGATGGCTCTCCTCGCTGTCCTTGCCTACCAACAGCCACTTTCACTGCTGCAAGAGACCCAGAAAGTAGAAAAGGGACACAGACCGCCTGAGGTCTCACCCCGTATTCCAGACACATGGGACTCCATACGCATGGAGACGTCTCACCCGGAGGGCTGATGCTGCTCTCTAGGGTATTCTATGGTGCCAAGGTATTTGGAAATACCTTGACAGTCTAGTTCAAACCCCAGTGGTTCCATGGATGCTCCATTCCTTGTGTTCTCAGCTAAGGGGAAAACACCCTTACATCCCTCTTCAGTCGCGAACACAGAAAGCACTCCTTCCCACCCTACCCTTTCCCTGGACAACCCTCTACCTTCTCTGCTCCACAGTCTCCTGCTCATCGTTCAGTCCTCACAGGAGAGAGGACAAGGAGGACGGTGTGAGCAAACCTAGGCTCATCCAACAAAAGGAGTGCAACACAGACCCTTCTTCCCCTGCCCTCTACCCTCACTCATGCAGAAGTGCAGAGTCAAGAGGAGTCCTCAGAAGAATGAGACCCCCTGCCTGTTCACAAAGAACATCACAGCAATGGCGCAGTCATTGGCTTCTCACCACAAGAGTCTCTCTGGGAGCCAAACACAGGCTGCACTCAGTCCAGCCCCAGAACAAGGCTGCCTCACAATCGAGCCATGCAGTTGTTATCCAAATGACAAGCCCACAAGAGACCACCAGAGCTGAAGCTGGGCATTATTCCCTTCACTTGTCTTTAAAATTGACCCTCTACCTCAAGACACACCATAAAACAGAATCCTGCTGACTCAGAGTTGCTAGGTACAAAGTACTAGCCCAACAGACCGGAAGCGGCTCAGGCTCCCCCACACCGCTGTGCCTGAGTTTTATTAGTTCTCAATAAACAACAAGGTGGGGCCTGGCTAACACCTTAGACAGCCAAGCTCAGGGTCAAAGAGGCAAGTGGAAGGCAGGGAGCTTGAGCTCATGCAAGAAAGGAGTCCGACTCTGGGGAAAAGCTGGCTGGGGAGGCGTGAAGATGTCTCCGTGCTCACTCCTGCCACCTGCTTGCTCCCTGGGATTGTTTCAGTCTCGTCTCTGGGCCTTGGGTTCCCTATTCATAAACGGGAAGACTGGGTTAGACCATCTGTTAAGAGAAGACTGGGTTGGACCGTCTGTAAGTGAAGGCTGGAAGTTCTTTTAGCTTAAGTACGCTATACAACTGCAATCTTAGCGACAGGTCTCTTTCGGGGTCCTTCCCATCCGGTGTTAGCTGTCTGGCTAAGCTCTGTCCCCTTTTTAACAAATCTCTGTCACCCTAAACCCTGGCCACAGTGTCTGCCACTTTTAGAACACACATTTATTTCTTTATTTAGTGGTGGTCGTCATGGGGTTTGAATCTAGGGCCCTTGCCCCTGCTAGGAAAGCACCCCCGAGCTACACCTCAGCCCTCAGCCCACTTTTTACTGAGACGCAGTCTCACTAAGTTGCCCAGACTGGCTTTAAATTAATTGTAGCCTCATTGGCCTTGAATTTGTAATCCCCCTACCTCCGGCTCCTGAGCGGCTGAGATCATAGGCCTGAGCCACCAGGTCCAATGGGCCATACATGGACATACATGAATCTAATCTACATGGGAAGTAAAAAAAACAAAAAAAGACAAGATCTCCTGAGTAAATTGGGAGCATGGGGACCATGGGAGAGGGTGGAAGGGGAAGGGAGATGAAAGGAGTAGAGCAGAGAAAAAAAATAGCTCAATAAAAATAAAATAAAAGAGCTAGTTGGGAACAAGCCTAAGCTAAGGTGAAGCTTTAACAGTTAAAAATAAAAGAATATCTTTATTATCCTTTGGTCAATAATGGCAATAATATTAAGAATTTATTAATAAGTATTAAGAATAATTCTTAAGTATTAAGAATACATTTACCCTCTGAGCAGTAAAGTCTGGGAACCTGGGACACCGAAACCTTGGATATTCATCATCTCCTCCCAGCCCCATGCCTGTCTACCAACCAGTTTCTCTCCTTAAAAGCTCCAGCACCTCTTCCAAGAGAATGTGCCCCCTGCAGCCTGGCAGGAGGCCAGGGTAACAACAGGTTGCTCCTATCTGAGCTCCGGCATATCCTTGGGTGGGGCTGGGAGATGTGGCAGAGCTACACAGGCCAGCGGGGGACGAGTTTACAGAAGCAAGCTCTCCTCAGAGGAGGCGGCGACAGGGCGAGAAAGCAATGTAAGAGTGGGCACTGGGGACCACTGAAGTCTGGGAGACTTTCCGCTCCTCTCCCGCCCCCCATCTCCCTCATTTCCTTACGAAGAAGGCAGAAGAAGCACCCTGATCTAAGCCGCGACCAGTGGATCACACAGGGATCTCTGGGGCTCAGCTCACTGCTTTTTCCATTCGACTCCGTCGACCTCAAGAGTCTAATGAGGTCAGTAGACCTGCTGCAGATTACGAAATACAACCCCGGTGCCACTCTCGCTATGCGTGGCTAGGGAGATGTCATGATAACTGCTTCCTCATCCCATGGGTTCCCTCCTGACTCCGTGGGCTTCGCTTTCCTATGGAAAAATTATATGTCAGGCTTTTGACGCACATATTTAATCCCAGCACTTAGGAGGCAGAGGCAGGTGGTTCTGCCTATTTAGCAAGTTTCAGGTCAGTCAGGGCTATGTGTTGAGACACTGTTGCACACACACACACACACACACGCGCGCGCGCACACACACACGCATGCATGCACACACGTGTGTGTGCATACATATACTTATTTCTCTCTGCGTGTATGGACATGTACATACACTACATCACACTTGTGGAGGTCAAAGCGAAAGCCCTCTTCTTCTACTGTGTGGTTCCAGGGTATTGAACACATGTCATCAGGCTTGGTGGCAAGCACCTTACCTACTGAGCCACCTCGCCAGCCCTTCAACCTAGTTTTCTTTGTTCATTCTCCAGCGCTTTGCGGCAAAATCATGGGGAGATCAGAGGTCAGTGAGAAGAGAGAGAGTTGGGCCTCTCTGTCCCTCCACAGCCCCAAATAGATAAGATACACACACTATCTCTCTTTTCCTGGTCTTGACGTCCAGAGAAAGTTTGGTGGGGGAAGGGTGACATGAAAGCAAACTACCCCACTGGAGATCTGTCCCGTTTACATCAAGAACATCACAGGTGGGCAATTTCAAGGTCATCTCAAGGTGTAGGACAGCAAATAAAAGGGTTGGCCTTTACAGATCTGCTAACAGAAGGAGGACGCGTCAGGGGAGTCAAGGAGTTAATTATTCAGAAGCATGACCCAGTTCCTGGGGGGTGAGACCGGGCGAGAAGGACGCTCACTAGTCACTCCACCGCAGCAAGAAATCCACACTTCATGGGGCAGTGACTGTTGCCCGCTGCCCAGGAAGACCCATTTATGCCTAGATGGCTTTCCCAGACCCTCCGGGATTTAGATCCAGCTGGAGTTCAACAGAGAAGAGAGTTCAGGGAGTTCTGAGCAGTACAGCGCCCAGCTCAGCCCTCCGATGACGCTACCTGGGCAGGCTGCAGCCTGCCGAAAGCGAGTTTCTTCTCATCTGGACAACGCGGGTGAATCCACCGGCCTGATGGGGAAGATGGCACGGTCTTCGTAAACGGCAAAGTGCAGCGTGAACTCGGGGTTTAAGTTGTCGCCATGTAACACCACACACTTTCTCTGCCCTGGAGAAATGCGTAATCTGGGCATGTTTTGGAAAACCATCCAAGGTACCTATTTGGCTGACATCACATTCTCTGTAATTTGGGCAAATTGTATGTTCCTACTTGGCATCAGAGATGGAGCTGGCGGGTGGAGTCCACATCGGAGCTTGCCTGGCCCTGTGTCAAGCCTGGACTAAATGAATGAGCCAGGAGAGGCCCACAAGGCAGTGTGGGAGGAGAACACATGGTCACTCAGAAACAAAACAAGACAATTCACGGGCTCACGAGAGGAGGGAGCTGGCCAGAAAGGCACACACGCTCGCCCCACACTTGCTTCAGACAGTGCTGGGATTCACTGCTTGCTGCTGACTCTCCATGGACACACTCCATGCTATATGTCTTCAGGGAAAGTAGGGGTAGCATCTCAGGCTGGCACATACTGGTCAACCCGGACCTCTCTGCCTGGGCCTGCATACAATCCTAGGGATCAGAACTCTACAGCAGCTTCCCCTTGAGTCCAGTCAAGCTCCCATCTTGTCCCCTGTGGGTCCTCAGCGTGTGCTAAAGCAGCCTCTAAACACACCAGCCAGAATGCCACCACCTGTCACCCTAGCCCTAGACTGGATCCTGCTGTTCTCCTTCAACCTTTACCCTCCCTCCACCAACAAAACTGAGCTCTTGTAAGTCCTGAGCATTCCTGTGGGAGAGACCAGGTCACTCCCCTGTGTCCTCCAGTTCAGGGTCCTCTGTATGTTCCAAAGAAGGCAGACACCGGGTCTCAACATGTTCTCAGAGCACAGTTCACAGAAGAGAGGCAAAGGAAGAGGAAGCAGGGAATGGAAAGGAGGCCACAGTGCTTGTGGTCCATCACTCCTCTTGACACCAGTTTTACAACCTGCAGAAAGTCTTTCCAGGCTGGGCTTCAGTTTCCCTGTTTTAAATGAGGGATTTGTTCTAAATACTCTCTCTCATGATAAAGATTGCTATTACAGAAGCCAGGTAAACCAGGACTCAGGTGACAGGAGGCCTGGTCTTTAGGAGTGTGTGGCCTGGGGCAAGCTCCCTGGCAGTCTGTGATTTGTTGTATCAGACACGGCCACACACACGGGACTATAATACAACTGTCCTGCGTGTGGAGTGCTATGCGACTGAGTTTCAGGGCTCATAAGGCCTTAAGTGGATTCGGGATCCATATCCTCGAACAAATGCCTTCTATCCACCTTCACTGTACTGGTTATGTCCAGCTCAGACAGGGAGGTTGAATGGTGGCTCCTTGCCCCAGAGGTTCCCTTGGCTTATAGGGGAGAGCCAAATACAGACACCATAATGGTGGGTCTGAGGAACCCACAAAGTACGATGGGAAGACAGGTGTTTCACCAGCCTCCCCTGAGCAAAGAAAGCTTCTTAGGGGAGCGGCATGTGCTGGTCACAGTGAGCTGCTTCAGGACAGTGGGAATGGAGCCAGAATGGAGGAGAGGCAGAAAAAGAGGTAGTTCAGTGAGAAGTGGAGGGGGAGGGTGAAGGCCCACAAGACAATCAGTTATGTCTCCTCCATGGATGGCCACCCTGGCTTTCACACTATCTTCACATTAAGTTCACTTGAGTCTGAGAAAGTGCCAAAACTTCTAAACTCAAGACGGAATGAAAGTAAGTCCAACTGGTATAAAACTTAACAAGTTACGGATGTCTAATCTGTCCCATTGCCTAAGGTGGAAAGGTCCCAAGGATAAGCCAACTAGAAAGCTACAGAAGTGAGACAGGTGAGCAAGGCCCTTTCCTAAACAAATCATTATGTTGGCTTCCAGTGACCCCCCCCCCCCCACAGGATCTGGTTACATCCTAATTGTTGCTACAGAAAATGCTTTCACACCTGCTTGGAAGAAAGAGTTTAGAAATATAAAATATGTCTAGTGATTTATTTTCAGGTTCAAAGAACATGCAAATGTCTCAGGGACTTGGAGAGGATGAAAATCAAAACAGATGTGAAATCTGAGATATGTAGAGGCGATCCCCATGCTTTGGAGAAGCAGAAGTCCTGCTTTTACATGCATACACATGCACGTGTACACACACACACACACACACACACACACACACACACACACACACCATCCATGGGTGTTCTCTTTAGCACATAAAGAGGCATGCTTAGAATGCCAGGAGGAAGGATCCCCTGCCCAGTTGCTCACGTAACTCATGAGAGGAAACTCACTATTTATTGAGTACCGGCCAAATGGAGTTAGCACTGCCAGGATCAGATATGTTTTTATTCCAGAAGCTCTGCATGGATGAAAAGCCTAAGATGGAAGTTTGGGTGGCCCTTGCCTTGACCCTACAACACGGCAGGGCTCAAGCCCAACACTCAAGAGTTCCTTCGTCCAAGCTGAGGTGCCCTGAACATGAAGGCCTGGGGCAGCTATATGGCTTGCACAGCCTGTGAGGTTGGCATGTTCTGAGAGCAGTCACCTGTTCGGGAGGTAACACCCTGCCCATCATCATCCCCATTACCGTGCCCACAGTCCTCAGGGCCTGTGCCAACTGATGAACAGGCTAGCCTGCCTTGGCTACATTCTATTACCCTGAGCTGTAGGCTCGGTACTGATGCCTCATGACAGCAGTCAGTCAGGAGCCTTAACACATCTGGCCTGCTTCTCAAGGGAAGCTTCCGGGAGCAGTGGGTAAGAGAGCTAAACATCCTGAATTTAGAAGTCTACTGTCAGGCTAACCAAAGTTTTAAAGCTTTGTATCACATCCTGTTCCCTAGAGCTCATGAGATCTATGAAGAACAGCTAGGAAATGAGGGGCTCTTTGGGAGGTCTGTTTGGGTTGCTTTCACAGTGGTAATGAGTTGAACATGACTGGGTCAGGGAGACATCAGTCAGTTTCCCAGAGGCCTGGGAACACTGTGATCCAGCCACTCAAAAGACCAATCAATGCCTACATTCCGACCAACAGTCTGGCATACCCTACATATCACACCTGACCAGAAGGTACCAAGGTCCATGCCACGTCTTCATCTTCACAATAAAGGGCTTGACATAACTGGTGATTCCCTCACCACTGTGCCCTTTTGGCTGCCCACCGACTCTGGCTTTAGAAACACAGGTGACTGGTAATAGAGTGGGCATGGAATCACCCATAGAACAGGCTTTGCTCTGACTAGTTACTATGTTCTGCGTTGGCAAATCCTCCCACCTACCCTGGAAAGAGCTAGAGTTATGTCATGTGCTTGAACCGAAGTCCCAGCTAACACTAACCACAGCAGTCCAAGGATCCACGGTGGAGCAGCGTAAGTCCAGGCCCACACTTGTTCCTTGACACACAAAACCTCCCTTTGTGATCAGTCGGATGAAGAAACGTCATCTCCTGGGAACTTGACATCATGCCAGGAAAAGCTAAGAAGCAGGAGGCTTCTGGTCTCCTGTGGACTGGACTTGGTGGTGCATGTGTCCCTGTGGATCCCAGGAACTTGAGACGCTCAAGAGAGATGAACTCAGGGGGTCTTCCTCTCTGATGTGCTCCACATCTAGCTGCATAAAGTCCGAGTCCTCCTCGAGTACTACATGCACTTAGACTGGGCCTGGAATGTTCCAGGCACTTAGGAAATACTTGTTGAATAAAGGCTTGGGGTGTGGCTCAGTAGGAGAGCTGCTTGCTTGGTATGTGCAAGGTCTGGGTTCAATCCCCAGTACCATGAAGAAAAATGGGGTGGGGAATGAATGTGTGTAGAAGCTGGTTGTCCTTTATCACATGGACTGGTGCAGCAGCCACTTGGGATGAGTTCAGTTAGACACATTAAGGCAGGTTCAGACTTCAAAGCAGCATGCAATGAGAGAGGGCTCCACACCCCAGCCTGCTGGACAGAGGACAAAGGCTCAGACTTTGAGCCAAGTCTGGGATTTACCTCAGGCACCCAGGAGCCTCTGATTGAGCAAGAGAAATATCTTCATCTTAAGGTTCCCCAGTCAACATCTCAGGGTTTCCAGTCTGCTTCCTTTCACATAGTTAGTGGCCCTGGAAGAGTCACAAGCTGATGCTAGGAGCTGAGGATGGATCTCAGTTGTCACGCTTCCCTGACACACACTGCATTCTGGCTTCCATTCCCAACCCCACATCAAACCAGACAGGGTGGCGCATGCCTGTAATCCTAGCCCTTAGGAGGTAGCAGCAGGAGGCTCAAAACTTCAAGATCATCTTTGACTACCCGTGAGTTTTGAGGTCTGCCTGAGATCCATGAGTCCCTGTCTCAAAATAAATTTTTTTTCATTTAAAATGATCAAATTTTAGTCAGCACCTAATGAGGATAGTTGGAACGTGAGGTGAGATAACAGGTAAAGGACTTAGCCCAGCACTAGCTCTCAGTATGTGCGCGGGAGGGACAAGGCTGTTACTGCCTGCCTTAGAGTGAGTGGCAGGGACATGGCTGGAGTCCTCTGCCTGACCTAATCCTTCCAGAAAAAGGAGGAAGCATCCTTGGAAAAACTGTTTAACCTTCTTTTTTCAGTCTCATGGCACATAACAGGGGTCAACTTTATAGAGTAATAGAGTTACGTAAGCCAGAACCTTAGATTATTAGCCATCACTAAGTAAGCATGAGGTAAGACTCAGTGATCTCCTATCTTCTCATAACAGATCCCAACCCATCCCTTAGCCCAAGATGGAGGCACAGGGCTCAAGGCTGAGCATGCATACAGTTTGCTCTGAAAAGTCCCTGGAACATCTGGTTCCCCTGGGTCAAGCTACTCCTTAGGCTGGGTGGGGTAAGTTGAGAGCTGCCTGCCACTGAGGAACACTAGAAAGGGAACTACGGCTGAGGGAGGCTGTCAGTCAGTTATTCTCCTTCCGGGGCTGGATGCTTCCGAGCCTCCCCTGGCATCTTCCGATAGACTCCCTTCTGACATAAGCTCATTTGGGTTTGGCTCCTGTTCCTTAAATGGAGAATCCTGACAAACAACAGACCTGAACAGATGGCTGCCTCATCACCACCAAATCTGCCCGGGAAGAAGAGCTAGCTGTCCATCCTCCTCGAGACCCCGGCAGCCAGGACAGAGCAAACAGGTGCAGCAAGGTTTCTGTAAGCAGCAGGGAGGGGAGGCCACTGCAAGCCTGGTCCCACAGGCCTTGGCAACAACCTGGTCTCAGGCACTGCCATAAGTACTTGGAAAGCAGAAGGAGAGAAAGATAGAAGGAAGCTAGAGTTGATTTTTAATGACTTCAAAGAGGTACCCCACCCCTCAAAATTAAGATAACTAATATAGTTCTTTGGAGGAGGAAGAAAAGGAGAAAAGGGGGGGGGGAAGGCAAGGGAAATTGCCCTATTGGAGTGCTTGAACCCATTTTTAGAACCTCACCCTAACCTACACCATCTTCCTGAGAGCTAGGCGATCATTTAGTCCCCTTTCCAGGCGAAGAGACTGAGACTCACAGAGATCTGCAACCAAAATCACCCACCACGTGGCTCGTGCCCCTGCTCCCCAGGTCTTGTCTTCATTCTAGTTCCCTAGCCTGGGCTCTGCTCCTCAGGGGGCTCATTTCTGCTGTCACTAATCCACGAACTCAGAACGGCCAAGGGACCCTGGTGGTGTTCTCTCTTCTCTGACCAGCTGTCATCGGAAGTGGACAGAGGCAGACAGGAGAGGTAGCTTCAGCTACCCCAAGTGTGTCTCAGGGCGCACTTCTCTCCACCGAAGAGGTTTTAATCCTAGGAGCTGGTAAGACAGTTCAGTTGCTTCAGTGTTTGCCACCAAAGCACAAGGACCTGAGTTTGACCCCCAGCACTCACATACAAAGCAGGACATAGTGGCGCGAATTTGTAATCTCAGCACCGAGGAAGCAGGGACAGGCAGATCCTTGGGGCTCACTGGGTAGTCAGTCGTCTTACTTGGCCCGTGAGAGACCACGACTTCAGACACAAGGTGCTTGGCTCCTGGGGAATGACCCCTAAGACTTCTGGTCTCCACACACAGGCATACAGGAGCACTCACGAACACATGTGCACACACATGCATAGGCACATATACCTGCTCATACATGGAAAGATTTTTAACTTCAAAGGGCTCTGTGTGAGTCTCGGGAGACCACATGAGCTGTGTGTTTTAACCAGGTGTACCTATCAGAGCCCTATGGGGAGTCGAGGTTTGTTTTTGTCTCAGTTGTTTGTCCCAGGAGAGTCTGTCTTAACGGGTAGAGACTGCAGTGCCTGGCACGTGGTACTGAGCTCAACAAAGTTATCTTTGCTTGGTCTCACTGGCTCATTACCTTCCGGGTCAGCCCCAAAGATAATTTATTTTGCTATTTTTAAATAGATTGACCCAAGTCTTCAAGCCAAGTCCCTAATGTCTCCTTAGTAAAGGGAGTTCTACCGGTAGGTTAGTTTTTTTTTTTTTTAAGGGTTTTATTGTTTTGTTTATTTGTTTTTAGACAAGGTTTCTCTGTGTAGCCTTGGCAGTCCTAGATCTTGCTCTGGAGACCAGGCTGACCTTGAACTCAGAGATCCACCTTATTCTGCCTCCCGAGCGCTAGGATTAAAGGCGTGCGTCCCTACCAACATGGTTTAGATTTTAAAGGTTTATAAAGTTGCCCAAAATAATGAAATCTGTGGACTGACAGATGAAACGAAGAACCAAAACATGCTAACCCTACCTCTCCTGCAGCATTAGCCTCATGAGTAAGTATGTCCAGTCGCCTGCCTCTCAGTTCTCGGGAAGTCTAGTACCCCCAGTGCACACGGGTATCCCAGACAGCCAGTGGGAAAGGCATGTCCAGACACAAACATCTCCCGGCACAGAAGGGAACATGGCCACAGGCAGAAGTGGGAGCTTCCAACATTTGTTGGAGAATGAAATTAGAAACCACAGTCTGGAATGATGTGAGAATCCTTCCGACCACAGCAATGGTAGGAGAAAAGCATTGGGCAGGGTCTACACTGCACCTGTGTATAGAGGTAAAGGCAATAAGCCAAGTCTGGGGCCATTACCTGCCAACCCCCAGGGGACATGCACAGCCCATAGCCTGCCTGGCAGCCAGAGGGAGAGTAGCTGCCCCCACCACAGAGATCCCCCAGGTAAGTATTCCCATTCTCCCCCCTCCCCCTTTTTTCTCTCTGCCACTCAAACAATCAAGGAAACTGGCTCATCTTTCCTCATGGCCTGATCTGGTTCACTCCTGCTGGCTGGTGAGGACTGGCTATGGAGTGTAGCCTGGTGCTGGAGGAGCAAGTGGGGAAGTGGGGACAGGGGCTCAGGATGCAGAGGGGGCAGGAGGAAGGGTGCCCATGGAGAAAAGGAACCCTAAGTCACATCAGCTCTGAGGGAAGAGCTGCCTTTTGCTGGAGTGGGAGCCTACTCTTGGCTGCTTCCTCCCTGCTGAGATCAGATTCCTGACAGAAATGACAGAAGGGAAGGATTTATTCTGGCTCACAGTTTAAAGGAAACAGTCCATGGCGGCAAGGAAGGCATGGTAGCTGGGGCTCCATTCGTGGCAGCGGGAGGTTGATACAAGGCTTGACAGATCCAGAAGTGGATTTGGTTTTGAAACCCCCAGTCCCACTTTCTACTGTCTACGAGGTCAGCCAACTAGACCTCCTGTGCAAAGGCTGTGCAGCCTCTCAGGACAGCACCACCTACTGGGCGCCAGGGGCTCAAATGCACCAGCTCTGCAGGAAACATAGCATAAGCCAACCATAACAACTAAGATGCAAGGATCAAAGCTGCCATATGGCCTCCCTTCCCAGAGAGGCTGGGGCTGGGCACAGAGCGCTGTGCTCAGAGCATTCTATCCAAAGCTTTCAATGTGTGCGCAGGCACCGCATGCGCCCTTCGCACGAGGACACGGAGACCAAAGAAACTCAAGCATCTACACAAAGTCACATACCTTAGGAGGAGCAGAGATAGAATGTGTGCCCTGGCAGGGTACACTCCACTAGAGTCTCAGCCTCTGTTTTGCAGCCTGGGATATGGTGGGTGCTCAAAACATGTCCATGGGAAAGAGAACCCCACTCTGGAAGCTGCTAAGTTCTGAGACGGGGGCTGCTGGCTCCCACCACGGAGGCACATGGAGAACGGGTGGAAGGAAGTGTAAAGAGCCTCTCTGAAGTAGGCAGGGTGGAGTGGAGCCTGGGAGGAGGAGGAGGATGGGGAAGGGAAGTGTTGCAGGGCCACAGCAAAAGGCCGGAACAGCAACAGTGATGTGTTGGTGTTTTGTTTTTTGCTCTTTGTAGGGTCCACTATCCAAATCCCAAAGAAACCACTCACATAACAAGAAGAACCCTAAGAGAGACATACATGAATCACCCTGGGAAGGGGAAACTGACAAGATCTCCTGAAAATAAACATTGGGAGTATGGTGTGAAGATAGGAGGGTGGAAAGGGAGAGGGAGGGGAGGAAGGGAGAGAGGAGGAGAGCGTGAGAGAATGGGACGCTAAAGAAGGGGGAAGGAGAGAGAACACAAGGAAAGAGATATCTTGATTGGGGGAGCCATCAAAGGGCTAGCGAGAAACATGGCACTAGGGAAATTCCCAGGAATCCACAAGGATGACCCCAGCTAGGACTCTATGCAACAGTACAGAGGACTCGTAAACTGGCCTTCCCCTGTAATCAGACTGATGACTACCTTAATTGTTACGATAGAACCCTCATCCAGCAACTGATGGAAGCAGATACAGAGATCTACAGCAAAGCACCGGACTGAGCTACCTGAGACCAGTCCAAGAGAGGGAGGAGCGATAATATGAGTAAAGGGGTCAAGACCATGATGGGGATACCATAGAAACTGCTCACCTGAGCTAGTGAGAGCTCACTGACTCTGGACTGATAGCGGGGAACCTGCAGAGGACCAAACTAGGCCCATTGAATGTGGGGAACAGTTGGGAGGCTTGGGCAGTCTGTAGGGTCACTAGTAGTGGGAACCAGGATTTATTCCTAGTGCTTGAACTGGAGTCTTAGATTACATTCTCTTTGGAGGGATAACTTGCTCAGTCTAGGTATAGACTATACTCAGTCTAGGTATATAGGGGGTAGGGCCTTGGTCTTGCTTTGAAGTGAAATGTCACTTTGTTGACGCCCCATGGGAAGCCTTACCCTTTCTGAGGAGTGGATAGGGAGGTAGAGAGGAGGGGTGGGGTGGGAGGAGGGGCAGGGAGTGGGAATTGAGATAGCTATGTAAAATGAGAAAAGATTGTATTAAAAATCCTTAATTAAAATAAAATAACCACTCACACAGAGGCTTATTCTTACTTATAATTGCCCAGCCTGAGCTTGGCTTGTGTTTCTAGCCAGCTTTTCTTAACTTAAATTATCCTGACTACCTTTTACCTCTGTGATTTTTCCTTTTCATACTTCTGTATATCTTACTTTCACTCTTACTCCGTGCCTGGCTGGGTGGCTGCGTGGCTGCGTGGCTGCGTGGCTGGGTGGCTGCGTGGCAGCGTGGCTGCATGGCTGGGTGGCTGCGTAGCTGGTCCCTGACATCCTCCTCCCGTTTTTCTCTCATTGCTCCTTCTCTGAAGCCCAGATTTCTCCTTCTATTTATACTCTGTCTGCCTACCAGCTCCGCCTATCCTTGCTCCTGTCTCCCTATTGGCCACTCCGCTCTTTGTTAGGACTGTCAGGTGTTTTAGACAGGCAAAAAAAATCACAACTTCACAGAGTTAAACAAATGCAGCATAAACAAAAGTCACACAACTTAAAACAACATTCCCCAACAGAGCACTGCTGGTGGGGGGGGGGGGGAGCGCTGTGAATGCTCGCAGGGTGGGCCAGCGTGGAAGCTGAGGGATAGGGGACCCACCTGGGATGGTGGTAGGGATCTTAGCCCTTCCATCAGGAGCAATTCTACCAGAACCTCTGTCGCCTAGAGCCTGGAGGCTCTCCAGCACCAGCTCCTTGGGGAACTTACGGAGGGTGTTCAGAGAGGCAAGGGTACGTCAAAGCCCAGGGGCTTCTCTTCCAGTGGCAGGATGGAAACACAACTTCATAGCAGGTATGTTTGAGTTTCCCATCTGCTGACCTGACAGGCACAGATTCTAGCCCAAGAAAAGAGTCTAAAAGGTTGCTCCATGCATGGAAAGAGACCCCCAGCCTCAGCATTCAAGGCAGCCAGGAAGATGAAGGGAGTGCTGCTTTTAGCAAAGTTCGAGGTTTGGAGTCCCCCACAACACCCGTGGTGGGCTCTTCTCACTGCAGGGACTTCTTAAAGGCACTTTCATTGAACTGCCCTTTCCTATTGATGGTCCCTGCCATAACATCTTACAAGTCCAAGTTAAGGGCTGGTTTAGCCACATTGTAGCACTACTGCCTGCTTCTCCCCCAGGGAGGAAGCATTGCCATAGTCTCTGCTTCAGTACCCAGGATTCTCTGGCCCCGGATAGGCCTTGGGTCTCACACCCATACTGTCCTCTCTCCTCAGCGAAGCCTGGGCCCCTTCCTGCCCACTCCCGCTTCAACTGCCAGGTTCCCCAAAATTATCTCCAGGCCCTACTGACTGCTCCACACTGGGCCCTAAATGCCTGGTTCTAGCCCTGACCTCAGACCACAAAAGGGAAATAGGGGTGGCCAGTGATCAGTGGAGACCAAGCTGCCAGTGTGTTCTTGGTTTGAGAGCGACAGGGCCAGAGAGCAAAAGGCAGAAGGCTAACTCCTCTGCATGGCTCATGTGCTTTAATAACAATTCTTATAATTGCTATTTTTATTTTACTGAGACAGTGTCTCCCTCTGTAACCGAGACTGACCTAGAACTCATTGCGAAGCTCATGCGGGTTTTGAACATGCTACTTCAGCCTCCCAGGGGCTGGTACTACAGGTGTGCACACCACACCGGGCTTCTTCCTGGCACTCTTCTGCTCGAGAACACTCACAGTTCCATACGGCTTAGAGCCAAAGACCCCAGTGGGTTAAGGAGCATCTGCCGGGACTCAGATCCCCATGGGACCCAACTCTTCCCCTCCCTGTGGCTCCATACCTTTCACTTGCCAACTTCAAGGGGCCGCTTTACAAGAGCCACCCTCCCCCACCCAGCAACCCTTCCCCTCCCCCGCTTCAGCAGTCTCCAGTGTCCCCTCATCCTTTAGCACCGACCTTTTATTGCCCCCTCTTTCCTCGGATGAGCTTCAGGAGCTGGGAAACAGGGTGCTGTCTGGCTTGTTGGTTATCCACACATACACCCCCACCCCCTGTTTCATAAGCCCAGACAGGGCTTTAGAGCAGTGGCTGGCTTGTTCTAGAGCAGCGGTTCTCAACCTGTGGGCTGTGACCCCTAAGGCTGAACAATACTTTCATGGGGTCGCATAGCAGATATTTATATTAGGATCCATAACAGTAGCAAAATTGCAGTTATGAAGTAGCAACACGAGGAACTGCATTAAAGGGTTGCCACATTAGGAAGGTTGAGAACCACGGTTTTGGGGGAATAGAGCCACATCTTGTGACTACCCATGGAATGACTGAATAGAGAGCTGCGCCTGTAGCTCAGCCGGTAGAATGCTTGCCTAGCCTGCAGGGGGCTGATCCTGAGCTGTATAAAGTCAGGTACAGCGGTGTGCCTGTAAGCCCAGCTCTCAGAAGGCAGGGGCAGGAAGAGCAGGGGCTCCTATCCTTGGCTTCCTAGCAAAGTTCACGAGCCTGAGCAGAGGCAACTTGACTAAGAAAACAAAATAAAAATGTCAAGGGAGAAACCCTCCTGGGGGAGCCGTGGTAAACACATGACCAGCATGCCTCCTGCCCTCCTGCTCCTCAGCACAATGGAGCTACCTAGATTGGAACAGATGGACATCAAACCCTGTCTGCCTTACCTCACGGACCCTAGGGGTCGATGGGTACCCACCCTGTCTTACATAGAAGACCCTCCACACATGTCCGGTGTAACTCACTCAGGGTCTGTGCTTATTCCCACCTTCCACCGGCTCTTTCCCTTCCGACAGCATGAGCAGAGGGAGAGCCGCTCTGTGCTTCCCCCCACTTGCCATCTGCACTTCGCCTACCCCTCAAGATCCACATCAGACACCACCACCGCTTTCTCCCGTCCTCGGAACCTTTCCAGGCTTCCGCAGCCCAGAGAGAACATCCCTCACACCAAGGCCTTCCCCTCCGTCCCCTGTCTCCTAGACTAGCCATGAACTTCCTGGTGACGTTTCCCAAATCCCCCACGGCCTGCTGCTGCACTTGTTTACATACACTTGTTTATACACACATGTGGCGTGCTTTCCTGGCACTGTAAACTTTCTGGGAAGAGCTGCCAAGCCTGATGAATTCCGATGTCCCCAAAGCACAGGGAAGAGGCGCACAGGAGGGACTCGACAAACATTTCTCAGTTCAGGTATATTTCTCAGTTCCGGGTATAAACAAGCCACCTTCTCAACAGCCCCTCCCTGCACTGGCCTCTCCCACACCCTCCATCTCTCCCCTAACCTGGCTGCTGCTCGCTTATCTGCACAGGCAGCTGTGGACCTGTATCTTCAAAGGCTCCTGTAGCCCCCCCCCCCCCCCCCCCGCCCAGTGGTTTGCAAAGCCCCACAGGCCTGGAAAAGTGAAGTGTCTGGTTCATTCTGGCAGACCAGGGGTTCAGAGTGCAGTTCCCTCAGAGGCAGGAGCCTAACAGAGGAATCACCAGGGTGGAGGTGGAGGTGACTCATAGCTGAAACCCACACTGGAGACTTGGCTGGCTGAGTGTGAGCTCTCAGCAAACGGAGGCTCTCAGCAAGCCGACCTTCCAAGGCCAGGGGAAGCTCCTGACATCTTTTCTTTCGCGGGCAGGATACCACACTGTAGCCAGGTTAGCCCAGAACTCACTCAAGCCAGCCTTGAACTCCCAGGGTCCCTCTGAGTGCTGGGTTACAAGTGTGAGCCACCAAACCCTGCTTTCCAATTCCTTCTGCTCTGCAGGAAGAGGAGTCAGGGGGGAGAGAGGAGGCCGTGTCTAAGGCGCTCTGTGTGAGGCTGAGCTGGACTCTGGAGGACAGAATGGTCTTCCCACTGCCCCTGCAAGTGCAGAAGGCTGCGGCAACTGCTGTGCACTTGAGCAGCTGAGGCCCAGGTGAGCAAGAATCAACAGAGGCCTGACTCAGACTTGAAACCACACTCTTTCCACACGGCCTCAACAACTCCAATTAGCTAATTATATACCCAGATTACCTGAGACTTTGGTGGTAGGGAGGGGGTAGGGAATATACTCACTGAATTCTCAAATCCCAAATCCTGAAAGCTCCCCACCCACCTCAAGACATTTTCCCTTCTCTTGGGCCCTGGCTAGAGTGCCAATCGATCAGGTAAGCCATTTTGAGCGGCCTCCAGGTGTTGTTCCTCAAGCATTTGCAAGCCGAAAGCCAAGTCCACTCCTTTAAGTAACCGGCAGCTGACTTCACCCCCTGCTGTGGTCCCTTTAGCCTTGTAGGAGACTTGCATTAGGGCAGGGGGAGAAACAATCTTCATGCAGAAAGCCTGTGAGACAGAGCCCACAAGGAGACAGGACTGAGGCAAGGGGCTGCCTCAGGATGGAAGCCTCCAGTCCATAGCTAGCATGAATGCAGCTGAGCAGAGAGAGCTGCTGGTCCTGAGGGCCGGGTGGACCCCAGGGGCTATTGCCTAGGGCATCCTGGCCTCTCGGAGACCTTCACCTTCCAGAAGAGGGAGGCAGCTTCCATGGTAACAGGACAAGCCTAATTCCTTCGCTTCCCACAGCAAAGGCAGAGCCAGCGAGTAACCAGGACACAGGAAATGGGGAGGAAAAACAACCATTTCCTGTGAAGTTTGTGAGCCACAAAAGGGGAAGTTGGTACACGGGATCTGAGAACAGACCTTCCTAACAGCTGAGGGAGAAGAGAGCTCCTAGACCTGGCTGGGGCTGCAACTCAGAAACGTGATTCCAGCCTCAAGCCTGAGAAGAGGGAGGGCGGCAGACACAAGGACCTACCCCGGGGCGACACGGGGTGCACTCGGATGAGATGGGAACTTGATTTAGCTTATATGTTTCCCTTATTGTTGGTTACTGTTCTCAGTTTATCACAGCTGGGGCTTTGAGCACTCTAGGGAAACACTCTACCACAGATCTCTGTCCCTAGTCCTGTTTTGTTTTTAAAGATGTCTAAACAGTTCTCATGAGTTCGAGTCCTCCAGGCCAATAAGCTTTAGCCCAGAGCACTGCACACATCTGGAGAGGAGATGCTTAATAGCTTAGCGGCTTTTGTATCCGAGAGGCAGTGCAGTCCCCGACCTGAAAGTGGACCCAGAACCCTATGGGAACTGGGGGCATATGATGTCAAAGCAGGTGAAGAGCTGCCACCGTCAGATCTCAGCTGGTCGCCAGTAGGAATCTTGTCATGGGTCAGAGAAGGAAAAGGATGGAATCCATAAGGCAACTGGAATCTGTGTTCCCAAAACAAGTTGGCTAAGATCTGAGATCCCCTAAAGGGTGCTCTTAGCATTGTGCCAGAAGGCTCTCTGAGAACCCTGTGTGGTGGTGACCTGCGTGCTGTCTGGGGTCACTACATGCAAACCTGAAGTCATCCTCAGAGCAAGGCTGCTTGGGATTTAACAAGTCAGCATTTAAGGCGATGCATGCCCGCATCCCAACGCTTGGGACTGCTGGTTCAAAATAGCCTGAACGACATATTGGGACCCTGCCTCAAGAGAAACAAGACAAAGTCCAAATTTAACCAGAATAGGAAACAGTGAGGGCACATAGGGCAAAGGCACTAGCTACCATGCCTGTCACCCTGACTTCAATCCCTGGGACCCACGTGGTAGAGAGAGAGGACCCACGCTTGCAGGTTGTCCTCAGACCTCCACGTGTGCTCTGTGGTAGGCACTCTTGCCCCCATCCACACGAATACATGGATAAATCAATAAAATGTAATTTAAAAATTAACCAGCATGATTGTTGAATCACAATCAACACAGTCTTTTACAGACATGCCCACAAACCAACCCGGCGAAGACAATGACTCAGCTGAGAGTTTCCTTCAGGTCACTCTGGTCCGTGTCAAGTTGACAGTTAGAGCTGACTAGGGCGGGTCCAAAAGAGATGCTGAAGAGCTGGACCCTGAGCATGAAGGAGTTTCGGAAACACTGGAGTCCATTTTATTCTCTTTTCATATGCACACAAGAGGAATACGAAATAAGCCAAGTTGCTGCTGCGTGCCTTGGTATGCAGGAGGCTGAGGTGGGAGGGTCAGGGTCATTCTAGCCTATATAACAAATGAATTTGAGGAGTTTATATTGCAGAAAGCTTATTATTGTAGTCGGGCCAGCCTGGACTACAGCATGAGAATTGTACTCTCAAAAATCTAAACAAGCAAAAACTCAGGCATAATATAAAAACATCCGTCTAATGTCTAATAGAGTAATAAATTCTAAATGACAGAAAGTGGAATAAGTGAAGTTCTCAATGGGACTGGACTCTCCTCACCACCCAGTTCTGAGTCCAGTGGGGTACTGGCCTCACCAAGAAGGTAAGCCTTGCCCATCTCTTCATTGCCTGTGATGGTGTCCCAACTGAGGTACTCTTTAAACATCCATTGCTTAAGGGCAACCTCACTTATGGAACAATACAAATGGGAGGCTTGAGGGCAAGTGGAACGCTGACCCAGAAAAAAGACCCCACTGGTGCATCGGTTACTGGTGGTTCTATTGATCCCATTGCCCTATTTAACCTGCACATGCATCCTGTGAGGTAAATAATGTCACTAAACCTGACTGAAAATCCAATTCTGCCTGTGACAACCCGTCTCCAATAGACAGTACATCAGAGGTCTTGAACTGAAGCTCAAATGGGCCCAGTTGTCAGTTGGTCATGGAAAAGTCAACCTGGGCTCCCACTGAGACAACTGTTGTGAAGAAAGGAAGGGGGCTTGGGAAGGAGAAGGGAAGAGGGAGAAGGGGAGAGATGTGGAGAGGAAGGAGAAGAGGAAGGAAGAGAGAGAAGAAGGAAGAGCAAGAGGCAGGGAGAGAGGAAGAGAGAGCTGGAGGAAGAGAGGGAGGGAGGAAGAGAGGGAGGGAAGGAGAGTGGGAGGAAGAACAGGAGGGAGGAAGAGAGAGAAGGAGGAAGAGCAGAGGGAGGGAGAAAGAAAAGAGAAGGTTCCTATCACACCCGAGCCCCAGCTCCCATGAATACTCAACTCCTTCCACTTGCGGCTTGCAAGAGCCATTGACCCCATCACATAAACCCAGGGTGTCCCCAAGATAGACACAAAAGACAGGTGCCTGCAGCACTGCTCAAACGCCAAAAGTGTAAACACTGCAAGTTGTCATGCCAACACCCACCAGGGTAGCATCAGCAGCAGGTGGATGCTGAGCAGGGCCTTCACCTCCCCTTCCCTGCCAGCACACGGAGGGAAGGGAGATTCGGAAAGCAAGGGAAATCAGCAGCATGTCAGATGGGCTGCTGGGTTCTGCAAGCTTCTGACCCCTACAGAAATGATTCTTCCAAATCCTCTGAGGAGGGAACCCACGGGCCCTGCCCCTCCCCACACGTTTGCTGCTTTGACTTACCACAGGCAAGCAGGAACCTCCTGATCCGGTCCGCTTCTGGGGTCAGTACCTTCTATGCCTGCATTTCCTCCCCTAAAAATGACCTGGAAGAAGGGAAGGAAGAGTGTAAGGGAGCAGTTGCTTTTTTTCTCTACAGACCACAAGCTGCAGGCAAGGATGGATGGACCGTATTCTACAACCCTAGCTGGGGAGTTTCATAACGAGTCACTGGACGTAGAACTGGCAAGACGGGGTTGCATACACAGACCCTGTAACCATAAAGCAGGTTACAAGACAAAAACCAGGGCACAGAGGAAGCCTTGGAGCCTTGCTCCAATTGCTCCACTCCATTTTCTCAGGTACCTCTCAGTGTAGACAACCATTTAGTATTTAGTTAGCATTCCGTGTTGGCAAGGCGGTACAGGCTCCTAAACTTACCTGGTCCAAGGATTAGGTGCCCTACTCCTTTCTGGTGGCTTCCTTCTGCCTCTTGGGTTTGCTCACATCCTGCATGTGTCTTTTATTTGTCCACACCCTGTGTGATATTGCCTCTACTCATTTCTATTGAGGGCACCCTACGCATCTTCCAAGGCGTTTTGTGACCAACAAGCTGGCCCTGCCCCTTCTACCTCCTCTGACTGACACCCACTATGTCCGTTCTATACCCAACCCTGGTGTACAGGGAGCAGCAAGAGACTGGTCCTACATACCTCACTCTGGGCAGTGGAAGAGCAATTGGATCTGGGCCCCAGTATAACAGCTGCACACTGTGCTGGGCACTAACAAGCCTGAGCCTACAGCTGTTGGTAGCCACCCCAGCTCCTATTTATAGCCCTTCCTGCAGCCCTCCTCCACAGCTCCCAACTGGCTCTTGGTGTATTCGCTCAAGGTTCAGCTGATAGCCAATTTGAGACAAACCAATCTCTACAGACAGCTGCCCTTCCCAGGTAAAATCTGGGTTTGGCGGCTGGGTGTAGTGGCACATGGCTTTAATCCCAGCGCCTGGGAGGCAGAGGCAGATGGATCTCTGTAAGTTTGAGACCATCCTGGTCTATTTGGTGAGTTCCAGGACAGACAGGCCAACATAGGTGGAGACCTTGTCTCTGAAAAAAAAAAAAAAAATCTGGGTTTGTATCAGAGGCCAAGAAGACAAAGGTAGGAATTCAATCCCCAAGGCTCTGGAGATGTGTTCTGATACGGAAAGATCTCGAAGCCCTAGCCCGCCCTTCCTTAAGGAAGGCTGGAGATGGGTGAATGCCTGAAATCCCAGTAGTCGGGGGGCTTAGGCAGGAGGGTTGCAAGCTAAGGCCAACTGTGTGCTACATAAAAAGACCCTGCCTCAAAAAATAAAAACAAACACACGTCTGAGCCCCTTATTCTACACACGCAATCTCAAGGCAGGAGTGAGAATTTTATGACCATGACATCAGAAGGCCTTTCCAACTTGACATCCCACGGCTCTGTGACTCACGCTCTCTCTTCCTCCTCTGACACAGAGGTCAGAATCACCTACAGCCACCCCAGTGCCCCTACCCTGAGCACCTCAAGACCCACCCCAGTCCAAAGGGAAAGATAAAGCTCCCAAGCTGCCAACCAATCTCATGGCAGCCTCTGAGTGCCTGCTCAACCCTGCAGGTGGAAAGAGGGGGTGTGAGGGAGGGTGGCCGTTGCTATGGATACAAAAATGCTCCTCTCATTCACACCATCTGTCTGAGCCAGGGTAGAAGACAAACTGTTAGTTGCCCTCACTCCCTTTCTAAGTGGTTACAACTGGATGCTAAATTTAAATGCCGCTCTGAAATCGGGACATATAAGGTCTCTCTGCCAACATCTGAAGGGTTTCATAATGGGCAGAGCTGGAGAGCAATGACGAATTAGACTTGGAGGCAATCTAAGCCGTATTGTGCAGTCACCGCAATTAGAGATGTTTAAAAAAAATTAAAATAAAAAAGTCCTCTCCTCTCTCTGGCTGAAGATGAAGTTTCAGCAATAAACAGACATCTGCTCGGAGCTTGTGAGGAGAGGCAAGCATAAACACCCCAGGGAGCAACCATAAACAGGGAGCCTTCTCCAGGAAGCTACTGCTCGCCAGGGAAGAGGAGGAAGTGAGGAGGAGCCAGTGGGGCTGAGGTGAAGGGCAGAGAAGGAAGGGCTGCTGACAGCTAGGTGGGATGGAGGTGGTGCCACAGCGCAGGGAGTGGGCTGGGGGAGTAGACAGGCAGACAGAAGCAGCTCAGCTTGCAAGGATACAGAGAACTGGCTGACTTCTGTGGAAAACCAAAGCTTGAGACCCAGAGTGGGGCTTCTGGAGGAGCCCATTCGTGGTGTTCATTATGGAAAATGACCACTCTTTATAAGTGGAAAATAGGGAGGTATTGGAATACACACCTATGCAGGGCACTTTGTAAGTATTTTAATTTCATCTCCACATCAGTCTCTTGAGATAAGTGTGACTACCTCTTCTTTGTAGGCTAAATGGTAGGGTTCACATACTTTCCAAGACCACATGGGTAGGATTCGAACCCATGTCCGTTTTAGCATGCTTCGTTTGCCTGCTTGTTTCTTTCTGCCTCTATCACCTGCCTGGAGAACCTGTCCCTGATGTTTATCTTCAGTGCCCAGCTGCTTCGAATCCCCCAGATCTAACACAAAAGGATTCTGACGGGGAGAGGGGGGTGAAACTCATGGAGAAGGTAATCGTTAAATTGTGGCCAACTCATTGCTGAGGCGCTGTTTCTTCTCATTCTGGTCACTGCCCAACAGACAGAAGGAAAAGCAGAGCGTGGAACGGGCAGAAGAATGTGCCCACAGTATCTCCACAGACGGTTTGGAACAGCAACCACCATTGTGAGGAGAGCCCATGGGTGGAGGCTGAGGGAAGAAAGGCGGCTTGGGTTTTCATTAGTTCCTTTGGAATAGAGTGAGTATCTTACCATCCATCAATGTGTGGAAGCATGTGGGCTGGGTCTGTGCATCTGTATGTCGGTGATGGTGAGTACCACACATCCTTGGATGTGGAGGTGAGAACCATGCATCACCCATACAGTGTGTTGGGGTGAGTACCATGCCTGTGTGTGTGGCGGGGGAGAACTACGTACCCATGTGTGTGAATTAGTGAATACAGTGTATCCGTGTGCATGTTAGAATGAGTACACACATGTATGCCCTCCCTCCACTCTGTTTACCCTTTCAGTTGACTGTCAGATACACCTACTTCCTTCAGAAAGAAATGCTTGTCCATTACCGTCTGTGTGTTCAAGTGTTAAAGATCCAGCTGTCCCAAGGCGTGGAGCTGTCAACTCCATAAATACTGCACATGGCACCTTAGGATGAGTAGGCACCCAACGTAGGAGTCGGCATCCAGATTCTTACAGACCTGGGTCGGCTCTACTCCAGGAAGCAGCTCTCTTTAGCGGCTAAAAGTCTGAGTGACTCTTCCGCACGTACGTCATCACCCTTCCCTGTTCCTTATGCTTCTGGCTCCCAGAACCGGTGCTCAGATGAACGGCCAAGGCCAGCGTTCAGAGTCTGTGAGCAGAGAGGAGTCCCTGCAGCTCAGCACACCGATATGAAGGTGGCAAATCCAGGACAGAATGTTCTAGACACTCACTCCTGTTTCTGGCATGTGCTGAGCTTCTGGGCTGGGTGTGTCTGAAACCTGGGCCTGCGAATGTTCCACTGACCTGTGGCTCTGACAGTGCAGGGCCAGCAACAACTGTCTAGCTCCTTGCAGCCTGGCTCCTGCAGCCAGCTAAAAGGGCATGAGTTCTGGACTCACCTTGTTGCCCGGGAAAGTGCCTGCTGTAACATTTTTATACCCTGAAATAAATGTGGATATGCTATAGGAAGAATGTTAGAGCCACAAGCTACTCAGGCAGCCACAGAGAGATGAAGATTCTGGGAGGAAGGAACATGGTCCTATGTTAAGTCACATACAGAGAATGCTAAGGGCCTGGGCTGTAGCTCGGTTGGGAATGAGCTTGTCCCTACACAGAAAACTGCCTGAATGTGACATTCAGCACTGTATTAAAAGGCCACGGTGCATACCTACAATCCCAATACTCAGGGATTACGTGGAGACAGAGGATTCATAAACTCAAGGTCATTCTTACATACATAATAAATTTGAGGTCAGCCTGGGCTACATGAGATCTTGCCTTTAAAATAAAAACCAAGTGTGGAGTGGTAGCAAAGATCTTTAATCTCAGCACTTGGCAGAGGCAGGCAGATGTCTGTGAATGAGTCCATCCTGGTCTATACAGTTTAAGGTCAGACAGGGCTACATAATGAGGACCTGTAAAAAGCCAGACAAAACAAAGCAAAAACCTAAACTCTCCAACATGGCAAACACAGTATTAACGATGTAGACACAGTGGCCTGCACACTCACTGAGCCAGGGATCTCCTCCCATGGCGACTACAGCGATGATCAGATGTGAACACATGGACAAAGCAAGAGAGTGGAAGCAACCAGACCACATCTGGCGCTCTGTACACAAAAGGCTGTGTGCTGTATACTTGAGGCACAGGGATGATGATGGTTCTTCAAGATCTAAAATCAGACTCATGGCAGATGCAACCCTGCAGCAGCAGATTATGATCAGAGGGGGCCCCGTCACCATCACTCCCGCCAGCTTTAATGTTGGCCACCGGCAACAGGAGGATTCATGCTTTAGAAGGAACACCTATCCTTAGGGACCAGCCATGTCTGGGGCTGGTGCCCAGAAGAAAAGAGAAGCTAGTATAGGGCGGGCCGGGGTACCCTAGAGAGAGGTGCACAGGTGTTTGTCCTTCAGGATTTCCCCAAGAGGCAGCTCAGAGCGGTGGAGCCTGAACCAGGCAGGCCCAAGCCCCAGACTCTACTGTTCTGTGATGTCTCTAGAATAACAAAATGGACATAATATACAAACAACATTATGATCTGAGCATATTTCAAAATCCCAGTTAACTGAGGTACTATCAATAAACATAGCTGTAACCAATGCACGGCCACAGGCACCCAAGCAGTTGAGGGCCTGGCTTTAGAGAGATTTTAAAATGGATTTCCTATCATGAGAACATATTTACTATTAAAAAATTGAGGGAGAAAAAAAGTAGAGAGTAAAGTCATGCCTCATGGTCTGTGCTTGCAATCCCAGAACTCTGGGAGGCTGAGACAGGAGGCGCTTCAGTTCGAAGCCTTCCTAGGCTTCAGAGTAACTTACTAAGACCACTTCTCAAGATTAAAGACTTTAAAGAGGGCAGAGGCTGTGGCTCAGTGGTCAAACATTTGACTAACATGCACAAGAAGGCTTAGGCTTTGGTCTCTAGTAATAAAACCAACCAATAAAAGACCCCCAAAAGTAAATAAGAAAGGAAAAATATCAACTCAAATACTGATATAACTAACAGAAGCATTAAAATGTCGTTACATTTGCTGAAAAAAAAAACTAAAATAAAAGATGAAGTACGGGTAGTGGCACACATGTGCAATCCCAGCACTTGGGATGTAGAAGCAGTGGTGATCAAGAGTTCAAGACCATTCTCAACTACGTATCGAGTTCAAGTCCAGGCAGGGCTACATAAGACCCTTTCTCAAAAAAAGCTCAAAGAAAAAAAAAAAAAAAGATGACAAAATCAAAACCCTAAGTCTTCCCTTGGAGGGCTGTGGCCGGGAGAGCCTTGACTGAGAGGAAGGTACTGCTCAGAGGAAGAAAGGGAGAAGATGCACCCTGCTCTCTACCTAGCCCCGTGTCAGACTCCCAACTTGGTCTTGACAGAACTGAACTGAAAGCTTGGGCAGAATGACCTCAGTGGCTGTCAGCCATGCGTGATACGCTGGGCCAGCTGCTGCTGAGGGCACCCACGTGGCCATCTGGGCGCCACACCGCAGACCAAAGAGACGAGGGCGAGCGTCGTAAATAGTTTCCCTATTATTTCAGGATGCTTATGGGCTGACGCTCACTCCCGCGACAGCCGCACGAGCGTGAGCGACTCAGCGTTCCAAACACGCGCCACAGCCACAGGAACCGAACAGCCCCCTTGTTCAGAACACGCCCCTCCAGTGACTGCTATGCCAGGGAGCATATGGTCGCCAAGCCTCTGCTGTGTGTCCCCTGTACGCAGGCTTTGCTCCTGAGGATCCAGAGAGGGACAGAGGGGTCTCCAGTCCCCGGGGGCTCGCTGTGATCCATCCCTAAGGAGACGGACTCCCCAGGATGGGGGTTAATTGCTCACAGAGAGGAAGGGACCCTCTGCTGTTCACAGCAGGTAGCAAAGCACTGTGACCAAATACAGCATGGGCACAGAGCGTCACTCCAGCAGACAGCCGGAAAGGTCATTCCTGACAGACAGGCCGGTAGGCTGATCTACATGTGGGCAGGTGACACTGTAAGATTACCGCTGTCTCTGTCCTGTGCAACAGTGACCATGGTTTTGCAAGGGAATTCTCTTAAGTGAAACATGCTGGATTGTGTAGAGGAAAAATGACATAAACAATGGCATCAGAAATCAGCTTTAAAATAGTTCAGGAAGAAAAAAAAACCCAGGGGGCGGGGTGCGGAGAGATGGCTTAAGCAGGCGCCTGCTGCCAAGTCCGGCAATCTGAGTTCAATCTCGGGGACCTACATAG
Source organism: Myodes glareolus (assembly GCF_982192425.1). Lineage (NCBI taxonomy): Eukaryota > Metazoa > Chordata > Mammalia > Rodentia > Cricetidae > Myodes > Myodes glareolus. Next base: position 92,294,641 of record NC_142032.1, read on the forward strand.
TTGAAGGAGAGAACCGACTCCTCCAGAGTGTTCTCTGATCTCTGCACAGGAACTGCGGCACACACCCGTACAGGTGCACACATATAGTAGATAAACAAGCAAATAATTAAAGGGAAGTTTAAGATAGAACCGAGAGAGAAGCAGAAGAGACAGTCAGGGAGTTAGCATAATGCAGCATCATTTTAGTGACTGGGGGAGCTGAGGAAGGTGCAGGCTCATTACACCATACTGTTTTTCTGGGGAAAAATGTGTGTGTGTTTGTGTGTGTATATATACACACACATGTATGTATGCATGTATGTTTGGTCGGTTTTGTTTTGTTTTTGAGACGGCATGACTAACTTAGAACTCATATTTGCCAGGTTGCTCTCAAACCTGCAGCAATCCTCTTGCTTCTGCCTCCTCAGGGCTGGGATTGCAGCCTATGATACATACCCACTGCTCTTTCTTGTGGTTGAGACAAGGTCTTGCTGGGTAGCTAGGACGAGCCTCAAATCTACTATCAGCCTGGCTAGACTGGCCCTGAACCCTGGGTTCCCTGCTTTGGTTTTCCTTGCAGTATTTTTTGACAGGCAACTGCTCTGTATGGTGGTAGATGCCCCCAGGGAGACTTGTGTAGAAGGAACAGACAACAAAGAGCCAGGAGGACTGTGAGAACCAACTGGGGGTTTTGTGTCATTTTATAGAGGGGTGGGACGATCCACTCACCCGTCATTAGGGAACTTGACAGTACCGAACAGTGGCTCTCTGTACTAAGCCCTTGGAGTCCACAGGGTGTCCAAGATTTCCCTGCTTCCTGTGGTGTTTTAATCCTCTTCCCAAACAGCTGGAATCAGGAATCATTGTGAGACTCTAGTCATCTCATGATGCCAGTAACAATCTCTCTGCATCTCAGTTTTCTTATCTGTAAAATGGGCATAGCCCTAACTACTACACAAGACTAAGGTGAGATGCTCGTGAGGTAAAGAATAAGCAATCCCAGAATGCAGCATTCTCTTCCAGGCTCAGAATTCTGGACGTTAAAGGACAGAATCTGTTGGCAGTCTGCAGACTTCCTGGGTTAGCCATGTTCAGCCCCCTCCAGTTCAGCCAAGTCCTCCACCAGTGGAGAGTGAGCAGAGTCAGGCCTAGGCTGGAAGGCAAACCCAGGTAGAGATGTAGATATGATGGAGATAACACACACACACACACACACACACACACACACACACACCATCAGAGGAAAGAAGGATTGGGGCTATTCTCTGCAGCTCCTAGGAAAGGGATCGTTCAAACTGTGGGTTTCAATCACTCAGCAACCAGAGAAGCATATTCCAAAACCTGCCCCTCACCCACTGCAGAAAGATCAAGCCTAGAGTTCCTTCTAAGGGTCCAAGTTAGTTCAATGAATACAGTTCCAGCCCCACTGGAAAAGCCAGCCCCACTGAGGTGGCATCATTGCTGTCCCCTATCACAGCTAACACTGCCGGAGTCCCTCCATTGGAGGACACAGTGAGGGGCAGCTGGCAGTGCATCCCGCCTGCTGTCCTTTCAGGCGATTTGCAAACTACTCCTGCAAGCCCCAGAATCTCTCCAAGGCCAGGGGCTCCAGGCACATGCACGCAGGGCATATTCCCACAGCCACGGGTAGGAACTTAGCAGGAAGCAGGCACAGAGCCAGAAGAACACACAACTCGGGCTTTTTGGAGAGTAACAACCGGGACCCAACCTGTGCCTACTTCCCAGCGTCTGAAGAAGGCAACACTGATTGCCTGTAACATCTCTGGGACGTGAACAAGGACTGCTCTAGTGGCCCACCTGTTAGATTCACTGCCCCCGCGGAGGCGACTGGCATGCAGAGGACACAGGTGCCAGGGAACTCAGGCACGCAAATGCGGAAGACCAATTAGCCTCTGGCTTTTTTCCCTCCGGGTCTGTCCATAAAGGGACTGGCTACTGACTTTATCCTCCTACTAAACCATCTAAGACATTAGTGGGTAGCGAGTGGCCTTGCAAACGAGAGCTCTTTCCACTTTAGAAACCCAGGCCCAGAATAAACAATGTAGAAGGAGACACGAGAGTACTCTGGTTTCAACACGCCTCTTCCCGGTCGGTAAAGGCCCTTCCCAGCTGTGCCGGTGAGGGTGCGGCTGAGACTGAGGCTGGCCTGGGGTAAGTTAACCCCGCCCTCTCCAGACAGCTGCAGCGGGGCAGAGGCTACGGGAGAGACCCCAGCCCAGGGCCAGCCAGCGACAGGGCGGGACGCAAGGATGAGGTGCTCCTGGGCGGGGGCCGAGCAGGGGCCGAGCACAGGCTGCCAGGGGTCACAGGAGATAGAAGGGACAGCAGTGCGGTCCCTGGAAGCGCCGCCACCGGCCAAGTAACCAGCCCGGGTCCCAGCCCGCGGGCGGCCAGGCCACTGACATTTGGCCCAACTTAACTTCCTGTTATCAAGGAGGGAGGAGAAGAAGGGAGACAGAAAAAGATAATAAAATAAAAATAAGCAAGGCGCTTAGTGAGAGGATGGGAAAGTCACGGGAACCTAGATCGCGTGGAGCAAAGTTTGGGGACGGTCCCCTGGGCGATGACAGGCGACCCTGCTGCCGAAGGGCGCCCACTCTGGGCTGGTGTGTTGGGTTTCCTGAGGTTAGAATGGCAGTTTTGATTGGTGGAGAGCCCACGGGGCGCCCAGCAGGTGGGTCTGAGACCGCGGGCGCAGTTGCCGCACCTGACCCTCCGGGGCGCCCGGTAGGGCGCAGAGTCCAGCCAGGACTGGCACGGTCCCCATCCGCTCCCGCGCGCCACGGAACCCACTCCCGCTCTGTCTTACCTAAGGTCTCGCGGGCCTCCGGGCCTCGGGTCAGCGCCTGCCTTGGTCTCCAGCTGTGGGCGCAGCGATCCGAGACCCCACGGGCCGCCTGCCGAGCTCGGAGCTAGCAAGGCGGCCCGGCGCAGGCTGAGCCGGCCGGGTGCCTGCGGTTATGCGAGCTGCAGAGGGCCCGGTTGGGGCACGCCCCCATCGGAAGTTCGGCCAATGACAGGGGCTCTGAAGGCGAAGCTCCGCCCCAAGTCGGAGACGCACGGCCAATGGTCATGCAGCGCGGAACCCACCCCAACGCCCTCCCAGTTAGTCCTGGGCTACAGCCGCTGCAGCCGCGGACGCACGTGGGCTGAAACCCTGCCCCAGTCTCGGGAGCGGCGGGCCGCTCCCACTCTGGCCACAGGTCGGAGACCCAGCCCTGGGCTGCTGCGAGGTGAACATCCGGCCTTGGTGTTCTGATGTGAAGGGAGAGGCGAGGGCTGGGCCTCATGATGGTTGGCCTAGGCTGCTGGAAAGCCAGTCTCACTGTCCGCTTTTAGACTGTAGAGAGCAACGAAGGACTTCTAGAACTGCCTGGCACTCGTGGGCCCTCATTCCTTGCTTTGCTGCGTGCAGTCTTCCTTGCTTAGGTCCTGCCTTGAACTGGGTCTTGGTTTGGCTAAAGCTGTGGGAAAGGGGGTGGTGATACAGACCATCCGCGTTATTTGGGTCCATTGCATCTTCTCTTTCTTGGATGTAGAGTGGCTAACCTCGGCTCTTCCCCTCATCCTTTCAGAGAAAATTATGTATGAATGGTTCGGGGCCGAGAGTCCTGCGAAATTCGTGCAGTAGTTGTGACAGCAGAAACCAAGAAAATAAAATCCAAGTGGGCAAGCAGCAGGACTGACTCTCCCCTGGGGCCCAGAGCCCATCACCCAGCTTGTCCCAATACAACGTCCATAAATGTTCTTGGAGCTGAACTGACCCAGGGGGAGGAAAGCAGGCTGGCTTGGGATGCGAAAGCGAACAGTACCATGACTCCAGGCCGCTGGAATCCCCTGGGTACCACCCTCTAGAGAGGCATGCCCCTTGGCCAGGCAAGTGCCGGCAGCAATTCCATCCACCCGCAAACCCAGGCCACGTTTTTTTCTACTGTCTTTGCTGTGTGTTCCTCCTTACAGACCTTGAGGTTTCTGAAGGGCTGCCTCTTAGCAGCCTCCGAATTCAGTTCACTTCTGTGGACCCCACTCAGCTTGCACAACTCACTCATCGCTGACTCTGAGAGAGACCCTGAGAGAGATCTCAAGTTCACAGCTAACTTGCCTCTCGGCCTCCCAAATGCCAGGATTGCATGCTCGTACCATATTGCTGGGCTAGCACAGAAGACCTGGCTGCTCAAAAATAAGAAGAGAGATACTTCCTCTCTTCTGCCGTGCGCAAGCAAGCCTGTATCTCATGGAGCTCCACTGGGAAAGACTCTTACTATAGTGGGAGGTGTGTCGAGCTGAGCTTTAACTCAGAAAAAGGGCAAGCTGGGCAATGATGGGGCTGCCTGTAGAGCAACGGTTCTCAATCTGTGGGTCACGACCACAGGAAGACACATATTTCCGATAGTCTGAGACACCACTCACTCAGTAACAGAATTACAATTATGAAGTAGCAACAAAAATAATTTTATGGTTGGGGGTCACCACAACACGAGGAACTGCATTAAAGGGGTGCAGCCTTGGGAAGGTTGAGAACCACCAGTAGAGGAATTAGATAAGTCTTGTGGCTTCTTGGGCTAGAGTCTCTTATCTTCTTTCAGACTTCCACTGCTGAACGGCTCCCTGGGGGTGAGGGGAGGAATGGAAAGGCTGGGGATAGGAGTGTCAAAATTCAGAACACAGTAGTCACTAAAGAGTGGCCTGCTGGATTGGGGGTATACATAACTGCTTCAAAGAAAGCATTATGACATGTTAGGGAGAAACAGTACCTAGCTCCTTTCTTAACAGAAGAATGAGTGAATGAATGAATGAGTGAGTGAGTGAGTGATGCAGCGCTCTGTATTTAACAGTAGCCGCTTCCCCAGGCTGCTTTTCTAGGATGCTGCTTGAGAGGGTTGCCTGGGAGATACAGATGGCTACTTAGCATCAGAGGGAGGGAGAGAAGAAAGACCCAGATTCAGCCCTAAAAATATCCTCTTTTCCAACCGAAGCTGTGGAGTCTGCAGCTCCAAAGCCTCCCCAGTTGGCCGTCCTCTCATTATCAGCATCCACCGGACCACTTTCCAAGGGGGCTGCAGAGGGAGCAGGGCTGCTTCCCCTATTTGCAGCCTTCCAGTGTGCTGGGAGCAAAGTTGGTACAGAGTCTGGAGGAGTCCGTCCTGGGGAAGGATGCTCTGCCCCTCACCCCCCACTTTCACTGTTCCCCACAGGGGTGACACTGTGAGTTTGTGGTTCCCAGGCTTTCTCTAGAGCCGACATCAAAGTGGCCTGCTGTTTCAGGGGAAGAGGAAGGCCGCCTGGTCTCTACGGTGCCCAGCGACCTTGTCAAGTGACGAAAAGAGGCTGACGGGCCCCAGGCCACTTTGACAGCTGGCTATCTTTGGAGGACTTCCTAAGCCAGGAAGTGGGAGCAGAGAAGCCTCCCTTGGGCATACCCGCCAGTGTGTGAGAAACAAGATCGTGGCAGCTTGTTCTAGCCTCTTATCATCCAGCAGTCGGCAGAAGGCACCATTGTTCCTAGATAGATACCCTAGTGTTCAAGGTCAGCAGGAACCAATCAGGCTTGCCGCACCTTTGAGAAGACTTTTCTGATAATTTGGGGAGGAAATGGTAGCTTTCTTGGGGCTTCCAGTCAAGATTATGCCTTCGGCCCCACAGCATTTTGGGGGATGTATGCACATGGCTGGAAAGGTAAGAAAGTCCGTGCTGGGGTAGCTGAGAGACGCTGCTATAGGCAGAAAGTAGCACTCTGGCTAGGGGTGCCCACTCAACAGTGCCAGCATGGGTGTGTGGTCAAGCTGGGAGGACACAGTCCAGTCTCAGCCCTTAAATAGACTGGAAATATCAGTCTGTACTTTGGTTGTTTCTTTTTTATTAGTTTGTTTATTTGGGGCTTTCTGTCAATTTTTGTTTTGTTTGTTTGCTTATGGAGACAGGGTCTCCTGTAGTTCAGGCTGGCCTTAAACTGACGATGTAGCTAAGGATGGCCTTAAACACTCAGCCTCCTACTTCCACCTCTCAAGGGCTATGAATACAGGCTTGCACTGCCATGGCTAGCTTCAACACACATCTTCAAAGACAACTGAATCCAAGGGCATCATTATGGTCCTGAGAGACACAAGAAACCAAACCCTGGGACTCTCATGGTGTGCTGGGCTGCGGTTACTGAACATTCCAGAATATACTGCTTTAGCTAAATAGAACCTGGAGGCAGGCTCACACAGTGTTCGCAGAGTTCTCAACAGTGCTCCTCCAAACCTCCACACAGCAGCTAGATGGGCCAAGGAAAAGAATCTCCTCTATTCTGGTCCATAAAGGAGACTCACACTTGTTTGTCTACCCACCCTACAACCATCCTACAATCATGTACATCCTGCTTCTCCTAAGAAGAATCATGACCAAGCCAGTAGTCACACAGGTTCTAAGTCCAGGTGCCTGGGCTGAATCCCAGTTCTACCAACACTGTGCCCCAAACAAGAACCATGACTCAGACACCTCCCTACAGCAACAGAAGCAGGGGATCCACTCATAGAACAGAGGAGTGCACCTGGTAAGGGATGGGTACAGCTCTCTTGAGTTAATCAGTTGCCTCTAAGGGGCGCAGATTCGGTAAGTGATTCTAGATCAAAGACTCGACCAGCTCCCAGCATCATACCTGGGCATGTGTTATAGTTCTCGGTGTGTTTTGAGGTAGGTACTATTATCATCCACACTTGAGAGGTAAGAGAATAGCATCTTGGGGAAGTGGAGTCCCTGGCCTGCTAGCTCCCCCGGGGCAGCACACAACAGAGGGGTAGCTGACGGTCAGACCCCTTGCCTGTGCTCCAGTGTTGTTTTCTAAAATCTTTATGTGGATGCGGATGTATATGTGAGTGGTGCTGCAGGTTGCCATGGCACTGTGGGAGTCGAGTGACATTCTCAGGTACCCATCCCAGCCTTCTGCCTTATTTGAGCCAAGGTTTCTTGTTGGATGCCATGTATAGCAGGCCAGCTTGCCTGTGAGCCTTTGGGCTTCTCCTGTCTGCTTCCCATCTCATAATAGGAATACTGGGTCACAGAGCTGTGCTCCTGTGTCCAGCTGTATGGGGGTTCTGGGGATCTGAACTCAGGTCTTCACACTTGTCTGGTAACACTGAGCTACCTTCCTCAATGCACAATTTTACATGAATATTAAGGACCTAAAGTCAAGTCTCATGCCTTGCAAGATAAGCTCTTTTCCAATTGAGCCATCTCTATGTGGTGGTTACTGTGTGCATGCATATGTGTGTGTTGGTTTTTTTTGTTTATTTGGGACAGAGTCCTACTCTGCACTCACACTGGCTAGAACTGTTTATCCCAGACTGACTCCAAACTTGTAACAATCTTCCTGCCTTATCTTTCTCAGTACTGGGATTACCGGCATGAGTCACCATGCCCCATATCATTTCTGATTTTCTTTGCTTCCTGACTGCCATGCAGTGAAGAGGCCTCAGTGCCACATGCTCCCAGACAAACCAGACTGTAGATGAAAGTTTCTGTCCCATCCGGTCCCACAGCCATTCAATCCCAAATAAACACACAGAGACTGATATTAACTATAAACTGTTTGGCCTGTTAGCTCAGGCTTATTATTAACTAGCTCTTACAACTTAAATTAACCCATAGTTCTTGTCTATGTTCAGCCATGTGACTTGCTACCTTTTCTCAGTGCAGCATTCTCATCTTGTTTCCTCTGTGCCTTGCTGGTGACTGAATCTCTGCCTTTCCTCTTCCCAGAATTCTCCTAGTCTGCTCTTCCTGCCTATACTTCCTGCCTGACTACTAGCCAATCAGTGCTTTATTATATCAATTTGAGTGATAAATCTTTTGTTGTTGTTAATTTTTTAATTATTTTATTGATTTTATTGAGCTATACATTTTTCTCTGCTCCCCTCCCTGTCTCTCCCCTCCCCTTCAACCCTCTCCCATGGTCCCCATGCTCCCAATTTATTAAGTGACAAATCTTTCCAGTGTACAAGAGCATGCTCCCACAGCACAAGATCAAGCAGGTCACACTGAAACCATGAGCCCTAACGAACCTTTCTCTCTTGTAAGTTTATTTTCTCACAGTCACAGAAAACTGTCTGTCACACAGCTCCTCCGAGTTCCACAGTCAAACCTCCTGGGAGGAGCCACAGTATAGCATTCGCCACGGTCATCCTAGTCACCAGAACTAAGTGCACATTGCTTAAATAGTAACCGGCATGCGGTAGGGGATCATAAATGTTTGCTGGAGGGCTAAATGAGGAAACGACTTTTTCCCATGGCATCCATGGTTGTGTGGCCAGGTCACTGCCCTAAAAAGCTGGTTTTCTTAAAGGTAAATAAAATAATGAAAATCAGTAAGAGGACTGAGGATGTAGCTCAGTGGTAGTGTTTGTTTGGAACGCATAAAGCCCCAGAACCAGAAGGAAGTGAGGTGTTTGTAGCCCCACATGCCGATTCCCTGTGGCCTGGACTCTACCCCCAGCTCTGACCTGTGCTATCTCTCAGAGTAAACGTATGCTTCTGACATCTCAAAAAGTCATGTCACCCTGACACCCTCCTCTGTGATCCAGTCTACATTCTGTTCTCCGCACCCAGCAGCCTCCCAGATAAACCTCTGGTGAATTTCATAATGGATAAATACTTTCAAAGGGCAGCAAGTTCTGTCCTGACTGCTTCCTTCCTCGTCTTTCTCCTGATGCAGCTCAGATGGTAACGGGCTTCCTGGGCAGCACAGATCCTGGGGGGGGCTCAGAAGGGGCTGTCCCATAAATATTTGGTCATAGATCAGTATGACCAACAGGAGGTGTCCATTACAAGCTTTTCTTCACAGAGCTGGGTCTTCAACTGGAAAAGCCCAAGCCTCTGCCAGGGCTGCAGCCCATTGGAAGAGTGGCAGCTGTGCATGCCTGAGTCCCCTGGTTGTGCACCACAGAGAGAGACCGGGACAGGGAGCAAGGGACAGTAATTGCTTTCTTTTCTTTTCTATGACAAAAAAAAAAAAAACCCTTCAAAAGCAGCTTAAGGAAGGAACACTTTATTTGGGGTCATGGCTTAAGAAGGGGTACAATCCATCACAGTAGGGAAGGCATGGGAGCAGGAGTGGGGGTGCACAGGTGGTCACATTGCATTCACAATCTGGAGTCTGAGAGCACGCAGGAAGTAGGGCCCCCAGTGACCACCAGCAGGACTTCACCTTCTAAAGACTCCACAACCTTTCACAACAGCGCCACCAGCTGGGGACCAAGCTTGCAAACACATGAGCCTATGGGAGACATATGTTTTCAAAGCCTAACAATAGGTTATGCTCCCAAATGGATACACACACACACACACACACACACACACACACACACACACACACACACGTGGAGAAGAAGGAATAACAGGTTGGCTGGTTCTGGGGCAGGAGCACATTGGGTCAACGGGTTGGGTAAAGCTTCCAGTGGCTGACTTCCCCTGCACGGGCAGTTCCTTCCTTGAGACAGAATGAGATGAAAAGACATTCTCTTCGGGTGCATCACTCAGCATCCTCCTCAACCCACAACTGGAAGGAAATCCAAGAAGCAATGGAGTGAGGACTGCTTCAGGTGCACGCCCAAGGGAACCCGGAACAAAGCAGAAGGCACTGGCTGTATCAGTCTCCTAAGAGCATGAGAGGCTGTATTGTTATTTCTCCAAGGACTTGGGACAGAAGTGGGGTTGGGGGTGCTGTCTTGGAACAAGGCTGTTGAGGTCGGTCCTTTGGAGCAAGGCAAGTTCAGGCCACAGGGGTTCTCTCTTCCAGACCGATAGGAATGGGGTCTGGAAGCCAAAGAGTGGGAACCAGGAGTTGGCTTGGCGCAGACCCTAGGGTCCAGCCTGGTGCTCACTGGCCCTCATCCCTGCCAGATCTGCGAGTCCCTGCCCAGTGTTACCCTCCCCAAAACCCTCCTTCCTCCTTCCTACCCAGTGGCACTGTCCTTCCCTCTCAGACTGTGCTGCAGGTCAACACCCGGAGCTCCCTTATCACCCTGTTTATGAACAGACCCAGTCATAGCCCAGTGTGTTTCCTCAACACCTGTAGCTCCTCCTTCAGCAAGGAGCCAACCTTTCTTTTTCCTCCTTTTGTTAAATCTGAACTTATAATAATTTCTAAAATCCCAGCTGTCGCTAATCAAAGAGACCAATGACAAAAGATAAAGTGTAACATGTAGAAACACTGTGTGTGTGTGTGTGTGTGTGTGTGTGTGTGTGTGTGTGTGTGTGTAGTCTTCAATCCTAGTACATAGGGAGTAGAGGCAGGCAGATCTCTCTGTGTTTGAGCCCAGTCTAGTCTGTACTGTGACTGGTTACCTAAAGCTACATAGTGAGACCCTATTTCAAAAATCAAACCAACAAACAGCAACAGTGACAAAAACATTTGTAGATGATGAGTTGGGGATATAAGTAAGTGGGTAGAGTGCTTGCCTAGCATGCGTGAAGCCCTGGGTTCAATTCCCAGCACCACATAAACCAGGCCTAATGATGCATGCATATAATCCACAACTTGGAAGTTCGGAAGTTCAAAGTCATCCCCAGCTGCACAGTTAAGTTTAAGGCCAGCCTGGGCTACATGAGACCTTAACTCAAAGGAAAAGCAAAAAGTAGATGTATTCATCACCCAGCTCTTTGGACCATAATACCTTAGTTGTTATAGTTTGGCTCTATAGTGTTCTCTTTAGGGATTTTCCTGTTAAAGGTGCTGTTAGGAGGTGACAGGACCTTTAAGAGTAGAAGAGTAGAACCAGTGGGAAGTCTCAGGTCAATGGAAGCATCATGCCCTCTCTCTCTCTCTCTCTCTCTCTCTCTCTCTCTCTCTCTCTCTGCCCTGACTTCTGTGAGTTAAACAACCTCCTCCACCAGTTATGACAACCTCAAAATGCTCCCCAAACCACATGATCAAAATCAACAGGACTAAGTAGCCACAGATTAAATCTCCCAAAACTGTGAACCAAATAAAAGGTCAGTTACAGTAACCACGTTGACGAATGCATCAGTAGATAGGAATCCATTCACATTATCAATACAGATATCTGTGAAATGTGGCTATGGAGACAGTGTTAGAAAGTGGTCCCAAGTTTGGGTTTTGTAGTTAAATCAGCTGAGCTGGAATCTTAAATCCAGTTGTGTGATCTAGTCACATAGAACCTATATGGCACCCTGTGTAATAGCGTGGGCATCAGTTAAGGTGAAGCATGGAAAATCCACCAAGCATGGCATGTGTAAGACCACTATTTTTGTGAGCATGGTAAAATATACATTTTTTTAAATCCACCCCCATTTCAAAGTACAGAACCCAGGAGCATGTCATAAATCCATGAAGTTTTGCAGTCTTATAAACTCTTATCTAGTTCCAGAACATTTTTATCAGCCCAGGAGGACACTCCGCCCTGCGGAGCCAACGCTCCCCTGCGCCCTTCCTCCCAGTCGCTAACATCTGGCAGTCTGCTTCGAAGGTCTACAGAACACCACTGCCTTTTAGCCCCATCCTTTCTAGCCATCTTTGTGTTTCTCAGTAGCGTTAATCATATTTCTCTCGTCAAGCAAACAAAATCAAGCTTTAAAAAACAAACAAAACAGGAAAATAATAAGAAGCTTTAGAGCCAAACCTGCAGAAATCATTTCACGTATCCCTGTCTGAGACCGCGCTACTTCTCACCATTCAACTTCTTTGTTTTCTGACAGGTCTCATGTAGCCCAGGCTAACCCTGAAGTTGCTATATAGCCAAGGGTAGCCTTGAGCTCCTGGTACTACTTCCTCTACTGACTACTCAGATCAGAGGTGCGCATCGCCACATCTGGCCCGAGCATCTTCCATATTTCTGCATTCTCCATCTTGCTTACTAGAAATCCTATAGCCTAGCTCTCGCCAGAGTGAGAGCCCCTTCCTAGTAGCTAACTCCATGTTTTAGTTCCAGCTTCTGTTCCCTTCATTTCTTTGCACTATAGGCAGACAGTACCTGCCACCCTCCTCCCTCTCCCTTGTCCACACAGGCTCCTGGTTTCCTAATCTCCTCCTTCATCTCTCCTGCAGGGACCACGCCCATGGTCCCTGCTTCCTCAGACGTATGGATGCTGGTGACTTCTAGTTCTTGCCTAGTTCTCTGGACTGCACATGGCTCCCACTAATCTTCAGGACATCTAGGTATTTCAAATGTCTTCCCAATCTGGTGTGTGGATATCGTTTGGAGGTGGAACTGTTGAGGGTGACTAAATTATGACTGGGCTGATGTCACTGTCACAGAAGTGAGTCCGTTGCCGCAAGGCTGGGATGTCACATAAGTTCAGCCCCTTCTGCTCGCTCTGACCCTTCCAACCTTCTGCCTCGGGATAAAGGTAAGAAGGTCCTTGCCCAGTGCTGGCTCCTTGATCTTGAAATTCTTAGTCTCCAGAGATTTGAGAATAAATTTCTTATCTTTATTGAGAACCCAGCTTGGGATATCTGTTATAGCAATACAGATACACCGAGACAAGATTTCAAAGTTGACATGTCCAAATCCGGTTACCCAGTACTTGCTTGACTACAAACTCAGGATTTCAGTCATCTATGTATCCTCTCTTCTGACTTTTCTATTAGAATGACCAACCCTATCAACTATAATTCACAAAATACTCCTTTCTGCTTATCAACCTGGGCTTCCATGGTCTCAGTGCCCCAGAATCTTTCTTGAAGTCTCCTGTTCTTTTTATTCTCAATGTCCTTCCTATAACTGTCAAGAATTACATCTTTTTAATCTTTTTTATGTGTCCAGGTATTTTGCCCGCATGAATGTCTGTGCAACACAAGTGTGCAGTGCCTGAAGAGGCCAGAAGAGGGCGTGAATCCTCTAGAACTGGAGTTACAAACAATTCTGAGCAGCCATGTGGGTGCTGAGAATCAAACTTGGCTTCTCTGCAAGAGCATCCAGTGCTCCCAGCTGCTGTGCCATCTCTCCAGCCACAAGAATTACATCTTCAGAGCTGTGAAGATGGCTCAGTGGGTGAAGGCTCTTGCCCACTGATCTGAGTTAGAACCCAGGACCAATAAGGTAGAAAAAGAGAACCTGCTCCGAAAAGTTGTCCTCTGACTTCCATGCACGTCCTGGGGCAAGCAACTCACCCCCTCATAAAAACGAACAAACAACAAATAAATAATTGCAATTTAATTTTTTTAAGGAATTCTATCTTAAAATGCAAATGTGATTGCACTTTGTGTGGGCACATCTCCTTAATCTCAGCAGTAAGGGGAAAGAGGGTCCTGAGTTGAGGGCCCACCAGTACTATAGTAAATTGGAGGCAGACTGACTTACATGAGACCCTCTCTTTATAAAAAGAAAAGGTAGGGACTGGAGAGATGGCACTGCAGTTAAGAGCACTGGCTGCTCTTCCAGGGGACCTGGGTTCAGTTTTCCAGCACCCACATGGCGTCTCACAACTGTCTGACCCTCTAGTTCCAGGAGATCTGACACCTACCTTTACACACACATACATGCAGGCAATGCACACTTCTCTTTTGTGCAACTCCAATGCATGTGAAATAAAAAGAAAAGAGCAAAAGCAGGGCTGATGGTGGTTGCATTTGCCTGGGTCTACACCCTGGAAAACAGTCATGGTCCAGGAATAAGCCGGTCAGCCATTTCCACTCAGCCCAGGAACTGGCTCAGGCCAAGTCAGAGCCCATGACGTTGTTCTGGGCTTCCTTCTGAGTTCCAGGGACTCAGACCTCTTTGCACTGCTTGTAAAGAAGGGTGACATCAAGGCAAGCGATGGCTTTTTGCTGGTGAGCCAGGGCTGCAGCCACTTGGAGAAAGAGGAAACCTCCCTTCACCCTTACAGGTCCCTTAACAATCTGTTTTTAATGTATATGGGAGTTTTTTCTCGATATGTATGTCTACCATATGCATGCAGTGCCTACATAAGCCAGAAGAGGATGCTGGATTCCCCGGAACTGGAGTTATACATAGTTGTGAGCTGCCATGTGGGTGCTGGGAATTGAACCTGGGTCCTCTGGAAGAGCAGTCGGTGCTGTTAACCACTGAGCCATCCCTCCAGAGCCTCTCAAGATCCTTCCACTCAGAGCTATATACCCCTCCTCTATTATTTAAATATGATTCGATATATAGCACTCCCTTCCCTGATTTCTTTCATACCTAAAATAATCTAAATTGAATTGTATAATTCCTTTGAGTGGGTGAGACAGTGTCTAGCTAAGTAGTCCAGACTGACCTCAGACTTGTAGTGATCCTCCTGCCTCAGGCTTCCAGGTGTAGGATTATAGATATGTACAACAAAGCTTGGCTGGCTTTGGGCCACTTGCAAACCAAACTTGCTAATTATTATCAACATTGAAACCCATGTTTCCCCAATTTTACTGAGCATTTGTGTCACCTGAGCAATTAAAACACCCAAATGTCAATTCGGCCATAACTTCTGGGACTGGGCCAAGCATCAGCATATTTAAAAAAATAATAATAATTTTTTTTAAATTTATTTATTATGTATACAATATTCTGTCTGTGTGTATGTCTGCAGGCCAGACCTCATTACAGATGGTTGTGAGCCACCATGTGGTTGCTGGGAATTGATCTCAGAACCTTTGGAGGAGAAGGCAATGCTCTTAACCACTGAGCCATCTCTCCAGCCCCAATAATAATAATTTTTGAGACAGGATCTCATGTGACTCAGGTTAGCTTTGAACTCCCTGTGTAGTCAAGGATAACGCTGGTCTCCAGATTGTCCCTCCGAAGTCCTGGGATTCCAGGAATGGCCACTATAGGAGATTCTAGTGCACATCTGCTATAAGCCAAGTAAACTGCTTTCTCTGGGCTTTTCACTCCCCACCCTTTTCGGCCTCCACTACGGCTCCAGTGTCATGAAAACAGATGTATGGCGGCGATCCCCACCTTGCCTACGATGGAGCCGGAAGTAATGTGAGCTGATAAGCAAACATGTAAGAGACGGGGCAGCATCATATTCGTGAACAATTTTCTTACACGGTACTTTGCCCTGGGTCCCAGGTGTTGTAAGACAAACAAACAAACAAAAAAAAAATGTCAAGGAACAAGAGGAGAGTAACCTCTGCAGCCAGACTCCACATCCAGGGCAAATACTCAACTTCCTGATACCTCCTTCCCTCCTCTGTGAAATATAAGTTGCGGTGGGGTTAGCAAGAGCTCATACATCAATCCCTGACAAATTCATCAAATGCACTGTGATGTCAACATCTCCGTTCAGTCATTGCTATTGCTAGAGATGAGGCTGATGCCCCTGTGCTCCCTGAGCTAGCTGAGAGGTGACCAGGAAGTGAGCTGGGATGGAGCATGATGGTTCTGTAGACCCTTCCTTGGTGTAAGGAGACATGGAAGGAAAGAGAGAGAATAAGGAGGGGTTTGGGTGTCTTAGGTTTTAGACCACCTTCTGCAAGTGTGGTCAGATGGAGAGAGAGCTGGGCCCAGGAAGAGGCTGAACTGAGGAGAGCAGGAGAGGCAACAGAGACTGTCCACAGAGGAGAATGAGGGAGAGGAGACAGGAGGAGCCTTGGACCCGGGAGGCTGGATCTCCCTGGGTGATGGAGGAACTGGCAATGAGGAACTAACCGCCATGTGTTCACCTCAGAGCACCCCTGGGGGCCTGTTTGCTTTGGGCCCAGTTTATTAATTGAAGTAAGTTGTGGCTGGTGACTGTAGTTGACTCAGGGAAGCAGAGCAAAGACTTGTTAAGTCCCAGGCTTCTGCAGGCCTTGCCCCTCCCGCAATGCCAACAGGGCGGGGCAGGGGCTTTGAGCCACCTGACGGAGCCTGGCAGCTGGCGCACGGCCAGCCGCGGGCTTATTGTGCTGTATTATTCATCAGAGAGAACTTGTTTTTATTTTATGTGAGGCCTTTTTGCCCCTAGGAGAAAGGAAAGCACTTCTTTATAAATAATGCTACATTTTTTTTTTCCCCAGACAGGATCTTACTTTGTAGCCCAGGCCAGGAATACAAAGCAATCTGAGAGCTGGGATGGCAGGCATGTGGCACCATGCAATACCACCACCTTATGACAGGACTCACTCACTGCAACAGGCCCACACCTGTAAGTCCTTTCATTAAAAGTACACGTATGTACAGACACTTGTCAGCAGGCTGGGTAGCCAGCCTCCGGGGCCCTTTATCTTCCTCGATGGGGAGGCGCTGAGCGAGCTCGAGCTCGTAACAGCACTAAGGCTGTTCTTGAGAAGCCCCTCCTCTCTGGCTCTGCTCTCTGCCGCCTCTTTCCTCCCTCCCGCCGCCTGGCCACCACCATGTATTTACTGAGCTCCCCCAGCAGACAGACAGGGAGGCCTGTGGGTGCAGCGAAGAGATAAACACAGCCTGATTAAAGTAACCCCAACAGAGATGAACCAAGCCTAACCAAGCCTTGCCCCGCTCTCCGTGAACGCAGCTTCGCAGAAAAACACAAACATCCCTCAGTTCCACAGCCAGGAGCCCCTGGGGTACCCGAATCTGTGGATGCTCAAGTGTCTTATGTACAATGGTGGGGATATGTTTGCCTATAATCTACGCACATCCCCTTGCTACATTTATTTTATTTATTGTGGTTTTTTGAGGCAGGGTCTCATGTAAAGCCAGGCTGATCTCAGATGCACTGTGAAACTGAGGATGACAATGAACTCCCGATTCTCTCTCCTCTACCTCCAAATCCAGCCACGTGTGCATGCGTGCTTGCGTGTTTGCGTGCAAATGTGTACAAGGCCGGATGTCACCTGTGGGTTTCTTCCTCGATGGCATTCCACCTTCTGAAATAGGGGTTCTGCC
This sequence comes from Myodes glareolus, assembly GCF_982192425.1. Classification (NCBI taxonomy): domain Eukaryota; kingdom Metazoa; phylum Chordata; class Mammalia; order Rodentia; family Cricetidae; genus Myodes; species Myodes glareolus. The sequence goes on from NC_142032.1 coordinate 92,311,425, forward strand.
TGACCCAGGTGCTCACTGTTTCTCAGAGGGGCTGACTGGAGAGCCCCAGAAATTCTCCTAATTTCATCCCCCTCCCGGGGCTGGGATGGCAGGTGTATGGTACCACTTTACTGTGTGGGTTCTGGGGAACTTCACTGTACACACCAAATCAGCTGAGCCATCCCCCAAGCCCTCAGTCCACTTTGACTTTTGTTGTTTGGAGATAATTTGATACAAGATCTTCCTCTGTCGTCTAAGCTGGCCTGGAACTCGTGATAATCCTCCTGCCTTACCCTCTTGGGTGCTCAATCACACGATGCCTGGCTAGGTTATTTAAATACTGCAAAGCAAACAACCTATAATCACTGCTCTACTGAGATATTTGGGAAATAATGATGGTGGAGGGGGGACTATATGTATTCAGAACAAAAAAAGCTAACATTTATTTTATTTTTAATGAAGTGCATGTGTATTTGCACATGTGTACCTGTGTGGGTGCTGGGAACAGAACTCGGGTCCCCTGCAAAAGCAACAAGTACTCTTAACTGCTGAGACATCATGCCTGCTCCCTCAGAACATCCAGCAAGACTATAAATTGTATATGTTATATATGTATATGCATACATACACATATATATTCCATACCCAAGTGGTTGGATCTGTCATGTGGAAGCCACAGATTCAGACTGACTGTGCACCAAGTGATATCTTGGCTCAGGTTGCATTCTTTGTCTTTTTTTCTTTTTCTCTCCATAGCTGAAGACCGAACCCAGGACCTTGCACCTGCTAGCAAATGCTCTTCCACTGAGCTAAATGCCCAACCCTCTCACAAATCACCAGGCTTCCTGCCTTCTGGCGTTTGCCAGATGTTCCTTCTGATGCACAGGTCAAGCTGCAAGCTGCCCTCCAGCCCCACAGTATACCACACCCACATTCTGAACTTTGACTCACTTCACCCTCTTATCCTTTGTAAACTCCTATGCACCCTTCAAGGCCCAACTCCATGCTTGCCCAGTTCCTGTGCACCAGGCAGAAGGAAAGCTTTCCTTAGGGTTTTGAAATAAACCTCAGTTTAGCAAGAATCGTAGTGCAGCCATTTTCCTGTTTCTTTCATTGGGGAAGGACAGACCTTAGTATTTTGGTTTTCTCCATGCATGACTTGTAGATAGGGACGGACAAATGATTGTGAGGTGGTTGACATCATGCATGAGGCATCCTTTGCCCTCCAGCCCACAACCAGCTTTGCAGGGAAGACAAGAGGACACAGGATAGTTTTTCTAATATTTCTAACATAAGGCAATGAGGTGACCATACCTTGCACGCCGCCACACAGCTTCATAGCTCTGACCATTTGTGACGGTCACTGCGGATCCTTTTCTTCTTTTTAAAGACACAAGCACCCCTGGAACGGTGGCGCACGCCTGTCATCCCAGTGTCCAAGAGGTTGAGGCAAGAGTATCAGGAGTTAAGGACCAACCTAGGCTATGTAAAACGCTCTCTCAAAAACCCAAAATTAAATTAAATCAATAGACACAAATGTGGCAGTCAATACGTACTCTGAGCCCCAGAGGCATCTGCGCCTTTCCTTGGTCAGCTGGGTGTTTGTCATGTTGGTGCAGGGTTAGTATCTGTCCTCAGAACTATTTGTTCTAAATAGTTTTGTTGTGTTTGTCTGGCTTTTAGACTTCATATACTCGCGGAGTGCACAGATTTATATCCTGTGTTGCCTCTCACTACGCTCCAGATGGCCATGGGCTTACTTTTGAGCTTTGTTCTGCCCTACTCTCTAAGGTCCACTCATGTCTAAACCTCTAACATGGGGGGGGCGCATGGGAACAGGTCTTGACGGCTGCCAGAGTAAGCCTCTTCTTGTGCTTCAAAGTCACTTAAGCTATTCCCTATTCTGGACCTTCAGCACAGCGACAGGGGAGCAGGTCTCCACTTTACACGTGAGAACAAACACTCGGGCACTGAAGCCACTCCTTCTGTCAGGGTCACACAACTTATCTCCCATAGGATTGTAACCTACGGTCTGCAGGCCTGTCACTGTGGGATCTAGCCTGTTGCTGCTTGTATGAAGGAGAGGAAAGGAGGGAGGGAGGGTGAGGGAAGAGAAAGAGGGGCAGGAGAGTCCAGAGGAGGAGGATGTGAGAAGGAAGGAAGAGGAAGAAGAGGAGGAGAGAAGAAGGAGGTAGGAAGAGGAGGAGGAGGAAGAGGAGAGGTGGGAAGAGGAGGGGGAAAAGGAGGGGACAGCCACAGACATTTTCAGTTTAGGATCCTCCCTAAAGGCAGAGTTCTTTGAAGCCTGGTGGGTGGGCATGGAAGAGACCCCTGAGACCAATGACCTTGGGGGTCTGGGACCTTAGTGATGCTCAAACAGAAAAGACACAACAGCTCCCATGATTCCCTGCAGCCTGGCAGGGCGAGGGAAGGCTCGAGGCAAAGAGTAGGACTTGGTAAACACGGATGAATGCACAGTCTCTCCCAGGATCCCTGCAGGCGGCACGTGGGGTGATTTGCTCTGCTTATGTGCGCTCTTTCATGCCTGTGCTAGGGTGGACACAATGCCTGCCACCTTGATGAATTTGAAGCGTTGTTCAAAGGTCATGTTTGCTCAGTGGATGGATGAGACAGGAAGGAGAGTCAGTGCCCAGAGTGGAGCTGGGTGTGGGGAGGACCCTGCAGGGAGGGTCTGTCATTCCTGAGCTTGGAGGTTCAGGTGAGGTGTTTGCTACAGAACACACATTATTGGGGCATTATCTCAGGCAGGAAGGAAACCTCTGGTCCTGTGACTTCACTTCCCTCCCTCCCTCCTGTCTCAGCTCCCAGATGCCAGCCTCTCTGAGGCGTTCCAAGAAGTCAGCTCTCCCCCCAGGCTCTGTTATATACCAGCCTAATTAAAATGCACTCATTCTCTCCTCCATAGCAAATAGAGCAGACAGGATGTTGGTGTCAAAGCAAGCCAAAACCAAGTCGGTATGGGAGGTAACTGACAGTTTCCTGTCAGGACTCCCCAGCTGAAGGCCAGCCAGCACGGGACTATCAGGCCTCTGGTTCTCAGCAGAGTTAGCACACTGCCTTCAGGACCCGGCAGGTCTCTTGGCAGGAGCTCCGACAGGAAGAGGCTCTGGCATTTGCCAAGCGTACTTGCCCCCAGGTGGGCAGGGACATCTTACTTCTGAGAAGACTTCCTGCTTGAAACAGGAAGGGGTTTTGGATTCAGGAACCAGGTCTGGCCTGCATAAGGGCAAATGATAAAGGAACTTAACGAGACCTTCCGGTCCCAGGCAAATGGGATCAAGAACACCATTCCTTGCGGGGAAAACCATGTGTGGTGGTTTGAGTAAGAACGGCCCCCATAGGCTCATGTATTTGGATGCTCAGTCGCCAGAGAGTAACATTCTCTGAAAGAATTAGAAGGATGTGGAAGATGTTGGAGAAAGTGCATCATTGGGCATGAACTTTGAGGTTTCAAAAGCCCACACTAACCTCCCCCCATCTCTGTCACTCCCTTTCTCCCTCCCCCAAACTGCGGATCAGGATCACATCCACTGCTCCCTGTCATGACGATAATGGTCTAAGACTCTGAAACTGTAAGCCAGCCCCCAACTAAATGCTGTCTTTTATAAAGGTTGCCTTCGTCAGGTGTCTCTTCACAGCAATGGAACAGTGACGAAGACACTATGAGAGCTGAGGCAGAAACCTGGTCTCCAGACTGGGGTGTAGGAAGGCTGGAGGGGAGAATGGAGGTGCTGGCCCTAGGGGATCTTTCTGGAACACTGGGCACAACTATTGATCTTCCCACTGTCCTGATGGGGCTACTGCCGCTGAGGCTGACCTGTGCCACTGGTACATGAGCCTGGGAAAAGCTAAACAGGTAGGTAGAAACCTACCTACAGGATAGGTAAAAACCTTCTAGCCCCTGTAGACGGGCTTGGCCGGGGCTGGCAAACTGACAACCTCCAGCCTCCTCACTAGACAAGGATCTGGTGCAAATCTTAACGGAACCTGTTGCTAGTCTGATTTTGGCAGAGGGCTTGACTGACGGGATTATATCTGTTCGCTTCTGAAGCCGAAGACCTGCATTTCCTCCCACCCACACCAAAGAGACCTTAAAAGTCAGGGGGTGAGGGGGTAGGAGCCGTCCAAGCAAAGAGTGGTAAAAGGTCAAGTTCACACTTACCAGGTGACCAACTCTGGCACTCTGCCCTTGGGAGGCGGTACTCATTATGTTCTCTACAGAACTTTATACCCCGATCAATGACATCAATGTAATGTCCCATAAGCCTAATCAGAGACTAACCCCAAGGTGAGTCTAGACGTTATCACCCTGACAATGGAGCTACACCCCCAACTTGTATGTAAGCATTCCTTTTACTAGACACTATCTCATCACTGCAAATTAAATTGCAAAGAAGCAAATTAAGGAAGGAGAGGTTCCCAGTTGGAAGGTCTAGAGTCCATCATGGTGGGGGATGAGTAGTAGGCGGCCCATGGTAACAGGAGCGTACCTGCTGCCTGGTACAGGGATCAGAGTCCAGGCCAGAGCAAAGAGGCTAAACTATAACCCTCAGGGCTGCCTGCCCAGGGGTCTACTGCCTCCAGCTGGGTCCTACCTCCCAGATCAATACCACCAAGGGGAGGGCCAAGCGTTTGAGTCTGTAAGGGACACTTCACATTCAGACTGCAGCTAGAATAAGGTACTCAGCAGTGGGTGCTTTGGAACTCAGCAATAGACAGCCGGAGCAGGAACAGACTTCTCCGAAACACAGGCCTCCGAGCGGCCACCACTTATGATCCCGCGTGCTTCTACTGGCTGAGGCCTTCGCAGGCGACTGGCAGGTAAACTGGGGATGTCTGGCCTGGGGTGGCCTCTGTGGAGACACCTCTGCTTTGTGTAGTCTCATCCTCGGTGGGCTACCCTAGAACTCGTCTTATGGAAGTAATAGGAATGTGGGGTTTGGAGGAAGAGGTGAGGGACATGAAGCTTCCAAAGGCCTACTGGGAGTTACCCCCATCACTTCCACTAAACCCTGTTGGAAGCAAATCTCCAGGCCAGATGACATTCACTGGGTGGACAATGGAGCCCGCCTGTCTCTTAATAGAGGTGCCAGAGGTCACATGGCAGAGGGTGTGGCTACTGGGGAGAGGGAGAACCCAGTGTAGTCTGCCTTCCATCCATCACGTAGATCCTGGGGCTGCTGAAACACTGGCAGGGGCTTGAGAGGCATGAATGATCCTTCTGTGCTGACCAACGTGTCTGGACAATGTCATGACGAGAATAATCAACGCCTTTCACTATTTTAGCAACAATTCTTGTGCAGAGGAAGCAAAAGAACCACGAGAAGGAGCTTTGGGTGACTGGGACTCTAGATCTGTGGTCTTCAAACAGTGCCTGTGAAGCCCAGGGCGATGTGGGGAATGGGTGCTTTGTAGAAGGCCCAAGGAAAGTGGGTCCCCACCCTATCCAGTGTAGACCTATTTTCTCTCCCTTTCTTAGGGTTTCCTTTGGAGAAGTGCTGTAAGACATTGAAAAAATAAACGGTTTTGAAGTTCAGCAGAACAGACCAACATCTCAAAGAACAAAACAACCCCCCCAAAAAAAAACAAAATCAATCTTAGATATGTTCACATGTCCACTATAAGAGACCTGGTCGATGAATGTCCAGGCAAGCATTATAACCCCAAGATGCACTTTATCCAAGACCAATTCTGATGGTCTCTCTCCTCCATCACTGGAGTCAAGCTAGTAGAATCACAGCAGCCTGGTATATTGGGGAAACTGAGGCAATCATAAAGAATTTTCTTGAAATATCATTGCTCTGACTTTTCACTTCTCCAGGATATAAGTTATTAGAAAGAATAAGAGAGTATTCTTGTGATCAAATGCCTGGCAAGAATGCTGAGCCCCCAGTGGGGCATCTGTATCAATCTCCCCACTTCCTCACCCATGCCCAAGGCTCAGAGAACAGCATAGAAGAGGGGCTGCAGGATAGGGCGGAGCACTGTGACATGCTGCCACCTGGACATGCTATCACCCTCCCGAACTCACAGCGGCTGTGACCTACTCACTAGCCAGCCAGCCAGAATTTGCCAGACCCCAGCCCTTACTGAAGAGTTATTGGCAGTTGATAGTTGCCAATCAAGGGCTGTGGGGATTCAGAAACTGTGCGTCTGGAGGCAGGAGGCCTTTGGGAGGAGGGCCTTGAGGGTTAAATGAAGGTTGCTGTCTGCACTCCACAGTTAGCACTACATACAAGGCAGCTGCCCTGTGAGACCTCTGCACATTTTTCCGTGGTAGTGGACTGCACCCCCTTAAACTGCAAGACAAAATAAACCCCTGTCTCCTTAAATTGTTTCTGTGAGGTATTTTGTCACAGTAGTGTGAATCAGTCTTCCTTGAAGGGGTAGACACTGGTAGGTTTCCCAGGCTCTTGTGTGTGGACTCACACCTGTGTACATATAACTAAGTAAGTGGGCTCTAACAAAAGACACGAAGTCGAGAGGGGGGACCTGTTGAAAAGTACATGGGACGCCAATAGAGATCCACTTCCCCACAGGCCATGGCCCCTAAAGGCTTCACAATCTCCCAAAGCAGTGCCACCAGCTGGGTACCAGGTGCTCAAACACATGAGCCTGTGAAGAACATTCTACATAAAATCCGTAATGTCCCCAAGTAAGAGCCTGCACATTCTTGAACTCTGACTCTCAATCCCTCATGCATATCATTGTGGACTGTATGAAGCTAGATTACCAGAACCACAGGCGATCCAGGACACCTTACTGGCAGCAAGCGGTGCTGGGTGGTCAACTCAGGAAGCAGAGCTGAGCACACTTGGTGCTGCTGGTCCTCCAAGGGCTGATGGAGGGCTGCCTGGGAGGAAAGCTCACTTCCGGATGAAGTTTGGATTTGCTCGGAAGCTGTATTTTCTCCTCCTCCAGTGTGTTAATTCCATTTCTTCCCAAGTGAGTGTTTTTAGGATGTGAGCTAATTATAGCCTCTCCTAAGTCTTTTGCAGTCTGTTTCCTGTGCAAGTTCTGCATTAGTCACCAGAAAGAGTCTCCAGCCATCTCCTGTCCCTGCCTGGTCTCAGCCACTGGGAATGGGGATGCTGGCCAGACTCGGGGAAGATCCCCATGGGGAGATAGGAAGAGGAGGTTAGAGGCTGACCGGGGGACACCGAGTGTCTCTTGTCCCCATCCTCCGTGGACTGCAGCTCTTCGTCCTGGAGTTTGCTCAGCCTCTGGAGACACAGAGGCTGCAGAGACCCATCCATTCAGCCACATATTTTTGTCATTACTTGATGACCTATTTGCATCTTTGCCGAGAATTTCCTCTCCAGCCATATACGGTGATTTCACTGCTGCACACACTGAGGCTGCCAGCTGCAGCCGTGCTCAAGGATCCTCCCCACATGACTCCGTCCTTGTGTTTACTTTGGTTTGTGCAAAAACACCCTTCATACTCAGTCCTTCCCGGGCATGGCTGGTCCCAGGCACTAAACAGTTGCATATAATGGGAACTCCCTGAGAAGCTAAATTCTTGTGCCCACAGGTGCAGGAGCAGCTCCTGCACCCAGGGAGGAAGAGGCAACTCTGGCCAGGGAGTGGCAAAGCTCCACCCAAAGCCCTTTTGCTTCCTGTGTCCTTGCGCCTGCTGTCTCTGTCCTGGAACAAATGCCCGGGGCCATGTTTCTCACCATCAGGCCATGGTGTTGGTTACTTTTCTTACCGTGACAAAGCCCTGACAAAGACAACTTGAGAGAAGGGCTTATTTATTTTTATTTTGGCTCCCTGCATCATGGGAGGGTGCACCAGCTGGTCCAGCACATGGCCTCTGCAGTCAGGAAGCAGAGAGAGAAATGAATGCTAGCTTCCCCTGTTTTATACAGTATGGGACCCGGGCCATGGGATGGCAAATCCCTTACACACCCGGGGACTTGTCTCTTCAGTTGTCCTGTATCCTGCAAAGCTGACAATCAGTGTTACCCATCACAACCACCACCATCTGGCCACTGTGACTATTTGGACCCTCATCAGTCTCTGGTGGAGGGTTAGAGGGCGGGGCTTCGGACCCTGAGCTCTCCAGGGACAAAGGAGGTAAAGGAAGGAGGCTCTCTTTGAAAAGCGCATCTTCAGGTGGTCATCCTCCCAGAGACTAAAGTCCTTTTGGTCTTTATCACTCCCTAGCCCTCAAACAAGGGGACTCTGTCCCTCCAATAAAGCTTCTGGGAGCCTTGGGGATGACTCATTCCAAGCCATCTCCTTGGGAACGTTGGTATCGGAAGCCAACCTTGGGCGGGCCAGGTGGTCAGGGAGCACCTGTTCTGGACCAGGTGGCTTTTTGGCTACTGTGGAAATAAATACTGACAAAGAGCCTAGAAGAAGATGCCCGCGCCCACACCACCCTCGCCCGGCTCCCATTCGGAGTCGGCATGCAAATGGGCACCCTGAGGTGGAAGAAGTGGGTGACAGCCTTGTTCGCCAAGCACTTGCTTGGGTCCTGACGTCCCAGGGCTACTTCTGAGCCGTGATGCATGCCAGCAATCTGGCCCAACTATTTTTATAATCATTTGGTTTCCATCCTCGGAAATTTGTTACAGACTGTCTGCCCACAGAGCATACACGATTACATCCTGGGAAGGACGAGAGCCCAGAAGATGCCAACAGGGATGGCTGAGTCAGGCTTAGCAGGGCTGAAGACCTGGAGACGGGGTCCCTGAGGGAGGAGGCTGGGGATATGGGGGAGTTGAAGTAGGGGTAGCAGGAAAAGGGGTGTGAGCACCTAGCACAAACTCTCTCTCCTTAGGGCTGTAACAATGGATTCTGACACGAAGAGCATCTGAGCCACCTTTAACCAAGCTCTTCCTCCTTACCCCTCCCCTTCTCCTTCCCTCTCCTCCACCCCCTCGTAATAGAACACCAAACCCTCTCCCTTAGCCCCCTTCCCACAGGGACCCATCAGGCATCAGGGATGACAGAGCTTCTTCTAGAAATTTGTTCTACAGCAACAGACATAGAACAAAAGAGGGTGGCAGAGACCTATCTGCAGGTTGTTCCTCCTGAAAGAGGAACAACCTCCTGTGAAGTGTCCCCAGGCCTGCCAACCCATCCCCTCAGGTTAATGAAGCTCCAGGCAGTCAGTCCCCAGCCCCCAAGCCCTCTGCAGCTGGGGAAAGGATCACAGAGGCTCCCGGCAGCAGGGGACTGCTCACCGGGGAGACTGCCCCGCAGGAAGGCTTTCCTCTTGATTACATAGACCATCTCCCTGCTCTGTTTTTCCAACAGTGATTCAGCCCAGAGTCATCAGAGCGGCGGCGGATGGGGACCATGCCTGTGCTCCTGCCCTAGCTTTGATCTGGGTTACATAACCGCATGTGGATCTGCGCTCAGAGGCCGGCTCTCACTCTGCTATTCACCCTTAAAACACAAAGCAGAAAACTACAGGGGGGCATTTGATGCCTAGGGAAAGGCATCCTAGCCTTTCCCTTAAACATGCAGACTGGGCAAGGTGGTGGCAGGTAAAGCCTGGAGTACCAGCCCTCAGGAGACTGGCTGGAGGGTTGCTGCGAGTTCAAGGCCACCCTGTTCTGACCTGTGCGTTCCCCGTCAGCCAGGGTCACATAAAGGACTTACCTTTCTGTTGCATTGCTAAAACACCTGACCAAGGCATAGAAGGAAGGGTTTATTTGGACTTATGGTTCCAGAGGGAGAAGAGTCCTCATGGTGGGCAACTGTGGCAGCCAGCAGCAGACAGAATGGCCAGGAAGTTTATGTCCTCAACTGTAGGCACAAAGGAGCGAGAACAAACCGGAGGCCCAGAAGGGTTTAAACTCTCACAGCCAGCCTCCAATGACATGACCTCCAGCAAGGTCATGGCTCCAAAATCTCCCAAATGGCATCACCACCTGGAGACCAGAAGGTTCAGACACCCAAGCCTATGGGGACATTTCTCATTCAAACTACCACAGAGACCTTGTCTCAAAATAAAATAAAATAAAATAAAGAAAAAATAAAATAGAAGGCACTCAGCTTTGTCTGCCCACAACATGCCTCTGACACTGGACCTTGAAGAAAAGTGCAAAGCTCTCAAAGATTCTCATTCAACCCCTCTCCTGAGGCTTGCACATTCGTCCTGCATTTACCAAGTATTCACCAGTCCAAGGGCCCTGTTCCAGACCATTGGCTTCTCTGTATGAGGTCCTAACACGGCCATGCTTCATGAGGCTGGGGAAGGAGAGGGGCACTCAGACCTGAGGAAGAGCGTGATGAACGGGAATTTCAGAGAGCAAACGCAAGAGGCCTCTGATGACGCCGTCCGGAGTGAGCCTTGGCCAGGGCAAGCCTGGGATAGAGAGTCAGGGCAAGGCCAGACCAGGCTGCGCAGGGAGAGACCTCATTTTCCAACCCTGCAGAAACCACAGAAGGCTTTGTTACAAGAGTGGAATCACTGAGGAGCCCAGCGTAAAATGACAGGTCATTTGGGAGAACTTGGGGAGTGCTTATGAAGCCAACTGTGTAGTATGGTATGGTCTGCAGAAAAAAGCGTGAAGATGTGGGGCAAGAGGGACAGAGGGAAGAAACAGTTGCTGCTCCAGAGTTAGGTAAAGGTCACCTTGAAAGGAGCCGTGACCTGAAATTAGTATACCACGAGGAAGCCAAGTTTTAACTTTCCCCTCCCTAACCTGATTAGCCAAACCCACCCTAAGTCAGAGGCCCCAGAGATGTAAGAAGGTGAAACTAGAATCTGGGCTGCTCAGGCCACACAAACAGGCTTCCTACTGAGATTTGTCTGTCTGGCCCCGCCCCCAGTTAACAGACTCCCAAGGGCCCATCTGTCACCCGGGAAATGAGTTTCTAACAAAGCAGGTGTTAGTGACCACACATCCTACTCCCTTACCCCTTCCCTGCCTCCCGCAGCCTAGCTGCAGGCTTGTACTGTGAAACTTCAAGCATTTAGGCCCAAGAAGAGACCCTCGTGTCTGCTCGGTAGGTTCCAGTTTCTTTCTTCAGAGACCCCACCATGCAATCTGTTTCTGGTGTTCTCCTTGGAGTCCCTGCCATGTTGATGCTTCTCTGTCTGTCTGTCTGTCTGTCTATGGCATTAGTAACTCTTCAGTACCCTCTTGAACCCCCACCTGAAACCTTCAGTGGGGAGGCTTGGAGGCTGGCTATGGTCATGGTTATGACCATATGCTATGGCTATGCATTGCCAGTGGTATAATAGAGACAGGACAGAACAATGTCCCAGTTAAGAGGGCTGTGATCACATGAGTGGTTCAGTGACCCAACCATCTTCTGGGGAGAGGAGGAGGAGGAGAAAGAATCTGAAATAGGAAAGAGGGCACTACCTGAGACGGGGGTGGGCTGGATGGTGAATGGTGACACCATCAACCAGGACAGTGACGAAGAGAAGGGGCTGCTACTAGACAAACAGAAATGAATCTTTCCAGGGTAGCGAAGGTTCCAATGGGGGGCAGGCAGCTTCTCTCTGTGTCTCTGCCCTGGTAGAAATGCCACGTGTCTGGTTTCCTCCTCCCGTCTCTTCTGTACCATTTAACAGCCCCAAATGCTCACATACCTGGGAGCGGGTCCTCAGAGCATCAGGGCTACCACTTTCAGCCCCAGTCTGTCAGCTGAAAAGACAGTCATCAATGGTTTTTGTGGTTTGTTTTTTGAAACATGGTCTCATGTGGCCCAGGCTGGGCTCTAATTTATCATGTAACTAAGGATGACCTTAAACTTCTGATTCCCCCTGTCCCTACCTCCTGAGTGCTGGGATTACAGGTGTGTGCAAACATACTCAGTTTATGCAGTGCTGGGGATTGAACCCAAGGCTAGACAAGCGCTCTACCAACTCAGCTACATCCCCAGCCATCATTAAAACTCATAATTAGAAGCGACTATTGACTTTCTGTGGAGAAGACTACCAGTCTTCAGAAGATCCAGGACTATGAATCTCTAATCAGATTTTGAACTCTGTACCTTTTAGAGGCACTCTGAACCTCCACTTCATCCTGTTCCCCCATCTCCTCCATCTCCTCAAAAGAACTCAGACAAGGAATTCAGTGCCTGTTCTAAACTGTGGTCGTCCCTCTTTGGCATCAAAACAAAACAATAATGATAATATAAAATGCAATCCCACTAAACGTTAAGAGTAGAACTGTTCCCCACCCCAGGAACTCCCATCATTCCACTCATAGCTGCCTTAAAAGGCAGTTAGGTCCCCAGGGCATCTGGCAGTATAAAGAAAAAGGTCACGGGAGAAGGGAGGCATTGCTACTAGGTAGCATGCTGCTGCCCTGTGGTTGCCCTGGTGATGGTGGTTTGTGTGTGCCAGGAGTGGTACTGGGTGATTCCGTGTTAGGCTTCTGCATTAGCTGGCTTAGGTTTTTCATGGTGCTAAATTCTCTGACACCATGTCATGGGCAGTCAAAACTTCTCAGAGGAACAGCATTAGCTCTCCTTGAGGGACTTCATGCCTCACCCAAAGAGATAAGTCATAACTGTCATCAATAATCTGCCGTAAATTGGAGGCACAAGTGCCCAGTATCCTTTGTGAGGTCCACAACTAAAACTGCTCTCCAGCCTCACCATAAAGCTAACACTGTACTCCATATGAACCTAGTGTACCATGTTCATTCACTCACTCATCCATGTACCCACACATCCATCCATCCACTAGCTCATTCGTCCATCCATCCTCCTACCCATTTATCCATCTATCCATCTACTCATTCATTCACCTACCCATCCATCCATCCAACCATCCATCCATCCACCCACCCATCCATCCATCCATCTATCCATCCATTCACCTACCCATTCATCTATCCATTCGTCCATCCATCCATCCATCCATCCATCCACCACACATTCGTTCACCCACATATCCATACCTTCACCAACTCATCTATCTCTCCACCTATCTATCTACCCATTTGAGGGTTTTAGGGTCCATTGCACCTTCTTTTTATGTTAAAATTATATGCATACTAAAGAATTATCGAATTTGGGTTTTTCGTTTTGTTTTAGATTTGAGATAGAGTCTCTCAAGTAGCCCAGGCTGGCCAGCAACTTGTTATGCAGTCAAGAATGAACTCAAACATTTGGTTCTTAGGTGTCCACTTCCCAAGTGCCTGACTGCAGGTATATGTGCCTCTCCACATACTTTATGTGGTTCTGAGTTCAACCCCAGAGCCTTACGTATACGGGGAACACAGTCCACCAACTGAGCCGTATCCCAGCCCCAAAGACCTTTTTTTAAATAAATTTCATCGTGATTTGTTGTCAGTAAACGTTTGCTTTGCACCTCTATTTGATAATACTATACACCTGGAGTCATGTAAAAATTTCTTAGGTGTCAGGAGCTGAGAATGAGAAAACTTCAGAAGCCCTGACTAGACAACCATGTGCTTGGTTAGAACAATGGTGAGGCTTCCTGAGGTTGCCAGCAGAGAAGAGAGTCTTGCCCCTGGTACTAGTGTGTAGAGCGCTGAAGAAGAGGCTACTGGCTTGGCTCTGATGCTCCAGACACCTGGCAAGGCAGAGGTGTGAGGTGCCCTGGGCAGAACCCCCTTTCCACCCAATCCATATATACATTCTCGTCTGCGTCTAGATGTATACAGGGATTGGGGGGAAAGGGGGTCCTGTCCAGGGCAGCTCACACCTCTGCCTTGCCAGGAACCCCTGGAGGAGGCAGGACATTCCCATTACAACAACCTTGTTTTGCACCAAGCATTCAGCAGGACTCTTTAGACATAGTTCATTTAAAACAGTAGCTCCATGTGGCTGTAGGCATTAACCCTGATTCATAAATGGGGAGTTGAGTTTTAGTAGGACAGTCGGCACAGAGAGCGCACAGCCACTGGGCATGCTCAGCAGAGCTGGGATAAGAGCCCAAACTGCCCTGTGCCCAGACACCTGCTGAGAGCCCAGTCTCTGCGCTGCATGAGCCGTTACAGTCAGATGCCTCCTCCTGATTCGACGCTGACTGAAATAGACCAGAGCACGGAGGTGCCGTGGCCCTCAGGGCCGTGGCCACGGCTATAAATGTTATGCAGTGATTCCACTGGCCTTGGCTGTGAACAAGTGTGACATCTCCAGAAGGTGGGAAGCCAGGGTACAGTGCGTGCAAACCAGGACGGCAGGGGACAAAGTGCTCTGTTTTCACTGGGCCGCTGGTCCTCAAGTTTCACAAGTTCCCTGACATATACCTTCTGGAACAGCACCAGGGTCCCCAGGACACCCTGAACCTCTCATTGTTTATACAACAGTAGCTACCATAGCCCCTTAAGTTAGTCCTTGTGCAACCACCCTGGGGAAAGTGGAGAAAACGGGGCACCAAGAGGTTGGCACCCAAACTACAATTTACAACTTGGGGAGAATTAAGAAACCTGTACTTTCGGGTCCCCAGATGTGTCCACGAAGCATCTGATGCTTGAGTGTAGGATACAGTTACTGTTCATAAGTCTTGCAAGGTTGCCCTCAAATGTGAGACCCTCTTGCCAAGTGTTGGCATTATAGGTATGTGTCAACCAGACCCAGCTGGGACTCACTTTACAGCAGGAATAAAGGCCTCCAAATACAAAGTTTGCCATTGTCTCTGTGAGGAGCCCATGAACAGAGTGGATGACCATGGCCACACACACACACACACACACACACACACCCCTCCTATTGCCCTGGATCCTTGAGGTGGGTGACGATGGGAAGCACTAGAATGGGTAAGCAGGAAACTGCTCAGCACAAGCACAGTGTGGACTTCTCTCGCTCTTAGCACGGCTGGCGCAGGCTGCACGGGTACCCAAATAACCAGTCTTTTTAAGGTAGTTTGTTTTGTTTTCTTCTGGTTTTGTGACAGTGTGCAGTTGAAAGTCACCTTTACCTTCCAAGTGACTCTTGACAGCTACCTGAATCCCAACCACCCAGTCAGGAATGTAAAAGGCTGCTATTATTATTACTGTCGCTATTGTCGTATCTCTGTATGTGGACATGCATGCCGTGATGTAGTTTGAAGGTCAGAAGACAGCCTGTGGAGTCGGTTTTCTCCATTCACCTTTGTTCAAGGTCTGAATTCAGGTCCCCAGGCTTGCACAGCCTGCGTGGCAAACGATATGACCCACTTAGAGATGTGGCTGACTCTTTCTTTAAGAAAATTCTTTTCAAGACACGGTCTCATGAAGACCACACTAGCCTTAAACTTGCTATGTGGTCAAGGATAACCTTAAACTCCTGATCCTCCTGCCTCTACCTCCAAGTGTTGTGCCAATAGGTATGTTGTGTCCCCAGGCCTAGCTTTGATTTTTTTTTTTACTAAAATATTGTTCCAAATCCCTCCTGCCTCCAAGCTCTCCATCATCAGGCCGTAATTATTTTTACAAGTATTGATCAGCAAGTCTCACACCAGCCTGGGTTATGTATTAAGTTTCAGGTCAACTTGCTACACATAAGAACCTGACTCAAAAACAAATAAATAAATAGGTGGGAAAAGTGTTTCTCCTCAGTTCATTTCCTGACTTTTCTAGCTAAAAAGCTTGTTCATAAAATTGACCTAAACATTTGCGACAGTGGGGGAAGGGCACTATGGCAAAATTCACAAACTGCCAAGGCTCACTGAGGTCTCTGAGACGTCACTTAGTAGGGAACAGTGACTCACTAGCACCCTTCTAAGGACAGTGACAAAGATGGTTATGACACACAAGAGACAGCTCAAAGACATGGGACACTTGTCCTGGACAGCACATGGTATCGCTTTCAAGTCCTTGGGGGATTCCAGGGACAGGAGCTTGTACACAGAAAGGCCCCGCAGTGAGGACAATAAAAGACAGCCACTTGGAGATCATAGCAGCTGACCCCACAGCTGAGCCCGCAGCCAGGCCATCTGGACCTAGTGTGGGCTGGCCCAGATGACTCCTCGCCCTATCCCAGATGTATGCAAACATGCTCCTCCACTAAGTCAACGTATGAAGTTGAACATCAGTACTCTGAGGCTGCCAGTGAACTTAGGAGACTTGAAAAGTACAGAGGTCAAATTGTCAGTTTGCTGAGTAAACAGATGTTTGGATATTTCCAGAAGCAGAGAGTTCAGGACCTTACAGACTATCTTCCACTATATGTGGATGCAAAACAGCATGCAGGTACAGTTCCCATTCTGGGGAAGCTTGTGTTCTGGTAGAGAAATGGAAGGGAGGGGACAGACACACAGGCACATGTGTGACACATGTGTGCACACACACACATACATGAAAAATGAGATACGTCGCTAAAGGCTTTAAGGAAAATCTATGGATTATATGGTTGAAAGGACCTACTCCCTACAGTGTTCGAATGGGGCCAGAGCTCCCCAATACAGTGAGCTAGGGGCTCCCCTTCTCTGCACCTGCCTCCTCTCCCCGCACATGCTGTGCCTCCCAGGCCAATTGCGTAACGACTTGGCCTGTGTTCAGAGCCCAGCTCAGCACAGCGCTTGTAAAATCTTCCCTCACTCCATGAAATGCCAGTGACTTCACAGCCAGGGAGTCCCGCTCTCATCAAGTCCCCACACCAGCAGCCTCGCATCTAAAAGTGGCCTGGAGATTGAGAGATTGATGTCAGACCCGCTCTGGAGCCAAGAACCAAGCAGCCTCCGCTTGCACACAATGTCAGCCTTTCTGGAGGGAAGGGCCTGGTTGCCTGTCCACTCTCCAGCGTCTGCTAGCATAGGAACCCCCACATCAGAACTCTCTGAACAGGGACTTGGAGTGGTGACCCCATTCTGGGAGCCAAGAAACTGGACCATATTTGTTTTTCCTTTCTTTTCCCATTAATATGTGGTCTGATGTGTGCTTCCTGATGTATTGTGCATACATGTTTGCATGTATGTAGGCACATGTGTGTGGGTGGTGAGTGTGCATGTGTGTACTCATGCAAATGAAGACTTGAGGTTGATGTTTGGAATTAGCCTTGATTGCTCTTCTACTTTACTGAAGGAGGGAAGCCTCTCAGTTGACCCATAGTCATCCTGTGCCTAGTGCAGCTGGCCAGTTGGGTCTGGGGATTCCCTAGTCTTACACCCAAGCCCTGGATTATGGGTAGGTTGCCACACCCACTTGGCCTTTATGTGAATTCTGGGGATCTGAACCCTAGTTAGTCCTCAAGCTTGTCTTTGCAAACTCTCTAACCACTTGGCCCTCCCACCAGTCCCTGGACCACATTTGTGTTCGACACTGTGGGAGGAGACAGACCTGGAAGCAATCGATGATCTGTTTGTGAAAATTTCTGCTTACGGTGACTCTTACCCTGGCTCCCGCTAGAGTGACCTACAGAGGTTCTAGGAGATGGGAGAGACAGTCTGCCGGTCTCACCCATGGAGTCCCGACACAGTAGGCTCTAGAACCTAAAAGGGAACCTTGTATCCTGCAGAGATTCTACAGGGCAAGATTTACCATTTCTTCCATGAGAAGAACTCGAAAGGCTGGACAGAGAGAGCTACTCTGGAGCCTCGAGCGGGAAAGTCACTAGAGCCATGCGTGTGAGCCCAGCGTGTACAACACAGTAAGATCTCATGGCAAACAGAGAGAGAGAGAGAGGGAGAGAGAGAGAGGGAGGGAGGGAGGGAGGGAGGGGAGGGGAGGGGAGGGGAGGGGAGGGGAGGGGAGGGGAGGGGAGGGGAGAGGAGAGGAGAGGAGAGGAGAGGAGAGGAGAGGAGAGGAGAGGAGAGGAGAGGAGAGGAGAGGAGAGGAGAGGAGAGGAGAGGCGGGGGAAGGTGGGGACGGGCAGAGCCGGAGAATCTTGCAAATCATAACTGCTAAGCGATTTATCTCTAGAAGGAAGAACTCTCACACAAGTGAAACAAATACCGGGTTTTTTAAACAAGTAAAAAATCTAAATAGATATTCCTCCAAAGAATGCAAATGGCATTCAACATCACTAGTCCCTGGAAAACTGTCAGTTCAAGTCACACAGAGATGTTGACACCAACTTTACTAGGATATCTACTGTCAAAGTTGGGCCTGGTGCTGCAGGCCTGGGATCCGAGTTACTAGACAGGCTGAGACAGGAAGATCACACATTCAAGACCTGCCTGAGCTATACAGTAAGGTCAAAGCCAACCTAGGCAGCTCAGGGAGATTCTGTCCAAAACAAAAAAAAGGTTGGAAATATAGATTAGAGATAAAGCACTTGTCTAACATGTGTAAGGACCTAGATTTACACACACATCCCTATGCCCACAATCAGTCAAGTAGTCAATGACAGGTGTGGTAGGACATGTTCATAGTCCCTGTGCTCAGGGGCCTGAGGTGGGACAATCACAAGTTCAAGGCTAGTCTCAGCTACATAGTGAGACCCTGTAGAAAGATGATGGATAGATAGATAGATAGATAGATAGATAGATAGATAGATAGATAGATAATTTGTTCATATGAAAAAAAAGCAAACTCCTAGTTTTATAGATTTAGAGTTACCCAGAGTTAAGGAAGAGGTAAATTTGACTATGAATTTGACTATGAATGATCATAAGAAAACATATTTGGTTGATAAAAATATTCTTAAACTATAAAAATATTCTAAAACTAGATTATGGAAATGGCTGCATCGCTTTTAAGATATCATTATTATATTATCATTATTTTATATTGTGTGTGTAGTGGGGGTGCATGTGCATGCAGTGCTGATGAAGGCCAGAAGAGGGCAGTAGATCCCTGGAGCTGGAGTTACAGGAGTTGTGAGGCCCTGATGTGGGTGCTGGGAACCAAATTCCAGTCCTCTGCAAGAGCTGTGCTTGTTTGTACGGGGCCATCTCTCCAGCCCATGGACTTATTTCAACAATCACTGAATTCTATACTTCAAGAGGGTAGATTCTACATCATGTAAGCTATGTTTCAATAAACTATGATGAAGTTATATTTCTTACCTTGAACCAAATAGTTCATGTTAAGGGCATCATCAAAAATATACACAAAAAAATCTTAAATCTGTAAATTTATAGCAATGTTTTTTAAGAGTTAATGAAAAACTAGAAACACTCTAAATGCTTTGACACAGTGCATTATTAGAATGTATAAACCAGGTGGTTGTGGTGTGGTGCCTTTAATCCCAGCATTCAGAGGAGAGGGGGGATAATTCTGTCATTTCTGTGAGTTCAAGGCCAGCCCGGTCTATACAGTGAGTTCCAGAACAGTCAGGGATGTTACACAGAGAAACCCTGTCTCAAAAAACAAACAAACAAACAAACAAACAAAAAACAGTTGATAAGCCTTCTGAAGGAGCAGCGAACAGTCATTGGAGTTGGTATTTTCAAGGAATTTCTGAGGACTGGGGTCACTGCTTAGGACAGAACACTAAGATGGCCAAATTTTACCAAAGCAAGATGAATTTACATATAAACGTTTGTGTGTGTGCACACATGTGTGTACGTGTGTTTATGTGTGTGTGTGTGCACACATATCTATGCATGTGGACAAAAGCCAGAGGTCAGCACTGAGTGTCTTCCTTAGTTTCTCTCCACACTATTTTTTGAGACAAAGTCTCTCAATGGGGCTCGAGCCCACAGAGTTGACTGGACGGTCTGCCAGGAAGGCCCAGGCTTCTTCCTGTCTCTGCTTCCTGAGCTTCCAGGATTGCAGGCACGCACCACCACATCTGACTATTACAAGGACACTGAGAATCAAACTGAAGTCCTCATGCTTCCTTGACAAGCACTTTGCCCACTGAGCCACCTCTGCAGCCTCGTCTTCTGAGGGTCGAGTCCGTACTATGTATGCACGCATCTGTATATAGTATAACCAGATGCTTGTATGCTCATGGCTATTTCCATTCGGGTATCTTTAAATAGCATCCTGCATCTGCTGCGAACTTTCCCTTATAGAAGCAGGTGGGGAGAGTCCGTAGACTCTCTTCTGAGATTTCACCTGTTCCCTCCCACATGTATGTGCAATTCCGTCCTAGTTGCATGTGACCTAGTTTAGGGAATGCTCAAGTATATAGCCTGTATAAAGTGTAGGGTATATAGTTAGTTAAGATTAACTGAGGAGCGCTCCATCTAGGTGGCTATGGGGAAACCGTCACCTAAGCAGGGGAAGAGCTTCCAGTGTGGCTGCTTTGGGGCCACTCACTCTCCTATTTGGAACACCTCACCCCTGCCTGGTGAACTCTGGTTCCTCAGGGTAAGCTGTGGTGATCCAGTCTCCACCTTGTTGTGGGAGTCTCAGGAAGAAGGCGAAAGATGTGGTTTGCATCTCCCTGGGGGAAGACTGCTCACAACCACCCAGGGAGGCTCAGAATTTTCCGTTCCTCCTGCCTCTACCTTCCGAGTGCTGGGATTACAGGCCTGCAATACATGTATACGTATATTATTTTCATTTGTTGATTCTACCTCAATAAAACTGGAAAGGCCCAGTCAGTGATTTGAGGCTACTTTTATGTTTGGAGCATACTTTGTTTCTGAACTATAAACATCACTATGACGACAAAAGATATCGTCAAGTTTCAAACTGAGCTACACCTACCTTTCAGATATACAGCTTTAGTCTGCTTCTAGGGACAAGTGCATGAGAGCAGAGAACCAGGGTTCAGCCGCTGCTTCACCTAAGAGACTCTGGGTGACTTCCAGCTGTCATCAAGCACAGACCCACAGCCAACACCCGCCCCCTAAAAACTCCAAGGATGAAGGCGTGTCTGATTTTTAGCACTGGTCTCATTCTGTAGCCCAGACTGGCCTGGGATTCACTGTGCAGCCTAGGCGGAGAAGTAACTGTGGGAGACAGAGGATGCGGGATGGGTAAGGCCAGCGCCCAGGTCTGCTCTCAGAGAGAACCTCCCTTCCTCCTTCCCTTCCTCCCTCCCTCCTCCCTCCCTCCTTCCCTCCCTCCCTCCCTCCCTCCCTCCCTCCCTCCCTCCCTCCCTCCCTCCGCTATACACTGCTTCCCCATAGGGGACTCTGAGGGTGGGAGACACCTTGTCCACAGTGAACAGTCACAGTGGCACAGGGCTAGGTCCAGCTTCAGGGGTAGGAGAATGAGATGAGAGGGGTCAAGGGCAGGCTGACCCTGGAAGCATGCTGTCAATCACAGAGAAGGTGGACGTAGATGGTGGCCGCCTGGCTCAAATACATATTCCGTGAAGCTTGCTACAGCCAACAGTGCATGCATTCCGTCTGAGCCCCCTCCTCACCCCAGTTGTTCTCTGAGGCAAACAAACAGCATCACAGTCTCAGAGGCTCCAAAGCTCAATGGTATCTGGCCCCCTTAGTCTCCCTTCTGCCAGAGCAAAAACCCTGTTCTTGGTGTCAGCCTTCACCTGACCTCTGACCCCTCTCATGCATGTAAAACAGGGGACACACATGTGCCTCAGTTTGCACACATTCCTGAGTATCATCGTGAAGCATGTCACACTATACATTAAAACATCCACCGCATAAATAGTTCTCCCCAGATACAGCGTCCTTGAGCAATGTCCCACCTGAGTTCCTGGACATTGGCCTTAAGTAATACCTGAGGGACCAGGAAACAGGTTAATTACCCCAGCCAAGCCACAAGCCTCACCTACTCGTGGGCCCACTGCTGGGTTAAGCTCTTCCGCACCTCTCTGCCCTGCTCAGGCCTTGCTCAGCTGTCTGCTCCAGGATGGAGCAGAGACCTGTGTGGTGACGTGAACAGGCAGGGAGAGGCCCGGGAGATTGACTGGAGTCAGGCCTTGGCCGGCTCCTGAGATCCCTGGCCTCAGACCTGCCAATTAAAGGCAAGAGAGATGAAAGAGGAAGGCTTCGGTAAGCAGCCCGCAGCCTGGAAAGATGAAAGCCAAGCCCAAGTGGTATTTTACGGCCTCCAAATGGGAAGAATCTAGGTGTTCTTTATTACAGCGATGAGAGCTTGTAATCACAGAGACCTGGGAGACACTGGGGCCGCCTGCCAACTTTGCCCTTCTCCGCTCACAACCTTGGACAAATCACAGTTCCTCTTCTCCCCCCCCCCCCCACCCAGGGACCTGGGAACAGGCTAATTACCCTAGACCCTGCTCACAGGCCCCACCCCCTGCTGGTCCTCTCTAGCCCAGGAACCTGACAACCTCCTTCTCTATGGGCTTCCACTCTGGCCAGAGCCAGGAAGCTCGGAATGCTGCCGGCAGCAAGAGCAGGGGTGTGAAGCTGGGGTAGCTGAGCAGGAGGGACAGACGGATGGCCTGTCTGACCCTTGCCCCCAGCTACAATCCTTGTGTCCAGCTTACCCCGCCTTCTAGTTCCTCATTGCTTGTCTCTCCATAAAAGGATGGGACGCTCCATGCCGAGAGTTTGTGTTCGTTTCCCTTGGTTGCTATAACTCCCCAAAGTGAGTGGCTTAAAGTCATGTGAATTTCTAGACTCTGGAAGGTTCAGTCTCATCAAGCTGACATGAAGGGCAGCCTGTCCCTCCCCATCTCCTTCCCTTTCTTGGTCCCCATTTATCTCCAAAGCCAGTCACCTCCCTCAGACCTTTGCCTCCTCTGCTATCGGGTCTTCCACCAGCACCGTGGCTGGCCTGCAGTTTTAGCCTCCTTATAACGGATTCGGGATGACATAGGCACCCCCTGGTAATCCCAGGCTAGCCTCCCTTCCCTTCGCAGCCTTAGTTCTCAGCCACCTGACCCGGATGCTCCCCAAATCCGGGAGCATGGCTGGTCTGAGAACTGGCACGGGCTGAGTGTGAAATGCCCCCAGCAGGCTCACGCATTTGAACACTTTTGCCCAGGAGTTGGAACTGCTTTAGGAAGTCGTGGTATCTTTGGGACCAGAAGCATGACTGGCAGGAGTGAAGCCCTGTTGGGGGGCAGTTGTGGCTACAGGGCCTGGCCCTGCCTCGGATCCCATACGTGGCTTCCTGGTCTAAGCACTGGATGTGAAACAACTGCCCCACGTCCCTGCAGAGACAGAGGGAGCCACCCCATTGCCCTGCCTGCTCTACCAGGATGGACGTCACCCTTTGAAACTGTGAGCTGAGGTTGCTCCTATCAGGGAACTTGCCAACTTGACTGCCACACTCTGTGCCCCTGGGCTCTTCTTGCTCCCTGGGGCATTCCCAGTACTCAACATACTGCACACTCTCCTCAAAGACACAGTGAATGAGGAGGTGAAAGGTACCGTGATGAGACAGGTGAGCATATTTAACATGGCAAACAGCTGTGGTTACTCCACACAGGCACCGTGAGGATGGTTTTGTGTGTGTGAGCTCATTTAATCACCTATAGTTTTTAATTTTCTTTTTAGGGATAGGGTCTCATGTAGCCCAAGCTGGCCTTGAACTATGTGGCAGAGGGTGACCTTAAACTCCTGCCTCCGCCTCTCTCGAGCTGGTCTTACACAGGTGGACCACCGCACCCATGGTGCATATGGTGCTAAGGATGGAGCCCGGGCTATCTCGCATGTTAGACAAGTGCTCTCTCTGGCCCTCCCCAGCAGTTCTGTGAGGCACATTTGGTTATTATTTGTCATGTACAAATGAGGACAATAAGGCGTAGCCGGCCGAGCACGGTAGCTGTGCCACATTTGTTGAGCCCTCATTGTGCCCAGCTCTCAGCCAGGTACTGTACACCTCTGATCTCAGTTCATCCCGCGGCGGGGGGTGAGGAAGGAGATACAGTATCTGCTCTATGGGATATGCACAGAACAAGGTCTCTGGCTCAACTGGGGGCTGTTCTGGGAGATTTAGTGACTCAGTGGAGGTTTCCATGGCTCTCTGAGTCTCCTTTGTAAGTGAGATCAGGACCCTGTGCCCTAGATGACCCCGGATGTCTATGTTCCCACTATGACATAGGGTGCCTGCTGTTAACTTTGTTTCCCAGTCCCACGCCACCTTTACAGAAGTGCCCAGTCTCCTGCAAGCCCGTGACAGGCAGTGGTTCTTCCTGAGGTTGGACATGGCCACCCTGTCTCTTAGAAGCCTGTCCCTTGAGAGGCAGGAATGAGCTCCAGACCTTCTCTATGGCTCAAATCACATTGGTGATTTTCCTGAGAACTGGGCTCTGTCCACCTTCAGCACATCCAATGGCTGCTCTTGTTCTGGGGACCTGCCCAGCCCCTCCCCCTTCGCCAGCTTCTTCTCTGCTGCCCACCCCATCACCACTGGTTACCTCTCTTCCTGTTCCTCGTGACCACGCACACAGGGCCTATGAGAAGCCCACACTGTCACTTGGCCCTCAGCTGTCCCCCTCTTTGGGGCAAGAGCTTGCTTCCAGCCGGGAGAAGGCCCCACCCACTTCCTTGCCTCTTAACCTTTGCAGCCACCGCCAAGAGCAGAGACACTTGTGCCTGCCAGCACAGTGGGGCATCACATTTTCTGTTTCTGCCAGCACATTTTTCTAGGTCAATGTCAGATCAGGGAAATCCAATACTGCATGTCCCAACGTTTGATTTGAAAACAGAGCTGTTGCTTTCCAAAATAAATAGTGTTTACAGGCAGGATCTGGAGAAGCGTCCACTAGAAATGGACAAGAATTTTCCCAGTTTGACCGCTGCTAGCCCGGTGTCAGCCCCAGCTCTGGAACCTTGGAGGTGCTGGCCAGAGAGAAAACACATGGAGGAGAGGTCAGCTTTGCTGCACAACCCCCCTCCCCCGGGTTCCTCCTTCTGCAACCATCACAATTGGTCCCTGAGCTTTGCCTTTTCCAGTACCAGCCCCTCCCCCCTCCCCCATCTGCTTTCCGTAGCTGCAGTAGCATGGCCCAGTTTCTCATACTCCATCCCCTCAGTTCCTCCCCTCCCCACTGGGCCGCTCTGCACTGCCTCAGCTCAGGCCCTCCCTCTCAACCTCTGAATCTTTCTCCATCCTTCCATTGCCCAATACCTCACCATGAGGTTGCTTCCCCATTATCTCTGTTGGTCCAAAACCCATGCAGGCATGTTCACATGCATCTCCTAAGCACGGTCCTCCTCCTGGGGTCCTGGGCCACAGAACCCCATCCGAGCCTAGATGGGACCTCGGAGAATGGTCTTGGGTTGGTCACGTCATGTCTTTTGTCTTCCACCTAGATGACCATCTTCTTCTGGGCAGGAATCAAGCCTTGTGCTCCCCATGAGCCAGGCACAAGTCTCCATGGTGACAAGCCAGCACGAGAGTGCTTCGGCTACAGAGCTGAGCTGGGGACTCACCTGTTACTATTTAATAACTGTGGCAGCTGGGCAATATTTTCTCCTCT
This sequence comes from Myodes glareolus, assembly GCF_982192425.1. Taxonomy (NCBI): domain Eukaryota; kingdom Metazoa; phylum Chordata; class Mammalia; order Rodentia; family Cricetidae; genus Myodes; species Myodes glareolus. The sequence goes on from NC_142032.1 coordinate 92,336,553, forward strand.
CTGTAGATGAGAACACAGCTGGAGTGAGATTAAGTGGCTGGACCGAATCTTCAGTCATAGGAAATAGCAGGTTCAAGGATTTGGACTGGAACTGTCTGATCCTACCTCTCAGACCACGTGCACGAAAGGCAATGTGTGGCAATACTTTGTTTATGCTGTAGCAAATAAAGCCTGCCTGAGGATCGGAGTGAGAAACGAGCCACTAAGTAGCCCTAGAGGCCAGACAGGGGTGGCACACACCTTCAATCCCAACGCTAGGGAAGTGGAGACAGGAAGGGATATGATTGGGTGGAGAGAGGACTATAAGTCAGGAGGAGACAGGAGCTTAGGGCATTCTGTCTGAGGATTCATAGAGATAGGATCTTGCCCCCTCGGGTCTGAGGATTTTATAGAGGTAAGAACCAGTGGCTGCTGCTCTGATTCTCTGATCTTTCAGCTTTCACCCTCCAATATCTGACTTGGGGTTTCGTTACTAAGACCAATTAGAGTTCACTAATTAGAATTAGTATATATACTATATAGAATTGACTTCTATACAGTAATGTATAGAGGGTCAAGTCCACGATGACTTGCACACACAACCCTGTCGCTGGGAAACAAAGTAGGCTTCAGATTTGTGTGCCCAATGGAACTTCCAGAGGTTAACACACCCATCTCTAAGCTGGCCCAGGGCAAGCCACGAGCCACATGTGTCTAAATGTGGCTAACAGAACTAAGACACTGGATTTTCCACTTTAATACTATTGTTGTTGATGAGGAGATTGCTATGCATCCCAGGCTGGCTTCAAACTCATAGTAATCCTCCTGCCTCAGTCTCCTGAATGCTGGGATTACAGGCATGGGCCAACAGACCTGGCAGGAACTGTATTTTAAATTTTGTTTCATCTTAGGTCTGGACATGTAGCTCCTTTAGTAGAATCCTACTTAGCTTGTACCCTGGGATCCATGCCCAGCACTGCCTACACCAGATGTGGCAGCACACACTTGGGAGGTGGAGGCAGGAGATCAGAAGTTTTAGGTCGTTCTCCGATACCTTGCAAGTTCAAGGATAGCCTGAAATACATGAAACCCCTATATCAAAGGATTTTTTTATTAATTTTATTAATTAGTTTAGACAGTCATATACACCTAGCACCTACTACCATATTGGGTGTACCTCCCAGTCATGTTTATGTTAATATGGGAGTAGCCATGGCAGAATAACAAGCCTGCTGGTTGCCAGTGCCTGTCCAGGGAATAGTCTCACCCTGAGCCCACCTGGCGTCCCAGGCACATCAGTCTTCAATGAGAGCCAACTTTCCAACCTGCTCCAGGGTTAGAACACCAAACTTGTCCATTCAGAGCCAAAGTAGCGGCGCAGAGAACTTTGTCTGCTCTTGCATTGTACCCTCCCTTACTCCACTCCTAACGAGTGCCTGGACTGAGGGAGACCTAGAGCCCAGTCCTTACTGAGCACTGGACAGTAGTAATGAGCCAAGCCTTGTTGACCTTCACTATGGGTGACCCGAAGGTCGCACTGTCTTTAATACCCGCCTTCACATACACAGTGGCCACTATCTGATAGAGACGCCCACAGGTTGTTGTGGGCAGCAGTTTGGCGCCACCTACTGGGAATCCTGCAGAGTGCAAGTGGCGGCAAACCCAAACTGGAGGCGCCTCAGCAGAGACTCCTGCATAGGGCAGAGCTAGCAGGGAAAGTGGAGTGGGGGCGGTGGGGGTGGGGGTGAGGGAGACACACTGTAGCTCTGTCACTGTATGAGTCTAGAATGGGAGCATTACAGAACCCAGATTGGGCTCCTAATTTCTCCTGTTACGTAAACTTCCAGGCTATATTTATATGGAGAAGCCGGACATGTTTATGAACCTGCAGGGGTTGTTGGAGCAGGTGAAAAGTGTGCTTCTCGTGTGGTCCTGAGAGTTACCAGTGCGACCACTGTGGCACATGCTGGAGCATCCTCCTTGAGGATGAACCCTGGGTGTGGGCAGGGAGGAGCGATGCCCTTACAGTGGCCAGAAAGTGGAGACCGTGTGGAGAGGTGTCCGCTAAGCCCCCACCTGTTCAGCCACCCCAGAGGTGATTATTAATAAAGAATGAGTTGTGATCTATTAATAAATAAATAATAAATTTAATAATTTATTAAATAAATAAATTATTAAATTTATTAATAAATTAATAAAGGAGTGTGACTGCTTTTTATCCAGCCAGCAGGTGCCACAGGCCACAGAGCAGGAGGGGGAGACCTAAGAGGAGCCAGGAGATGAGTTGACGATGACGTATGCTCTGGGCGTGTGCATACGTGTGCCACGGCGTGTGTGTGCAAGTCAGAGGACAGCCTTCCCCTCCTGCTGTGAGTTCCGGGGATCGAACTCAGGTCCTCACGCTTGCATGGCTTGTTACTTACCCTCTGAGGTATCTTACTCAGATGAGAATCTGTTTCCTTCCCTCGGTAGGCCTCAGTTTCCCCATTAGAAAAGGGTAATTGCCGGGTGGTGGTGGTGACGCACACCTTTAATCCTAGCACTGGGAGGCAGAGGCAGGCGGATCTCTGTGAGTTCGAGGCCAGCCTGGTTTTTAGAGCGAGTTTAAGGGCAACCTGTTGGAGGAGGCTGCTTGTTTGGTTCCCAGGCGCCCAGCTAGCTTAGACCAGAAATAATCATACAGAAACTGTATTATTTAAAAACACTGCTTGGCCTATTAGCTGTAACTTCTTATTGGCTAGCTCTTACATTTTAATCTAACCCATCTCCACTAACCTGTGTATCGCCATGTGGCAGTGGCTTACCGGCAAAGTTTTGTCATGTCTGACTCTGGTGGCAGCTCCATGGCAGCTCCCTGGCTCCGCCCTTCTTTTTCCCAGTATTCAGTCTAGATTTTCCTGCTTACCTAAGTTCTGCTTTGCTATAGGTCCAAAGCAGTTTCTTTATTCATTAATGGTAATCACAACACACAGAGAGGACTCCCACATCAACAACCAAAAGCTACAGAGAAACTCTGCCTCAAAAAATAAAATAAAACAAATAAGAAAAAAACGAAAAGTGTAGAATTGTGGTCTCTATCAACTCTGGCTTAATCATTCTGAAGCCTAAAGAACTAAAGACGGCTAGAAAAATGGCTCATGGGTGGAAGTGCTTACTATCAAGCCTGACAACTTGGCTTCTCACCCCAGCACCCATGTGATAAGGAGAGAACCAATGCCTACAAGTTGACCTCTGACCTCCACACATAAGTTGTGGCCTATTTTCCCCCACTCGGAATAAATACATAAAATGCAATTGGAAAAAGAACTGGAAGACTGGGACATGGGCTTGCTTGTAGTTTGGGGAACGTCTGTCACCAGGGATGTGCAGGTGAGAGACTATCTGTGACACACACTCGCTAAGCGGGCACCTCCACCCAGGTGAGAGACTGTCTCCGACACATGCTTCCTAAGTGGGCACCTTCATCCGTGTCTCTGAGGGTCTCAGAAGAGACTGGCAGGTAAACGGCCCCAGGGGAAGGTTAGCTGTGAGACTGAACCCCAGAAGCTTATGTGAGGGGGGTCACTGGACCGGATGTCAGCCCCAAACATTTTTCTACAGCACCCGGAGGAGGCGCCTAGAGAGGTATTCTGTTGTTGATGTTTTTCAATCCTTTAAAGACTCGAGGGAGAGGCTCAGTCAGTGAACTGCCCACTTGAGTGTATGGGGGCCTGACTGGGAGCCCCAAAACCGCTGTTTTTAACAAAAATAATTTTTTCAAATAGAGTTTGTCTGTAACTTTGGGGCCTGTCCTGGAACTAGCTCAACAAGAATAATTTTTAGAAAGCCAGATGTGGTGGTGTGTGTTTGGAATCGCAGCACCACAACAGAGACAAGCAGATCCCCAGGTTCGAGGGCCAGCCAGCTACTCGGTGAGTTCCAGGCCAATAAGAGACCCTCTCTCAAGAAACAAGGGAGGTGTGGGGCTGAGAGATGGCTCAGTGGTTCAGAGAACTGACTGCTCTTCCAGAGGATCCAGGTTTAAGTTCCAGCACCCACATGGCTGCTCACAACTGTCCGTAGCTCCAGTTCCAGGGGATCCGATACCCACATGAACACACATGCAGGCAAAATACCAATGCACATAATATTAAAAATAAATACATTTTTTTTAAAAAAAAAAAGGTGGGAAATGCCTGAGGATAGACATCTGAGGTTGTTCTCTGGCCTCCGTGCCTGTGTGTGTACATGTGCACACACATACACACACACACATGTGCATGCACACATCACTAGCAGTTAGTGCCACAAAGGGCACAGTGTTCTTTGGTAGAGGAGATCGACTTGAACTGGCACAGTCACGGGAGACTTCCTGAAGGAGAGGGCATGTTTGCTGGGCCATGGCGGCCGTGTGAGACACGCTCCAGTAGAATGGGAATGGATAAGCTATCTTCCTCAGGGCAAACCCTGCCTGCCTCAACACACAGCCACCAGGGCCCAGTGTCTTAGTTAGTCTTTCTATTGTTGCAAAGAGACACCATGACCACAGCAACTCTCTTAAAGGAAAACATTTCATTGGAGCTGGCTTAACGTTCAGAGGTTCAGTCCATTGTCGTCACAGCAGAACACGGTGGCCTGCAGCCAGACAAGGAGATGGAGAGGGAGCTGAGGGTTCTTCATCTTGATCCACAGGCAGCAGGAGCAACTGTGTGCCACACTGGGTGTAGCCTGAGCATAGGAGACCTCAGAGCCCGCCCCCATAATGACACACTTCCTCCAGCAAGGTCACATCTACTCCAACAAAGCCACTTCTCCTGAAAGTGCCACTCCTATGGTGGCCATTTTGTTTCAAACCACCACACCAGTATGAATTTCCTCCAAAACGTCTCTGATGACTGTGCCAGTTCAGGTTTGTCACCTCTACCAAGGAATGCTGTGCCCTTTGTGGCACTAACTACTAGTTGTGTGTGTGTGTGTGTGTGTGTGTGTGTGTGTGTGCATGTGCGTATGTCTACTGAGCATTCAGAAGTGTCCACGCTGAAGTGTATTGTATGTGTAAAATACATGCCTAATCCCACGGTCTTAGAATGGGGGTGGGGTGGATTTAAATATTTCATTACTCTATTGCTTACTTTTTAAGATGGTCTCTCTGTTTTAAACCAGGCTACCCTCCAATTCACAATCCTCTTGCCTCCATCTCTCAAGCGCTGCAGTTGCAGGTGTGAGCCACAATGCCTGGCTCGAAATTCTATCTTAATCACACATTAGAATGACAAGACCTTGGATCTGTTGGATGAAATAAAATTTACTATCCAAATTAATTCTATCTGCTTCTTTTATTTATTTCGATGTGTCCCCTGTCTGTGGCGAATGTCACCTTTGTATCAGACAGAGCTGTGTAGTGTTTGTGAACTCCCACAGAGAAGGAGAGGAAGGGGACAGACCGAAGGGTCTCTGGGGACTTCCAAGTTCTAGGAAACTGCCATCTTAATTTACCTTCCTGGTGCCCTGTGTTGGGAGGTGGGTGACAGCCATGGGAGAGGCTGAGTGACCGCCCAAGACAGGGCTAAGGTGAGAAGTGGCCACCTACCTGTCTTCCCACTGCAGATGCCAGGCTTCCTGGTTTGAGCCTGGTCCTATCTCTTGTGAAATCATCTAGTCCTCTTTCTTCCAAACCCAAACAGGGGTCCCATGGATGCCAGTCACGTGCCCTTCTTACCTCTTCCAAGAAGCACATAGCTGGCCCTAGAAGTCTTTCTGGTCCTCAAGAGTATGGTGGTTTTCAGAGAACACTCTTGAGTCAGGCCGCTGGGCCTTCTGGAAATAGGTTCAAGTCTGGATGCCTCCAGGCCCCTTCCTAATCCCGGAATCAGAGCCCCGTGTCCAAGATTGCAGCCCCAGCCTGGTGGGAGCAGGCACTGCACCCATCACACTCTCAAAAGTAATGGTAAGATCACTAGGTGGCGCTGTTCACACGGCCCTGCAACACCCCCCCCCCCCCCCCCCCCCGCGTCCCCACCCTCGTCGTTACCTGCGCCCAACACAAACAGTGCAGCTTCCGGAGAAGGCTCTAGGGTTGTTGGAGTTTTTCCCAGCCTTCAGCTGCCAAAGCTTGTTCAGATTTCAGAATTCTGCTATGAAAAATAGTTCTCTGTGTTCACACTTAGATGTTAAGCAGGTTATAGACCCAGGACCAAATCCTGATCCAAAAAAAAATCTGTACCCGGAGGTCTGCCTAAAGCTCTGAAGAAGAGCACCCATGTAGCACAAACAGCCTGTGGGTGCTCTCGAGTGTACCCACGAAGGGCAGAGCGAGGATGGATAATGGCCCCCGCAGTTTATTCAATGCCGTGTTTTCCTTACTGAAGGGTACGGGTTGTTGGTTAGTTGGTATGAGATAAGATTTATCACGTAGTCCTGGCTGGCTTTGAACTCACGATCTTTTTACAGTCTCCGCCTCCCAGATGCCTAGATTATAAACATACACCCCACATTCCACTTAGCTATAGGATTTTTATTTTAAAGTACTTAAATCTTACATCAAAGTCAAATATGCAAAAACAGAAGGTGAGATTTAAAGAAAGAAAACAACAAACCTTAACCACTACTTTTGTTTACAGAGGAGGCTAAAAGGATCTCTACCCACTGCAGCCACTTCAGGGACACAGCTTGAGAATTACAGTCCAGGAGAATTACAGCCTTATAGGACAGTAAGGTGAGACTCGGAGTAAGGAGCCAGCTTCTTTACAACTGTGTACTACTCTACAGCGGCTTCCTTTTCAAGTCAAAGTTTGCAAAAGCAAGTATTTCAAATTCAAGTTAAAATTTTCTTTACTTTTCTCTGACTGTGTCCAGGGTGTCCTTAGACTATTGTACCCAGGGCAGAATGGCAGTGGCAGCTGATGCTCCTACTGTGCCCTGTCTTTACCCTTTCCTGCCCTTATGCTCCAGGACCCTGAGAGCATGGCAGGAAAGGGAGAGCCAAGTACAGAGACAGGGGACACTCACTTTAGAGTACACAGTATGTCTATCAAAATAAATTTTAATACAAGTACAGTGGCTGGCACCGATATTTCCAGCACTCGGAAGGCTGAGACCAGAGGACTGGGAGTTGAAGGCCTGGGCTATACAGTAAGACTCTGTCTTAAAAATTAATTAATTAATTAGTTAATTCATTAATTAATTAAAAGAAACAGTAATAATAACAACATGCATTGAGCCGTGGCAATGAATGGCTCAGTTGGTAAAATGCTTGCCCTGCAAGTATGGGGACCTGCGTTAGGAACCCCAGAGCCTATATGAAAAGTGGGGCCCTGGGGTCTGTAACTCCAGCACTGGGGAGGGGAAGCAGAAGCAGGTGGGTCCCAAAGCTTACTCACCAGCCAGTTGCCACTCAGTGAGTTCCATGTTTATCACAGAACCCTGTCTCAAAATGAGGCAGCCAACTTCCCCACATACCTGCAGTCACAGAGACAACCACAGACATGAACACCACAAGATACACACACACACACACACACTAGCATGTGGGGCTCCTGTAGCAATCCCATGCAATGATGTAGAGTTTTATTTAAGCTATACTTCATAGAACACACTATAAATCATTTAGAAGGGGCTGGGGACACAGCTCGGTGGTGGCACATACCTGTGATCCCAGCACTCAGGACCTGGAATAGACAGGAGTATTAGAACGTCAAGGTTATTCTCAGTTGCATAGTGAGTCAGAAGACAGTCTGGGCTATGTGAGACCCAGTCTCAAAACAATAAATAAGGTGGCAGCTGAAGGTGGCCCTGGGAAGGATGTCACTTTACTCAGTGGTATAGCCGGCAAATTTTGCTCCAGCAAATGACCACCGCCCATGCTCATCCAGCTATACCTGCTTAAACTCAGTGGTAATACATGCACCAAAAGGGGAGACTTGTAAAAAGGGGTTCCAGCAGGACAGGGGTGGGGCAGAAAGAGTAATAGGGTGATGTAAGTGAGAAGGAATAAAATCAATTATAAACATGCATGACCCTGTCAAAGAATAAAAAATAAATCAGGGGCCAGCAAAATGACTGAGCAGGTAAAGGCACCTGCCACCAAGGCTGATGACCTGAGTTTGACCCCTGGGACCCACCTGGTGGAAGGAGAATAGTGACTGAAAGTCATCCTCCCGCCTCAGCACGTGTGCTAACAGCCGGCACGTACACATGTATGGGCACCAAAGAAATAAAGGTTAGAGCAAATAAACTTAAACTATAACAATTAAAAAGTAAAAACAAGCCGGGAAGTGGTGGCGCACGCCTTTAGTCCCAGTTCTCGGGAGGCAGAGGCAGGCGGATCTCCGTGAGTTCGAGGCCAGCCTGGTCTACAAGAGCTAGTTCCAGGACAGGTTCCAAAGCTACAGAGAAACCTTGTCTCGAAAAACCAAAAATAAATAAATAAAAATAAAAACAATCGGTAGAAAATTTCAAAGGATGTTGGCACACAATAATGAAAAAGCTGGAAAACCAGAGTCTCTCCTCACTGATACCAGAACCTCCACCCTGTTGGTTTTTATGTCTCCAGGACCGAGTGTAATGACATCTCCGTTGTGTTTCACGCAGTCGCCTGGTGACTAAACAATGTGACACAGACCCATCACTGTCATTTCCACTGCCTACACAGACAAGGGTTTTCCCTGAAGCCTGGAGGAGCGGAGTCTCCCATTCCCTGGAATCTATGGCTTTGGGAGCAGCGGCCGCCAGGCAAAAGCAGGTTTTGAACAATGCTGGTTCTGAAGCATGGCTACTGCTTAGCTCTTTCATTCAGTGTCTTCCCACACTCCCAACGTGGCTAAGCCTGAGTCCTGAAAAATACGTAGCAGATGGTTCAGATATGGCATACCACCATGTGGTATTTCAGCGTCAAAACTTTGTGGTGGTTGAATGAGAAATGTACCCCACAGGCTCAGGCATGAGGGCCCTTGGTCTCTGTGGTGATGCTGCTTTGGGAGGTTTAAGAAGTGCGGCCTTGCTTGGGAAAGTAACACTGGGGTTGGGTTTTGAGAGTTTGGGATCTCATCCCATGTCTAGTTCACTCTGCCTGTGCTGGGCTTGTGACTGAGATGTGATGCCTTACCTGCCTTGTGTCTGCCACCTGAGGCCATGTCTTCCCATGTAATGGACTCTTAATTGCTCTGGAAATGTAAGCCAAAATAAACTCTTCCATAAATGACCCTGGCCATGGTGTTTTTATCTCAGCAGCAGAAAATTAACTAATACAGTGAAGATGTTTAAGAGCTAGAGAAACAACGCAGGGGTTGGGAGTGTCTGCTGCTCTTAAAGAAGACCCAAGTTCATTTCCCAGCACACTGTGTGGTGACTGGTAACCACCTGGAACTTAAATTTCAGGAGACTTGACACCCTTTTCTGGTATCCACAGGCACCGGCACACATGTACACAAACACACACATATAACTTAATCAATCAATCAATTCAAATATTTTTTAAAAATGTGAAAATTGTTAGCTCAGTGCAGGGACAGAATATGTCTGCAATCTATACACTAAAGGCTAAGCCAAGAAAATTGTGAGTTTGGGGCCAAATGGATGCTATTTCAACTTAAGTGGGCATGGAGCAGGGGTTCACAATTCAATATTGTGACTATATAAATATGCTAGACCCTGTCACATCCCAGAACAAGAGCTGGTGGATGTCACCTGTGGCTTGAGGACAATTCAGGTGTCTTTCTCAACAGTTTTTGTGCTAAGGCCTGAGTCCCAGTGTGGCAGCATCCACTGGTGGACCCCTTAAGAGGTAGGGCTGAGGTCATGGGTCAGGGGGGACCTTGGAAGGGACTAATTTGAGTTTCGTGGGTGAGAAAAATCTCAAGGGTATGGTTCTTAATAAACTGGAGTGCTCTAATGTAGCTGGTCCTTTTTGCTGGGTTTGTGTCCATTTCTCCCACATGTGACACACAGCCAATGAAGCGTTGTCAACACACCAGTATCATGCTATTTGAACCCTTGTAGCCACCCCTAAGGCCAAGTAAACAAACCTCTAGTTTATAATGTGTCCAGCCACAGCTATAGCAACATAAAATATGCCAGAATAGAGGAGAGGCAGGGGTGACCAAGACAAGACAGTAAGCATGACAGATGTGTGACGAGACTGCCATATGAACAGTCACAGTTCAAGGGAGCTTATAATGAAATAGCACAGGCTGAAGCATCCATTAACAGTTTGGGATGTTTCCCACATGATTAGATAATCAAGAGCATTGTCTGGAGACATAGCACATCTTCCTTGCCTACTCAAACATAATTGTGTCACACACATTTCCCACAGATCCTTCTGAGTTAAAATTGTACAAATAGCTTCATTCATTCTGAAGACCGTTCATGTCATTCACCCTGGCTCTGTCCCCTGTAATGAGGAATAAAACATGTCCCTGCTCCCTGCTCTTAGGTATAGTGATATCTTTACAAGAAAAAAACAGGGAAAAATTTGCCTTCACAGTGCCTACTTAGAATAATCCTCAGTTTGCCAAAAATGCCAATGGAAGATTCTTCCACAGGGAATGTTAGATAGCCTCACCCTGGGCTAATATTTTGTAAGTCATCTATTGGAAATGATACACAAGCAATTTCCTCAATCTATAGTTTACCATTAAATGGATGACATTTTGCTTTCTGATTCAAATGTAGATACTGTAGAAAGAATGAAGAAGAAGTTTTGCTTTGTTGGGGATTATATATTGTTCTAAAAAAAAAAGTACAACGAGGAGATTCTATTAATTATTTAGGTTATAAAATTGGTTTACAAAAAATTAGACCCCAAAAGGTATAAATTAGAAGAGACTGCTCCAAAGATTGCTGGGAGACATTTCCCATCTAAAGCTCACTATTGGGATTAAACCTGATGAACTGATTAATTTAAACAAAACCTTAGATGGTGACAAGGACCTAAATAGTCCCAGGAAATTATCAGCTGAAGTTGAGAGAGAATTGGCTTTGATTGAAGAGAAATTACATGAAGCACATGTGTATGTGTGGATCCAAATCTTAACTGCATTTAGGACATATCACCCTCCAAACATTCCCCTACAAGAATTTTGATGCAGAGAGAAGATATTATCTTAGAATGTATATTTTTTTATCACAAAAACCAAATAAAATATCTGAAACATATGTAGAAAAAGTCTTAGTAAACTCTAAAAGAAAAATTAAGACTTTAGCAGGAATAGACCCAGCAGAAATTAATAGTACCATTCACTACATTGACAAATCATGGGCAGAAAGTGAACCCTGGCAAAGAGCTTATAGTATTTTTTTTTGAAAAAAAATTAACAAATATCCCAAAAGTAAGAGTAGTGTAGGGAGTCCTTCTGTTTATGTGTTGCTTTCATTGGTTAATCAATAAAGAAATTGCTTGGCCTGATAGGGCAAAACTTAGGTAGATGGAGAAGACAGAACTGAATTCTGGGAGGAAGAAAGCAGAGTCAGAGAGCCGCCATGGAGACGTCAGGTCAGACATGCTAAGTCTTTCCCGGTAAGCCACGACCTGGTGATAAATACAGATTAGTAGAAATGGGTTAAATCAAGATGTGAGAGTTAGCCAATAGGAGGCTAAAGCTAATGGCCAGGCAGTGTTTAAATTAATACAGTTTCTGTGTGATTATTTCAGGTGTAAGCTAGCTGGGCGGCCGGAACCAGGGGCCCTGCTCTCTGTAACATAAGAGAATTCAACTTATAAAGAGAACTGATTCCTTCCTTGCATTATACAGGAAACACCAGTATCTGTAGCCCCTATGTTCTATACCAATGCAAATAAATCAGATAATTTAAGGCAGGTTACAAATCAGAAAATTTAAGTAAAGTGGATCTAAGCCTTATGATTCTGTCCAAAAGTCAGAATTATAAGCTATTCTCATGGTACTAAGGGATTTTAAAGAACCTCCCAACATAGTTATTCATTTGCAAAATGCAGAAAGAGTTGTTTTGCAAATTGCAGAAACTGCTGAATTTATACCAGATGATACATAATTGACTTTATTATTTATTCAGTTACAAGGTATAATCAGGAATAGGAATCATCCCATATATATAACACACATCTGATCCTATAAGGGTCTGCCAGGTCCTGTAGCATAAGGTAATGCAAAAATTAATCAATTATTGATTTGAAATGTGTTGGAGGCCTCAGAATATCATAGAAAACATCACATCAATAACAAGGGTCTTAAAAAAGACTTTTCCATCGTGTGGCAACAAGCCAAGGAAATTAAAAGGAAATGTTCTACCTGTTCTTTATACAACCAAACACCACTACCTGCAGGAAGTAATCCAAAGGATACTCAAAGGAATAACATCTTGCAGGTGGCTGTGTTCCGTTTTGTAGAATTTGGAAAACTAAAGTATGTACACCACACCTTTGATGCCTATTGAGGTTTTCAATGGGCAACTGCTTTGAGATCAGAAGTGGTTACTTTGGTAGTCACACATTTGCTAGAAGTTATGGCCATCTTGGGTATATCTGTACAAATAAAGACAGACAATACTCCAGCATATGTCACTAAGAAAATGAAACTGTTTTTTGTTTATTATAATATAAAGCATATTACAGGTATACCAAACAATCCTACAGGTCAGGCAGTTATCGAAAGATCAAATTGAACTCTATAGGATATGTTAAATAAATAGAAAGGGATGAAAAATACCCCCAGAAATGGATTGCATAATGCTTCATTAATTTTGAATTTTCTAAATGCTAATGAGAAAGGAGCAGTAGTTGCTAAGAGACATTGGATAGTAAGGAAAAAACTACAGAATTAAATCAGCTGGTATACTTTAAAGATGTACTGACCTCAGAATGGAAATCAGGACATGTGTTACATTGGGGAAGGGGTTTTGCTTTTGTTTCTACAGGAGAAGAAAAATTATGATTGATAGATATTCGATTTGAACAAGAGATACTTCTTAATTAGAAGAGATGATAGTTCATCAAACAGCATTGCCATTTAATCTAAACTTACCTATAAAACTAACAAGTACTTTTCATTTGATCAGATATAACTTGCCAGAAGAGAATCTCCACAAAATTTGAATTGGGGAAGCATTTTGTTTCTGTCTTTTCAAGAAAATAAAGGCATCCAGCTAAGGAATCTGAAGATTCCTGGACAAATGAGACCTCTGATGGAAAAGAAAAATTCATCCAGAAAAAAGTGTCTCAGAAAAAAGAGTAAATTGGCCTATTGCTATATTACATTTACAATAGGATAAGATTTCATAAATCTTTCCAAATGTTTGTTTCTGCTGTTCTCTACAGATGTATAATGCAAATAGTCCTTTTGTAGTTCCTGTCCAGTTAAAGATTAAAGCTGGAGTTGGAGTGTGGCCCTCTCCTTCTCTAAACCCAAGCTAAAAATCTCAGTCTCGTGTCAGAAGAGCCACCTGATATGGGAAACAAGTAAAACAAATATTTAAAGGCTATTTTATTGCCACTAATATTATAATCCTTTGATTTTATATTGATATTTTAACTTAGGTATAAATGACTCCTTTCTTGGGTGTAAATATTATCTCAAAATTTGTAAGATTAATATATATATATATGCATATATTTTAAACTTTTTGTCATGACATTAATGTTCACTTAGAGTACCAACTAATTCCAGAGAAAGGTTTCTTCTACCTTCCCGTACATGATTTCATGTTTCAGTCTCTATCAGTTTTCTGCAGTGAACCATGAGCACGCCTACCAGCAACCTTTGAAGTCTCCAAAAGGAGGATTAGGCCCAACAACAATGATTCATCCAGGACTACAATAACACCACTAAACTGAAAAACACCACCTAAAGATCTACTTTGCACTACAAACTGCTCAGGACAATTTTGAGGTGGCTAGCTGAGATGATCCAGCCTCACAGACTGCTCTAGCCAGGACTTGAGACAAGCCCTGTACTTGCCCATTTCACAGAGACTGGACAACAAATGATACAGTTACCTCTCCTGGAACTTGATAATTAACCCAAATTTTTGTTTTCTGGATCCCCTAAGGATTCTGTCACCCTCAGACATTAAGATGCACCCACATTCTCAAGAGGTGGGATGGGTGGTTTTTGGTTGTTCAGTGGGTTGTGGATATTTGTCATTGTTTAGCAGGGTTGGTTACATGTTATTGGTTACAGTCAGTAGGAAAGTTTAACAAAAAATATTAGATTCAGAGTTCTTGCTTTGAAAAGAAAAAGGAGGTTACAGATATGATAGGATAAAAGGGTAGATTACTAAATCTACTCTGAAAAGGAAAAAGGGAGGATATAGATATGATAAGATAAAAAGGTAGATTATTGAGTCTACTTTTAAAGAGCAACTACCAGTTGTAAATATTTTATATTGGATTGAATGTTTGTATATTGTATACAAATTTTGTATATTAATACAAGTTTGAGATTAATTTTGTTAAAACATACTATATATATGTTTCTAATTTTTCTCAAGCTATTGTTCCTATACAATTCATTTAACAATGTAATGCAAATTTCTAGATCTTGAAAGCTATTATTACCAGCTGTTTAAGATAATAAGGAAATGCAGGTTTGTAATTAGTCACCTATTACAATTAAACTTGTTGTCATATTAGGTATGTTTTCAAGGTCAAGCAGAGCTATATTTTAGATAGATGGGTCTTCAGACACTTCAGAGATTTACAGAATAAGACATTTAAGATGTTTTAATAACATAGGTTCTTTTTATTTATGACAATAATACATGTCTGCTCCTAGCAGCACCAATCTACTTCAGAGAAGATGATGGGCATCAAAGAAACTCCACAAGAAGTTTTCTTTGTTGCAAAACTAACAGGAAAATTAACAAGAAAATGCCCTTGCCTCTGCTGACAGTATGCAGTTCTAACTGGACAAGCAGGGCATAGAAGAGAATGTTTGCCTAATCTTGTCAAGACAAGGTGAGATAGCCCTTCAAAAATTCTACTTCATAGAAAAGTCTATCAAATATTCTAGGTCTTTAGGCTGAAGACGGATGCCCCGGCATTACAGGGGAACTTTGGGTGACTGTCCAGGCAGCCAGCTCTTTCTGTCATTTCCAACAATTTTTGGAAGTTGCTTGCTTGCACTTCCTGCTTACTTAGCTAATATTATTTCCTTCTTGGGTCTCTGAAGAAGTTGAAGACTAGATAGTTATAGTCTTTCTTGTTTATGAGATTCAGAAAAGAAATTCACTAAAGAAGTGTATAAAGTGTATAAGGTTGAGAGATATGAAAAGATAGTTTTGAATGGTTATATGATAGAAAGTAAATTAGGTACAAGACTTTGAACTCACCAAGACAGGAGAGATAATGAAGTATTTTCTCTGAATTTGTCAAATGCAAATGGATTAGATATTATTATTGCACTTATTATGCATATGTATTATATATAGTTATTGCATATAGTCTTTCCTATATTAGTTACAGCCTTCTTTTTTATTTTAGACAAAAGGAAATATCATAATATTTTATTTGTGTTTTAATAAATAAAGCTTGCCTGAAGATCAGAGTGCAAAGCGAGCCACACTAGTCAGCCATACAGGCCAGGCAGTGGTGGCACGCACCTTTAATCCCAGCACTAAAGAAGAATATAAGACAGGAGACAGGAGCTCAAGGTCTCAGTCTGCAGTCACATTGAGGACTTGATTGCCCAGCCTTGATAGAAGTAAGAACTTTCTAGTAATTAAACTACTTTGCTTGTCTGTTCTTCAGCTTGAACCCCAATATCTGCCTCTGGGTTTTTATTATCTGTGCTACACTTAGGTAACACAATATCAGTGTACCACAAGAAGTGGCTTACTTCTACTATGCATCTTGGTTGGAACTCTTTATACTGGTGGAGATAGTAAAGGTCTTATTTTTAAACAGTTTCTTTTTAAAGATTTATTTATTTATTATGTATATAGTGTTCTGCCTGTATGCATTCCTGCATGCCATAAAGGAGCATCAGATCTCATTATAGACAATTGTGAACCACCACGTGGTTACTGGGAATTGAACTCAGGACCTCTGGAAGAACAGCCAGAGCTTTTAACCTCTGAGTCATCTCTGCAGCCCAGTGATGGTTATATTTATTGAGCCTCTGTTATAAGCCAATGACAATGAGAAGATTTTTTTTCTGATATGCAAGACAGGATTTCTCTGTGTAACAGCCCTAGCTGTCCTGGAACCTGCTTTATAGAATAGGCTAGATTTGAACTCACAGGTCGCCTGCCTCTACCTCTCGAGTTCTGGGATTAAACCACAAGCATTCCCAGCTAATGAGAAGAATTTGATGTGGATTATTTTATTGGATCTTTGTAAACAGCCCACAGTTTCAGGACCCTTATTGTTACTTCAGGTCTATTATTAATAAGGAACTACGGGATAAAGGGTTAATAATCTTCTCAAGGTCATGCCAATACTACTGTGGTAGAGCCAGGACACAAACTCAAGTAGTGTGGCTTCAGGGCCCCTGATACTTCTGCAGCAGTAGCAGCAGCAAAGCTACAGTGAACACTCCTGTCTTTTAAAATTTAGTATGTGCATGTCGGGAAGTGGTGGCTCACACCTTTAATCTCAGCACTCTGAAGGCAGAGGCAGGTGGATCTCTATGAGTTCGAGGCCAGCTTGGTCTACAAGAGCTAGTTCAAGAACAGGCTCCAAAGCTACAGAGAAACCCTGTCTCAAAACTCCCCCCCAAAAATTAGTGTGTGTGTGTGTGTGTGTGTGTAGGCACCTTAGGAAGCCAGAAAATGGCTTTGGATCCCCTGGAGCTGGAGTTACAGATGATTGTAAATGCCCAGCATGAATGTTGGGAACTAAACTTGAATCTTCTGCAATAGCAGTGAGTCTAGTTGAAACAGCAAGCTCCGACTTAAGTAAGAGGCCATTTCTCAAAAAATAAGATGAAGAGGGACAAAGGAAGACACCCAAGGTCAACATTTGGCCTCCAACCTGTAGGTGATATTTTTTCTCTGGACCATCATCTCACAAAAAATGACACTGAGATTTATTATTAATTATGAAAGTTTGACCTTAGCTTAGGCTTTTTCCTAACTGGCTCTTGTAACTTAAATTAACCCATTTCTACTAATGTACACTAATGTACATGCTGTCTCATGGCTCATAGCTTTTACCTCTACTCTTGCATGTTCTGCTTCCTCTGCATCTGGTTAGTGACTTCTTTCTTCTTCCCTGAGACCACTCTGTCCCCAGAAGTCCTGCCTAACCTTTCCTGCCCAGCTATTGGCCATTCAGCTCTTTATTAAACCAGTCACAGTGAAACCTCTTCACACAGTGGAAAGGAATATTTGGCAACACCAATCTGTGTATGCACATTGCACATGAATGGATGTGCAATGTGCACACACAGGCATGCATGCACACACACACACACACACACACACACACACACACAAAGAACATTTAAAAATGTGAGTTTCTGCTGCATCCACACTTCTAGAGTGAAGCCTGGAGACCCTAAATGGCCTTGGATTTCTCTTTCTTGAAAACAAAACAAACAATGCCCAGCCCCTATATTCTTCTCTGGGAATTAGCATGCCTAATGTTTGTTTCTGACCTAAAAGATGATTAAAAAATCCACAGTGCCTAGTTTGCCTACTTTAAGACATGAGCCAGGGAGAGGTTAATGTCATTGTCTCCTCTTCCACATCATCATTGCGACAGTTTGTTGATCAGCTGCTCCAGCATGCGATTCCCAGTCCTGGAGACTCTGGAATCCACCTGTGCTATACTTTGCTGGACTGCATGTTTCTCAACCTTCCTTCAGTGGGAACCAGGGTGGCTTCCTCTGCCCAGGCCTTAGTGTGTCCATCAGGAGACAGGCAAGGCACGAGCTATAAGGAGACTCCAACTACACCCTGTTCTGTGGCCTTTGAGCAGGGCTTCCAGACAAGAGGACAAGAAAGAATCTAGAACCCCAGCAAGTCCAAAGAAACATTGGGGGAATCATTGAGACAGCTCAGTTGGTAAAGTGCCATGGTACACGTGTGTGATCCTGTGTATGTGAAAATATAGAACTTGAGTGTGAATTCCCAGCATGCACATAAAATGCTGAGCAAGAAGGGCTAGGGAGATGATTTGATGGTTAAGAGCACTGGCTGCTCTTGCAGAGAACTTTATTTCCATTTCCAAGGTCTACACAGTGGCTTACAGTTGTCTGTAACTCTAGTTCCATGGGATCCAATGCCCTCCCTGGCCTCCTCAGGAACCAGGCACGCAAGTATACACACATACACACATACACACATACATACATACACACATACATACATACACACATACATACATACATACACACATACATACATACAAGTAGGCAAAACATTAATACACATAAAATTAAAAAGTAAATTTTAAAAAGGGGTGGGGGAACTGTTATGGTAAAAGTAAAAATGCTGCAGGTCCCCAAGGGGCTTCAATGGGCAACAGGCCATGAGACCATGCCACAGGTCCCTGAAGTGGCAGCAGGCAGCAGGCAGCAGGCAGCAGGCAGCAGGCAGCAGGCAGCAGGCAGCAGGCAGCAGATAGTGGGTCCTGAGAGCAGCCAATCCCAGGCAGGGATGGAGCAGTTCCTCAAGTGGCTGCAGTGGGCTACGAGGGTCAATGAGTCCCAGGCAGGGAACAGCAGCCCCAGCAGGCTAAAGACAGATGGATAGGCACACCTTGCAGAGTAAGGTTGGATATTTATTTAGTGGGTTATGGAGGGGAAAAGGGAGAAGGGGAGAAGAGCAGGGAGAGAGGCAGAGAGAGAGAGAGAGAGAGAGGGAGAGAGAGAGAGAGAGAGAGAGAGAGAGAGAGAGAGAGAGAGAGAGAAACAGAGGGGGGAAAGGGGAGAAGGGAGAGACAGAAACTGCCTCTTTGAAAAAGAGAGAGACAGAAAGGAAAGGACTCAGACTGGAAGCTGAAGATCAGCTTGCCTCAGAGGACAGGGGAGGAAGTGGTCATGGCTTGTCTCTTAAAGGGACAGAGAAGAGCATTATATTCCCATCACTTTTTTATTAAAAAAAAAGGCAGGAGTTTAGGCACAGCAGATTAAAGGAATTGGGGCGGCGGATTCTCAAGACTGCTTCCTACTTATTTGTGGGCATCATCTTTGCGAGGGGATGCTAGGTGCTGGTCACATCCTGGCATAGCTGGTCTCTTTGCTCCTGTCCACTGTTTGTGGTTTGGAAATGTCTGGTGTTTATTACACCTATTTAAGGTATTGGCAGAATAGAGTACAAAATTAAGTTTAGGAAAAAAATTTAGGACCAGGGAATTGAGAGGGGTGTATCTGACCTGTTTAAGGTGGATCTTTCAATTCTACTCCCTGGAACTTACAAGAAATTTTTGGGTTTGTGAAAACATAAGTTTTAAAGAGCAACAGAATGACTGTGACAGATATTTTTGCACGATAAAAAGTATTTTTAAGACTATGAAAGTCAGTGTGAGAGAGAAATTTGATAACTTGTATTTGTCCTCACACCTTTATAACTTGCAGGTACACACCTAAATAACTTGTACTTGTATTTTATCTGAAATTTGTTTGGTGAGGTTTTTAAACTGACAAAACCTCTCAGCTGTCAAACTGCATCAGATCTTTGAGAAGGATAAAATTTTACATAAGTTATCGATTAAAAAAACACCAGAGAACTTACTTGGTTGGCACCTAGAGCTATTCCTCAGGGTCCTCCATGGTCACTGAAGTCATATATGACTTTTACTGCTTAGTTCAGGGCCTGCCAGGCTCCAGAAGATCCTGTGGGCTAAGAAATCTGTAGGAAGACAAGCCTACCTTGACCTGAGCAGCTAAGCTGTCGATTCCACTGTCTGGTGATCTTCAGTTTAGATGAAAGGCAGATTTTTTCCAGTGGTCAGCGCTTGACAGTTGAAGCGAATTGTGGATGGACGTTGTTCTGTGCCCATCTGTCTTCTGTCTTCTTTGGAGGGAGTAGAGTGCTGCTAGGAGTCAACCTGTCTCTTTTTGTTATGAAAAGTTTTTTAATAATTAAGTATTTAAATGCCAAATTCCTCAGATCTCTGAGCAGTTGAGGGTTGTTTATCAGATATAACTACAGTATAGAATCTGCCTGGAGAGCTGGGTCCAAGCTTGACTGTACTGGCTCTTAACTCAACAGGTAATATTTACACCCGTAAAAAGACAGAAAGAAGAAAAAAGCTGCTTGCAATAAAAGGTTAATGGCAGAACTGACAATAGTAGAGAACGGCTTAATATATTTTCAACCAGGGTTGGATTAAATATACCGTATTGTTGTAAAAGACTTAAAAGTATAGCACCAATGTAATGGTAAAAGTAAAATGCTGCAGATCTCCAAGTGGCTGCAGTGGGCAGTGGGCCATGAGATCACGCCACAGATCCCGGAAGTAGTGGCAGGCAGCGGGCAGTGGGTCCCGAGAGCAGCCAATCCCAGGCAGGAATGGTGCAGTTCCCAGAGTGGCTGCAGTGGGCCATGAGTTCCAGGCAGGGAGCCACGTGGCATGTGGCGGGTGAGAGACCTCTATGGCACAGCCAGTCCCACAAGAAGAGACAGATGGGCAAGCCACGAGACTACGCCACAGGTCTCAGAAGGTGGCTGGTCCCAGACAGGAAGCCACGTGGCAGGTGAGAGACAGAGACATGGATAGGCATTCAATGCAGGGTGAGGTTGGCTATTTATTTAGTGGGTTATGGAGGGGAAAGGGGACAAGAGCAGAGAGAGAGGCACAGAGAGAGAGAGAGAGAGAGAGAGAGAGAGAGAGAGAGAGAGAGAGAGAGAGAGACAGAAGGGGGAAGGGGAGAAGTGGAGAGAGACAGAAACTGCTTCTTCAAGAGGGAGATGGGAAAGGAAGGGGCTCAAGCTGGAAACTGAAGACCAGCTTGCCTGGGTGTGGGTGTGGGTGTGGGGTAGGCGTGATTTGTCTCTTAAAGGGACAGAGTAGACCATTACAGGAACAAGGCAGGGGTAGGGTAAGTCTTTAACCCAGTCTGGGGATGGTGGGAGTGTGTGGTGGTGGTGGTGGGAGGGGGGAGTGGAAGAGGGTTGTATTCAGAGCTCACCGACCAGCCAGTCTAGTCAATCAGGGAGCTCCAGAGTCAGTGGGAGCAGCTCTTTCAAGGAAATAAGGTAGAGGGCTGTCAAGGAACACACCTGAAGTTGGCTTCTGACCTCTGTCTTACACACACTTTTACCCACAGTGACTCACTTCCTCCAAAAAGGTGCCACCTCCTAAACGTTCCATAACCTTTCAAAACAGCACCACCAGCTGGCGACATAGTGCTCAAGCCTACGGGGTGGAGTGGGGTGGGAGGAAAAAGGGGAGGTAGCAGTGGTTCACATTCAAACTGTAACCCTGGACTGCATAGTGAGCTCTTGTCCCAACAAACCAGTCAGTAGACCAGACAAGTTAACAAGAAACATCCAGGGACAAGGAAGGATTCTGGCCAAAGCCATCTACCACAGTTGCTGCTCAACCAGACATCACCTGGTTTGGGGAAGGGTGGAGAATATCTCACTTGCACTGCCTCCACCAAGTCATTCCTTGGCAGAGTGTCTAAGGCTCCCTTGCTCTATAGCTGCAGAGGCGAGAACAGTGTGGGCAGGAAGGATTCGTGACTGAGACCGGGTTGTTTTGCCTGAGCTCTGACACGGAATGATGGAGCCCAGAACCACATTTATTCATTTATTCCATCGTTCCTGGGCAGTGCTGAGTGCCAGTTCCTGCTAAATGTCAGCACCCAGAAGACTAACCAGACGATGTCTGCAAACACCCAGACAAAGATAGGGCTAGGAAATAGCTGAGGGAGCTTTAGGTGCTGAGTGAGCGTACCCAGGGCTCCCAAACCAGAATGAGAAGGAGGCCAGGGATAGCCAAAGAAGGAACCAGGAAAAGAGAAATTAAGCTTCTGGAGAGCTTTGTGATCTGTCATGGAAAGAAGCAAGCCTCTGTGTCTTGCCCACTCCTTATTTTTAAACTGCTTGCTTCTAGGGTCTTTTGTTTCATTTCATTTCAGCTTGGTTTGGTTTTTTTGTTCCCTTGATTTGAAACAATGTCTCTTTGTGTAGCAAGCCCAGGCTGCTCTCCATTTAGAAATCAACTGAATCCCGCCTCTACCACCGGAAGGCATCCCTTCCCTTTGCGATCCCCACTCCCAGAGTGCTTGCTTATCTTTGTTAAGAATATGCAGCCTTGACTGCCTAGTGATGGCCCACACCTCTAATCTGCAGAACTCCCGGAGAATTCCAGGACAGTCAAGGCTACATCAGAGAAACCCTGTCTGGAAAAAACTAACTAACTAACTCAATAAATGAAGGAAGAAAGGGAGGGAGTGGAAGAGAGGGAGAGATGAAGGGATGGAGGCAGAGAGAGAAAGAGAGAGAGAGGTTGTTGAGTGTGGTGGTGCATGCTTTGAGTCATAGCACTTGTAAAACAGAGGCAGATGGATCTCTGTGGGTTCAAGACCAGCCTGGTCTATATAACTAGTTCTAGGTGGGCTACACAGTGAGACCTTGTTTCAAAAAAAATAAATAATGAAATAAAAGAGGCCTGGGGGGGGGCTGCTTGCCCACCTGTAGTTCTTGCTGGTGAGAGTGTCTATCCATTTGATTGCTGCTACTGCCACCAGGCCATCAGACTACAGCTTCTCTGGCCTCCCAACATGTACTGAAGACCTACAGTTCCTGAAGAATCCTCCAGACCTCCAGCACTGGAATGGTCTGCTCTGTTCCTTTAAGAGACAAGCCACACCCACTCCCTCCCCCTGCGGTGTGGTCTCATGGTGTGCCCATCTGTCTGTCTCTCCTCTGGGACTGACTGCCCCATCAAGGTCTCTCACGTACCAGGCACCACGTGGCTCCCTGCCTGGGACTCGTAGCCCGATGCAGCCACTTGGGGAACTGTGCCATCCCCAAGTGGGACTGGCTGCTCTCGGGACCCACAGCCCACTGCCTACTGCCACTTCAGGGGACCTGTGGCATGGTCTCATGGTCTGCTGTCAGCTGCAACCACTCAGGGACCTGCAGCATTTTATTTTTACCACTACATTGGTGCCGTGACTTGGCCAGACTCTCCACATTCCCTCCTGCCTGTAGGTCAGCCAGTTGAGGATGCGTGGAACCCTGGGCTCGGGAACCAGGCTTCTTTACAACAGCGCTCCATTCCATCTGCTTGAGTGATGTAATGGTTTAAATAAAATGCTGTGGTTCCCCCCCCCCCCCCCCCGCCGAGGGGTGCAGCAGCAGAAATGCTGTGGGTCGGCAGCAATGGGCAGCAGGCCATGAGACCACGCCATAGGTGCCTGAGTGGCAGCAGGCAGCGGGTCCCAAGACCATGGCAGGCCACAAAGGCAGTCAGGTCCCAGGCAGGAAGCCATGTGGCAGGTGAGAGACGGAGTCGGATAGGCATGTCATGCAGAGGGAAGTTGGATATTTATTTAGTGGGTTATGGAGGGGAAGAGGAGGAGGGAGAAGAGGAGAGAGAGAGAGAGAGAGAGAGAGAGAGAGAGAGAAAGAAAGAAAGAAACAGAGAGGGGAAGGGGAGAAACAGGGAGAAGGAAGAGACAGAAGCTGCCTCTTGGAGAGAGAGACTGATAGGAAGGGACTCGGGCTTCAAGCAGGAAGGAAGATCTGCCTGCCTTAGCAGATGGATGGTAGAGGGAGTGGTCAGGGCTTGTCTCTTAAAGGGACAGGACAGACCATTACAGGCACCAGCTTGGACTCCTGGAGTATCCAGCTGGTGGACTGAGCAACTATCCGGCTGGGTTCTCATCGTCTCCAACAAGACCATGGCCTTTATTGGATGCTCCAGTCTGTATAAACCAGGCTTGTGACTTCCATTCCGCACTGTTCCTCGAGGGTAGCTGTTCTCAACCTGTGGTCATGACCCCCACAGGGATTGCATATCAGATATTTACACTATGGTCCATAACAGAAACAAAATTACAGTCATGAAGTTGCAACAAAGTAATTTTAAGGTTGGGGGTCACCACAACCTGAGGAACTGCATTAAAGGGTCACAGCATTAGGAAGGTTGAGAACCACTGGTCCAGGGCATCCTGTCTAATAAGCAAGAGTACTGCCCATGAGCATGAACATGGGTACTTGGCTTTGGGCATCTGGCTTATTTCACTCACTGGGATAATCTCTAGCACGGTGCTTTTTCCTGAAAATAGGTAATCTTTGTTATTTATGCCTAATTGCTCTCTGTGTTTTATATACTACATTTTCTTTGCTTTTAAATAAACTGATGGGCACTAGGATGGGTATCGTGAGTGCTGCTACAGTAAACGTGGTATTTCTAGTTAACTGCTCTTAGTCCTTTGAGTCCTCAGGAGTCATCAGGAGTGGCATAGGCAAAGCACACAAAACTCCCCTTATTCACTTTTTTTCTTTAAGACGGGGTCTCATTATGTAGTTTTAGCTGGCTTTGAACTCGCTGAGTAGGCCAGACTGGCCTCAAACTCTCAGCTATCTGTCTGCCTCTTCCTCTGCCTCCTATTGTGGCCACTGTGTCAGGACCATTTTTAATTTTTTGACTGCTTCTAGGAGCCTTCTTGAGATGGCTGGTTGAAGATTTTTTTTCTCCTCACTTCTCTGGGCCTGGATGCAGAGTAAGGACTGCTTGCCACTAGAGTGACTCCTAGGGGATCGTGGCCCTGGTTTCTGCAGTCAGTGCTAGGCTGAGGGATGCCGTCCCCGACTCATTGTGGCCCCACTACCCAGGAAGGTACCAGCCCACCAATCTCAGACCTGACCAAGCCTGTAGCAGCATTAGTCCATGTATCCAATGGGCGCTCTAATCTCCCGATGACAACACAGGCTGGAAAGCCTTGAGCACATTCACGGCTGTTTTGTGCATGTGTGTCTATGTGTGAAATATGCACATGTATGCAAGTGGGCAGTGTCAGGTGATCTCTACTATCATGCTTCGCTCATTACTATTCTCTTATTCCCTGAGGCTCTCTCATTGGACCTGGGACTAAGCTGGCAGCCAGGAAGCCCCAGTGAGCCTCCTGTCTCCATCCCCAACAGTGCTGGGGTCACAGGTCTATGAGACCAAATCGACGTTTTTAGGCGGGTGTTAGGATTCGTACTCAGGCCCTTATGCTTGTGCAGACAGCAATCTTATCCGCTGATTCATGCATGCCCACCCCCCGAACAGCATGTGCGTTTTAAAGCATCATGTATGATCCGAACCATGGCACTGGTGGTCCTACCGAGGTTCCGGGAAAGTGGTACACCCAGAGAGAGCAGAGAAGTTCCATGTACTCATCATGGCTTTGATGCGATACATCCCTTCAAGGGCTCGCGCATTGAACAGCTGGTCCACAGCTGCTGGCACTTCTCTCAGAGATTCTGGAAACTTCGGGGAAGAGGGCTGACTAGAAGAAATAGAAAATGGAGGGAGGGTTGGCTTTGAACATCGTATCTGGCCTCTCTACTTCTTGTTCACCATGAGGTGAATGACCTCTGCATATGCTGCCATTACCAGAGAGAGAGAGAGATACAAGATATTCAATGACTATGAACCCAAACCTCTGAAACTGTGAACTAAAATAAACCCTCTTTTCCTGTAAGTTGTATGTGTTGGGTATTTTGTCCCAGCAGCCACCCCCACGCCTTGCCTTGCCATGACCTACACCTTGCTTTGGGGTCTGAATTTTACCCTACATAATGATCTGATAGCAGGAAGTAAATCACTCTTCCCTACTAAAAATAACAAGTAGGTGGTAAGGGAAGTGTCTTTCTGGGAAATGTTCTGGCAAATTCTCAGAACGGGTTGTCAGAACCTCTAATTACAGGTAGTCAGAAGCCCAGGTAACAACCTGAGACTTTCATCTGTCACCCTGCATAGAACTGGTCTCAGGGACCGACCTGTGGGGGGTGGGATGTGGGTTGTGTTGCACCAGCCTGGTAACCCCTATTAGAATGAAACTGAAGTGTAGACCACCCAGTATCTGAAGAGTTAGAGACAGGGCTGTTGTCATGGAAACTTTGCATAGGTTGTGATTAGAAACTGTGTCTCGGGTACCTTCACATACATCATCTTATCAGCGGGCTTGGCAGTCTGGAGAGCAGGCCCAGTTATTAACCACAAGTCGCAGATATGCTGCCAGACGCCAAGAGAAGTGAAGAGACCCAGGTCACCTAGCTAGGCAGGTTGCTAAGGGGAGAGCTGGGGTTTTAGCTCAACTTTGACTCTGCATTCAGCACTGATTTTTATTATCATTTGTGTGAGTGGTGGGGGTAGGGCTAGGCAAAAAGCAGCCCTGGATGTCTTTCTTCATGAGCGTTGTCATCATTTTGGGACAGAGTGTCACTGTGTAGTTATGTTGGCCTGGAATATGAGGCTAGACCAGGCTAACCTTAAACTCACAGAGATCCTCCTGCCTCTGCCTCCTGAGTGCTGAGAGTAAGACATGCACCACCATGCGCAGCCTTATAAACCTTATTTTTGACACAGGATCTCTCTTTGACCTGAAGCTCACCCATTTGGCTGGACTGTCTGGCCAGTGCGCCCTGGGGACCCTTGTGTCTCTGTCTCCTCAAGGATGAAATTAAACACATGCCACCTTTCCCAGCATTTTAACACTGGTTCTGGGAATGAGACTCGAGTACTTGTGCCTCCCTCCATCTCTTTCTGTGTTCATCTCCCAGTTGTAGAGACCACATTTGTGTACCACAATGCCCAGCTTAATGGGTAAGTTTTAAGAGCGAGTTGGTCTTACAGGATCCCCTTAGCCATTAGGATTCACCAAGCCAGCAGCTCATGATGGCAGCCTGCTCTCCCCCACCTCACAGGCCTTTTGCATACTTGGGCCTCAACTGCTCCTTCCAAGCTGAACAGAGTCACCTTCTAGCCCACTTCAAATCTACTCCCTGCTGCTGCCCTCACCATGCCTCGGGTGAGACACTTGCATTGTTTGTCCAGCTCTGCTTTCGGGTACCAGCTGTGCTCTGGAGACACCAGTCTCTGTCCACCAGTTTCCAGGGTTTCTCCACCCTGGTACTTCCCGGTCCATTCTGCAACCCTTTCTCTCTTGGTCCTGTCATTTGATCCCAATCCCTTTCCTCCTCTCAACCCGGTGAAGCTTGTAATGGTCCCAAGAGTTAAAAACAACAGTTCGTCACTTGGGAGGTTGGCACTGCCTGGTCCACGACTTTATTGAAAGCCATGCTGAATGCCAGTGCTACCTCTCCAGGTGGTCCTGATGCCTGCTGCGGTCTGGGAACCACCATCCTGGAGGATACCGGATGCTGGCATATTCCCCTGGCAGCACTGGCAAGCTCAAGGCCAATGGCAAGACTCCAAAGCTACCCCACCAAACAGGCAGGGGGCTGCGGTGTTTCAGAGATGGAAGCACACAGGCCCACTGGAAACCAGCAGAGCAGGGTCACGACACAGGACTCAAAATGAGGCAACAGGAGCTGAACCATAGCCAAATCATCCTAGCCGTAACAAGTCTTTCCTCATTCTCGGTGGGCTTCGGGGAAATCTCTTCATTTAAATTCTACTCATTTTTCATCAGAGAGCTGGCTGGGCATCCCGATGAAGAAAGGACGCTGAGGTCCTAAACTGCTAAGAAAAAAATAGAAGCTTAATTACAAAAAAAAAAAAATTGAGACAGTCTCACCAAGTCCACGCCATCCTTGAACAGGAAGGACGACTCCGAACTCCTGGTCCTCCTGCCTTCACTTTGCTGAGTGCTGACATCACAGGCTAGAGTTCCCTGGTCAGATTTTATGTTGGAGTTCAGGGCTCAGGAACGTTAGGCGAGCACTCTACTTACAAAGCCACGTCCCTGGTCGGATGTGTTGGGTTTTGGAGTCAGAAACTCACAGACCTCAAGATGACCTTGAACTCACTATGTACGGGGTGATGCCCTTGAGCTCTTGATCCTGTCTCACCTCCTGCACACTGGGACTCCAGTCCTGTATCACCACGCCTGGCTCAAGAATAGCAGCCCTAAACCCTGAGAGCCCCAGCAACGGCACCCAGGACTGGATGGGAGCGTATTCTGGATGCAAAAGTTGTTTATTGCGTGAACTCCTGACCCGACTATCCTGGCAGCTCTGGGCTGGGAGGCAGATAAAAGGTTTGCCTGCGTAAACAGAAAGGGCTGTCAGAGGGACCCTTTGTGATCCTGGCACATTTGCTGTGGACACTCCCAGGCTGGCCTTCCCTAGAGCTTGACTGGGCCCACACAAAGGGGCTCTGTTCCTGCCCACGTCCATTTGTGATAAAAGGCTTAAAGGCCTGCCAACCAGGCCTGGTAATGATGTTGCTGATGGTTGTATAATCATAGCCAGTGCTCCCCAGGGCTTCCCGAGAGGCAGGCACTTTGCTAGGTGCTTTGAGGAACTACTTCTTACAACAGACCCAGGAGGGAGATTGAGTTCCTGCCCTTCTTTTATAAAGGAGGCCAACAGAGCTCAGAGAAGTGGGAAGAACTGCCAGGTCACCTAGGGAGAAGAGGAAGCCTCGTTACCTTGGGCCATGCTTCTCTGGTTGCTTTGTAATATTAGGGACTGGGGAAATGACCCTGTGGAGGAAGCTTTGTAAGTATAAGGACCTGAGTTTGATCCCTGGCATCCATGTTTAAAAAAAAAGCAGCAAGCATAGTAGCGAACACCTGTAAACCAGGGCTCTATCCTCGGTCAGTTTGAGTCTAACCATGAGGCTTTTGTTAATCTTCGTATCAGAGGAGAAACCATATTTTTTTAAAAGTAAGAACATTTTAGGATTATACTGACTTATCCATGATTATGATTCTAGAAAAGTTTGCACAATACCACCTGAGGCCTAGCTTCCAAGCCCTTTTTTCAGAAGGCCTCCTGGGGAGCTGAATGATGCTTGCCCTGTTATTATCTGTGGCACTGTATGTGTCTGAAAGTCATCCGGGGGGAAAAAGAACCATTTGGTGCAAGCTCTCTCTGTCACACACACACACACACACACACACACACTTTGCCTTAGGTTTGTTTCCTGTCTGTGACAAAATACCCCCCAACAAAAGCAAGTTACAGGATAAAGGATTTATTTGATTGACGATTCCAGGTTACGGTCCACCATCACCGTATCTAGGGCGTTCAAAGCGGCTAGAACCTGAATAGCTAGTCACTTTACATCCATGATTTGGAGGGCAGAGTAATGAACTCACATGTACATGCTAGTGTTCAATTAGCTTTCTCTGTTTCGTTCGGTCCAGGACCCCTGCCTATGGAAAGGTGCTACCTGCAGTAGGCAGGTCTTCCGGGCTTGATTAATGAGATCAAGACCGCCCTGCCCTTTCATGGTCCGAGACCTGCCTCCCACATAATTCTAGGTTGTGTCATTTAACAATTAAAGCTAGCCACCACAAACCCACATCCATAAAACCAGTGTCCAGTGCCACGACTGTCAGTATGTAGGTTCCAAAGTCACATGCCTACCACCAAGACCGAGGCACAGCATCTTCCAGTGTGTTCCAGTTTCATCTACAAGTCCTCCTCACTCAACCTCTGAAACAGGGATCTGCGTGCAGGCCCAAGAGTTGTACTTTTCTAGAACATTCAAATGGAACCTGCTTCTTCAAATATAGCTTTTTTTTCCTCTTAGTATAATGCACCTGAGATGTGTCTATGTTGTCGTGTGGACAGTGTAAGGGTTTGTTCCTTCTAACTGCTGTCTGTCAAGGATCTTATGGTCACAAAACCCACAGGAGCCATGCCCACTTTTCTGGAAACATCTACCAGGTGAACAGTAGCTGGCGAGTCCTGCCTCAATAGCTTCAGGAAGGCCCTGCCGTCCCGGTGATGGTAGCAGTGCTTGATCAGAAGACAAGATTGATTCTTAGCTGCACAAGCTTTCCCCAGAGGCTTCCCTGGCAATGGGAGTGATACCTGGGAGGGCTAGGAGCCTGGCTGATGGGTACCTATCTGCTCGTCTGCCAGAGAACCCCTGGAAGCATCCAGTCCTTGAAGAATCTGGACCCAGTACCATTAGACCCTCAGTCCATCCCTCTTCCCACTTCTCCAGCAGTTTGCAAGCACATCAGGAGGAAGGGTAGCTCTGGATGTGGACAAGAACCTGAAGGGAGGGTGGGAGAGCTTGGGCTGAGGCCAGGATAATAGGATGTCTTGCAGGGATGTGTCCCTGTGGTCTGCGGGGCCAGATTGGACCACAACATGAAGGGAGCCCTTGGGGTCTGCAGCGCCAGATTGGACCACAACATGAAGGGAGCCCTTAGGGTCTGCAGGGCCAGATTGGACCACAACATGAAGGAAGCCCCATGTCACAACTACAGAATCTGTACCTCTACACAGCAACTGGGCATCTGGATTTTTCTTAAATATCTATATAAGTGATATGGTCCATATTCATTGTTCCAATTAAATGTTTAAGCTCATCCAGCATTTGAACAAACAGACTAGACAGACAAACTGTCCTAGAGAAGAAATAAAGACATCATTCAGCCCCCAAGCAGTGGAGTGGAGGGGACTAGGTAAACACACTGTTAACCTATCTTCCTCCATAGTTCTGGGATGATAGGAGCTTCGAATATCCCTTCCTCTAGAGATCTGAACTATGTCTGTCCTCTCCTTGTAAGGCCCTAATGACAAACTAAAGCAGGGTTCCACCAAAACTCACCCTGAGGAAACCAGTGTGGTCACCGGGTGTCTTTACAGAGCAGGGGGAGAGGTTACTTGCAGCAGTGTGGTGATCTCTAAGTAGCCACACCAGGAAGTCTTCGCCCAGCATGGACAATGGCTTCCCCGTAGTCTGTGGAAAAGCTCCTTCCTCCATAGTCTGCGGATGGGCACCTCACCTCTGAGATCCTGAGCAATTAGGGTAGACTTGCATACTACTGTCTGGGAAGGGCAGGAGGGAGTAGCTGGAGTCACAAAGGAGCATCCATTGCTTCTCCCAACCTGCTTCTCTAATGGGACACTATAGGCCTGCTCCCTATGGTCAAAGCAGGCTGCTTGGCTTGGAAAAATGTATCTTATAATAATCCAAGTATTTGCTATCCCACTCCGCCACGTTTCTTTTTGTGGACTAGTTCCACCAAAAGACTCCTCCTGCCTGTTAATCATCCTCCATTTCAGACACATGCAAGAATACGCAGAGTACACTGATCCACCTGCTAGCCAAAGGCACAAGGCAAGCGGCCTCCAGGCCCTCCCTCCTGCGCTGTGCTGCAAGGGTGGTGGCCAGGAATATGGTCCTCTGGGTCTCCTTTGTACCCGCCCACGGAAATTTGGCAAAAGGAACATGTATTTTGGATATTCGGTGGCTGTTGCTCATGGAAACCCTGAGTCCATGTGGACACTCTTTCCATCTTTCCAAGGGCAGATGGAGTTTCCATTCAGAAAAATCTTGGCACCAGTTTCTTCTGAACAATTGTATGCTACAGGCAGGCTCTGGGACGGCTCCGGGAAACGGTGTGACTGGCATTGCCAAGCACAGGCCGGCTAATCGAGGGGAAGCAAATCACTCCTGGTGGTGTGTCCCTGCTCAGCTCGAGCAATCTCAAGGGGGGCGTGAACGCCTGTGATGTTAGACTACCTTGAGGAGAACCATTTCACTAAAATGGAAGAAAGCAAGCCCGGCACAGTGGCTCACACTTGTAAGCCTGGCGCTTGGGAGGATGAAAGACTTCAGGTCCCCTTTGGCCACTTAGTGAATTGGAAGTCTTGGTTACATGAGACCAAGTCTCAAGTAAGTAAATAAATGAAAGGGGAGGATATCGGCGAATCAATCCCACACCAGTTATGTTTTAAGGGGTTATTTATTTTGAGGGGTAAAACTTACATACACCATAAACCGTCAGGAAGGGAGCCTAGTCGCAGGAGCCGGGAGCAGGAGCCAGGAGCAAGCACCGGAACCAAGAGCCGGAACCAAGAGGGCCTTATCCGGAACTGCTTCTCTTTTTAAGAGAGAAATATACCACGCCCCAGTGGGCTGGTATTTCAGCAGCTATTGGCTGACGGAGCGGAAGTCGCTCCCCGCTGCACTGTGGGCTCCTGCTTCAGTGATTATTGGTTGAGGCAGCGGAAGTTACTCCCACAACACCTCCCCCTTTTGTTTAAGTAAGAGAGTTCTAAGCCTACTACGAAATTATATACAGTAAGTACAAACCTACACAATTATATACAATAAATACAAATATCCTATTCTAACTAGCTTAAGTCTTGTATAAGAAATAACTTGGCCACATCATAAAAGGAAAGTAACTACGTTTATATAATCTTCAATCCCATCAAAGATCTGAGAAGGGAAATAATGTTACCTAAGTAATTAGGAAGTGCAATCAAACTTCCAGAACATGTAACAAATCACAGAGACAACTGGCTACCTGGGCAATCACCCAAAATCACGTTTGCAGCGTTGAAGCAACCAACTTTGGCTAAGGCCTAACGTAACTGACATACCATTTTCAAAGGCAAGGAACTTTTCAAAACTATCTTATCCTGTCTTGGCAGGATATGACAGTCCTGTTTTATCCATTTACGGATACTCTGCAACTCTGTCAGTAGTTGAGGTATGGGCATTTCTTTACCCAAAGGCCAGTTCTACCAAGAAGAAAGGCTCCAGGTGGAGTGTCTTTGGTGCTCAACATTCTCTCGGGAATAGATCAGTGTTGCCAGGAAGGATTGTGTCTCCCTACCACAGAACTCTGAGTTAGATTAAAGGCCATTTTCTACAGCTCTTTGAAGAGGTTGAAGATTATCTATCTATACTGAATATAATCTCTATGTATCTAAAGAACCTGATTAGTCTAATTATAAATGACAAACTTAGATGACTATTGATCTATATTATTCTCAATATCTATCTAACTTAAAGACTGAAATAGTAAACAACTGTGCAATAAATGGGGACAATATGACCTCCAAGTATAAACAATGTGCAAGTATACATTTCAATATGGTAAATATATATATCAATACATAAACAATATATAAGTATCTTAATCAGAGGTAGAAGTGTACAATGCAATATGGTAAAATATACATATATCAATACAATATATATATGTCAATACATAAAAATATTTTAAACAGAGGTAGAAGCATGCATGCCTAAAATAGTCAACATAATTTAAGTTTGTATCAATATATAAGAATCAATACCAATATATTTGTCTAAAAACAATAACTCACAAGTACAAAGCTATTATCCCATAATCCAATTATCCCTCTTTTTTTTTTTTTTTTGGATTCCTGCACTTATAAAAATTCCTCCCCCAACCCTCAACCCTATACTAATTATAACCAACCCCTAAATGATGTCCCTAAACCCAAGGACAAACTTTACTGGGAGAGGGGACGTCGTTCTCTAGAATTACTTCCAGCTGTCATGGGGGCGACGTTCTTTCTGGGGGATCCTGTGAAAGCAAAATGATGGTTAAATTTCAAGATCAATGTCTTTTAAAATTGCAAATAGTCTCTGAGTATTTTGTGGAGGACTGGCCAGAATGTTGTACAAGATGTGCATCATTTCAGCTAACCACGTTGGAATCGTCTTGTGCAGCTGGTACTCAAAACAGGTCTTGTAGTAGCGCTATCAGTATCATGATGTCATATCAACCAGGTGGAGTTGTTGTTATGGGGCCCCATCTTCTTCCTGGAAACTTCAAATGTCACTGCAGGAAAAACTTATTGTTCATTGTGGAAAACTTAAACATTAATCATATATATTAATCATATATTAATATCATATATTATATGATAATAATAATATATAATCATATATTAATCATATAGACATATACAGACATACATATATTCAATAAAAGACATGATAGATATATTTAATGAAAGGTATGATAGATATGAAGAAAAGTAAAGATGTTTTCTAAACTCATATTCCTTTCTGTCTCATATCATGGCTCTTGACATGAGACAGAGACTCCAGAAACTCTGGGTTTTTCTTTTAACAACAGGCTTGGAATTAGAGAGGGACTGAGCCAGAGTCCAACTCTAAAACCAGCTCTATAGATTTAGAAATATGATTTAGTATATTTTACTTACAGAACCTATTCAGTTTTCTTGATAGTCCTTATTGGGCCATTATTTTCCATCTGTCAGTATTCAGATATCCAGGGTCCCTTGAACTTTTCAAAAATCAGTGTTTTCCTGTGGAGATAAGAACAGAACCCTGCCCCCATTCTATACGTTTTTCTTACCAACTATATGAATATCATCATTGTGGATGAGCTGTCATTTCTCCTTTCCAAGAGGTTTCTCCTCTTCAAATCGAACCTTTATTAATTTTGATGGTATCCACAATTTTTCTTCTCCTGTGGAAACAAGAGCAAAACCCCTTCCCCAACGTAGCACATCTCCTGGCCTCCATTGAGAGGTCAGCACGTCTTTGAAATAAACAGGTTGGTTTAGTTCAGAAGTTTTTTCCATTATCCAATGCCTCTCTGCTGCTGTTGTTCCTTTCTCATTAGCATTAAGAAAATTCAAGGTTAATAAAGCATTATGCAATCTATTTCTGGGGGTATCTTTCGTCCCTTTCTGTTTGTTTAGCATATCCTTTATAGTACGATTTGATCTTTCTATAACTGCTTGACCTGTAGGATTGTATGGTATACCTGTAACATGCTTAATATTATAATAAGCAAAAAATCGTTTCATTTTCCTAGATACATAAGCTGGACCATTATCTGTTTTTATTTGTGCAGGTATACCCATAATGGCCATAACTTCTAATAAATGTGTGATTACTGAGTCAGCTTTTTCTGAGCTTAAAGCGGTTGCCCACTGAAAGCCTGAATAAGTGTCAATGGTGTGATGTACATATTTTAACTTGCCAAATTCTGGAAAGTGAAACACATCCATCTGCCAAATTTCATTCCTTTTAATACCCTTTGGATTAGTCCCTGCAGGCAATGGTGTTTGGTTATAAAAAGAGCAAGTAGGACATTTCTTTACAATCTCCTTAGCTTGTTGCCATGTAATAGAAAACTCTTTTTTCAAGCCTTTGCTATTGACATGATGTTTTTTATGAAATTCAGATGCCTCCAGCACACTACCAATCAATAATTGATCAATATCTGCATTACCTTGTGCTAGAGGACCTGGCAGACCTGTATGGGATCGGATATGCGTTATATACATAGGGCAGAGCCTGTTTCTGATCATGTCTTGTACCTGGATAAACAATGAGGTCAGTTCTGTATCATCAGGTATAAATTCAGCAGTTTCAATATGCAAAATAACTCTTTCTGCATATTGTGAGTCAGTAATTATATTAAGAGGTTCTTTAAAATCCCTAAGCACCATAAGGATGGCATATAATTCTGCTTTCTGGACAGAATCATAAGGACTTTGTTCCACTTTACTCAATTCTTCTGATTTGTAACCTGCTTTCCCTGATTTATTAGCATCGGTATAAAATGTATGGGCTCCGGTTATTGGAGCATCACGGACAATTCGAGGGAGGATCCAAGAAGTTCTCTTTATAAAGTTAAGTCTCTTGCTTTTTGGGTAATTGTTATTGATTTCTCCCAAAAAATTAGCACAAGCTCTTTGCCATGGTTCATTGTCTTCCCACAACTTTTTTATCTCATCAGCAGTGAAAGGCACTATAATTTCTGATGGGTCTATACCTGCTAATTGACGAAGTCTCAATTTTCCTTTTATAATCAATTCAGAGACTTTTTCCACATAAGTTTTTAATTTTTTACTTGGTTTGTGTGGTAAAAAAATCCATTCTAAAATAGTATCTTCCCTCTGCATTAAAATTCCTGTAGGAGAAATTCTGGAAGGCAATATAACTAGAACGCAACTAAAATTTTGATCCACCCTATCTACATGTGCCTCCTGTAATTTTTCCTCAACCATCATCAGTTCCTTTTCTGCTTCAGCTGTTAACTCTCTGGGACTATTCAAATCTTTGTCACCATCTAAGGTTTTGTTTAAATGAATTATTAGATCAGGTGTTATCCCAACAGCTGGTCGTAGACTGGAAATGTCTCCTAATAATCTTTGAAAGTCGTTAAGCATTCGTAACCGGTCTCTCCTGATTTGTGCCTTTTGAGTCTT
The DNA here is from genome assembly GCF_982192425.1 of Myodes glareolus. Taxonomy (NCBI): domain Eukaryota; kingdom Metazoa; phylum Chordata; class Mammalia; order Rodentia; family Cricetidae; genus Myodes; species Myodes glareolus. The sequence goes on from NC_142032.1 coordinate 92,372,538, forward strand.
AATTCTTTGTAAGCCTATTTTATAACCTAAATAATTAACAGAATCTCCTCTCTGAATTTTTTCAGGAGCAATTTGCAATCCCCATTTAGATAATACTAGTTTTACTTCTTCAAACAGCCTTTCTATGGTATCTTTGTTTTGATCAGATATCAGGATATCATCCATATAGTGGTATATTATGGACTTAGGAAATTGTTTGCGTATAATTTTCAATGGTTGGCTTACAAAATATTGGCACAGGGTGGGAGAGTTCAACATTCCCTGTGGGAGGACGGTCCACTGGTACCTCCTTGCAGGCTGAGAGTTATTATAGGTAGGCACTGTGAAGGCAAACTTTTCTCTATCTTTTTCTTGTAATGGTATAGTGAAGAAACAATCTTTCAGATCAATAACTATAAGAGGCCATCCCTTTGGTAACAGGGAGGGCAGAGGAATTCCAGATTGCAGAGGGCCCATAGGTTGAATAACCTTGTTGATAGCTCTAAGATCTGTCACCATTCTCCATTTACCAGATTTTTTCTTAACAACAAACACAGGAGAGTTCCAAGGGCTGGTAGATTCTTCTATATGTCCAGCATCTAATTGCTCTTGTACCAGCTGTTCTAAAGCCTGTAACTTTTCCTCAGCTAAAGGCCACTGTTTAGTCCATATTGGTTTCTCAGTCAACCATTGTAGAGGCATGGCTGTTGGTACCTCTGAAGGGCCATCAATTGTGTTGTGTTCTTGTATAGCTCTAATGGCTGGTTTCCGCCATCTGTAATATCTTGTAATATTGTCCTCAGAAATATGGGCTCTGGAAGCAGCAGGAATGTTAATTTGGGTATTCCATTGCTGCAATAGGTCACGGCCCCATAAATTCACTGCAATATTTGCTACATATGGCCTTAGTTTTCCTATTTGTCCGTCTGGACCTATACAGTTGACCCATCTCGTGCTTTGTCTTACTCGAGATAGGGTTCCAATTCCTAAGAACTGAATATCTACCTCCTGAAGAGGCCAATGCAGATGCCAAGACTCTGGTGTAATGATACTTACATCCGCACCTGTGTCCAGTAAGCCAGTAATAAGTTTGCCATTTACACACACTCTTAGCTGTGGCCTTTGTTCATTTATAGAAGTCTGCCAGAATATTCGTTTACTTTGTCCTCTTAGATTTCTTGATTCATTCACCACATTTAACTCATCCTTCAGGCCGTTATTGCTTTTAACAGCAGGCATGGGGCATTCTAATTTCCCTGAAGAGGCATGTTCTCTGCAGTGATCGGAAATGACTGGACCACATTTGCCATGGGGGCCTTCGAGAGGCCCCCTATTGAGTTTCCCGATGGCAACGGGTTGCCCTGTTTATCTCTTGTTGACCTACACTCATTCGTCCAATGCCTGCCCTTTCCACATCTCCTACATAAACCTGAAGGCTGAGTCCTCCTATTCCTGTTATTCCTAGAAGAGGCATTATTCCTGGACTTCCATTGTCTGCAGTCCCTTTTCATGTGTCCCATTTTGCCACAATGAAAGCATTTTGTAATCTGATGTCTCCTTTTACCTTTGGAAATTGCTTCTTGTACCCATGTTTCATTGCCATAATCAAATGTATCAACATTCATTGTATGTAAAACCCATTCGTCCAAAGGCGCTGATCTGAGCTTTAAAGGCCCCAGGATCCTTTTGCATTCTACATTGGCATTCTCATAAGCCAAAGACTCAATTACTATATTTCTTGCTTCTGGATCAGGTATCCCTATTTGTACAGCCTTAGTTAGTCGTTGCAAAAAGTCACTAAAGGGTTCTCTCTGACCCTGTTTGACCCTGACATATGATTCTACTCTCTGACCTGAGTCTTGAACCCTGTCCCAGGCCCTTAGAGCTGCTGTAGCACATATGGATAAAATGTTTTCATCATAAAGAGCTTGTTCCTGAGGATCAGAGTAAGGTCCTTCCCCTAGAATTTGATCTAGAGAAACCTCAATTCCTTTCGCTGATTCTTGTTGTTGTAAAAGTCTGGCCTCTTGTTTGAACAGGCATTTGAAATGCCATAAAGGTCCGTTCTCAAGGACAGCTGATGTGAGCTGGTTCCAATCTTGAGGGGTGGCCCTGTTGCTCAGAGCCCAGGATTTTAACATCTCCCTAACAAAGGATGAATGTAGTCCATAATTCACAATGGCTTGTTTAAATTCTTTCAGATCATTCATACGTATAGGCTCCCATGTATGTTCTTTAACGACCTTAGGGTTTTTGGAGCCAGTTATCTTTTCTGATGTTATTACTGGAAAGGCAGGTATAACTCTATGTAGACTGAGAGTTTTTTGAGGTGAAGGTTGCCTTTCTACCTTTTGCTCCTGTTCATCAGAGTCTATGATTTCCTCAATCTTATTAAATCTGCTCACCATTGCCTTCTGTAAGTCCTGAATCTCCTGTCCAGTATTATGCTCCAAAGCCTTCATTAACGATTCTAAGGCATGGAGCTTGTCCGTCAGAGACACGATATCCTCCTTGGACATAATCCTCATGGCATGTACTGTGCCTTCTTGTATGGAAATCCTGTCAATTAATCTATCATACCCTTTTGATAAAGTCCGATTTTCACATTCAATGGTTATAATCCTCTCAGCTAATGTTTCAGCACTTACAGTCATGGACTGGAGGTTATGCGTCATTTTGGTTGTCCCCTCCTCCAGGGCAGTGACGCTCCCTTCTAAAGAAGCAATATCAGACTGTACCTTCTTGATATTTTGGCCAGTTGACCGAGTCATATCAAACAAAGATCTATTCTCCTCCTTGAGAACTCCAAACTCTGATCTAGTCTCCTGCTTGAAAACTCCAAACTCTGATCTAGTTTCCTCCTTGAAATCTCCAAACTCTTTTTTGAGGAGGTTGGTATCAGTCTGAATTGTTCTTAAGGTTTTAATCTCTGCCCTCAGCATTGTAGATTCAGTCTGTAAGGACTGTATCTTTCTTATAAAATAGCCAAACACCAGAAAAGCAACAGATCCCAGGAATAACAAAGTAAGAGGAATATCTGAGACATCCTTCAGAATATCCTCCATAGCGCAACTGAAAAAACCATTGAACTTTTGGATAGTAATATTTTCCGACATTTTCAATCAAAGGAAATTGTACTTGTATGTATGTATGTATGTATTTATTTTCAACCGAAAAGAAAAATCTTACCTGTAATGACCGTTGCCTGCCAGTAGGAGGTGGGGCACACCTGAATCCACGTGGCAGTGATGTTGATTGAGGAAGTAAACTCTAGAATATATACACTCAAATCCAGAGGTTAAATCCACAGATCACAAAAGGTCAGAGAGCTTCTAGTGGCCAATAAACAAGGCAATAAACAAGGCCCTGCTGCTCTGTTCAACCGGATGCAGAGGGTCGTGACACAGCCACTGCGCTGTTGCTAAAGAGGCCTAGTGCTTTGGGCCCCGTGTCCCTGTGCTGGGATTAAGGGTCAAGCTGCTTTCAGCACTCCTAATCAGTTATGGGTTTCAAACAGCTTGCTGGAACTTCAAAGGGAGCTTGCGCTGTGAGCTCTTTGACTCACGTTGCAAGGAGAAATTTAAAAATCCGTGCCGAACAGGGCAAAGTAAGCCGGCAGAGACTGTCCGGACCTGTGTATCCTGGGAGGCCGAGCTGGGGGTGGGGGGGTGGGGCGGTTCTTAAACCAAACGCTGGGCGCCAATTATCGGCGAATCAATCCCACACCAGTTATGTTTTAAGGGGTTATTTATTTTGAGGGGTAAAACTTACATACACCATAAACCGTCAGGAAGGGAGCCTAGTCGCAGGAGCCGGGAGCAGGAGCCAGGAGCAAGCACCGGAACCAAGAGCCGGAACCAAGAGGGCCTTATCCGGAACTGCTTCTCTTTTTAAGAGAGAAATATACCACGCCCCAGTGGGCTGGTATTTCAGCAGCTATTGGCTGACGGAGCGGAAGTCGCTCCCCGCTGCACTGTGGGCTCCTGCTTCAGTGATTATTGGTTGAGGCAGCGGAAGTTACTCCCACAACAGGAGGAAGAAAGGAGAATAAAATATACATCAAATTGGACAGGTTATATGCAAAGACAACACTTTTTTTTTCTAATGGGCTGAGTATCTGTGGGGATCCTGAAACGATTCCCCCAAGGACTTGAAGAATATGTAAGGGCAGATTGCTCAGCCATACTTCAGGAAGATTCATAAGAAACCAGAGCCAACAACTAGGGTGATGTCTCTTCCTCCTCTCTCTCTCTCTCTTCTCCCTCAGGCTTGTGAGTTCACTTGAGTTCCCCTCTTCCTCACTTGGATGGTTTCTTCAGCCTCAAGTTCAAGGGAGAAAGAAACGGGTCCAGCTTGGCTCAGCTGTCCATCGCTGGTTTAGTCAAATGAGGAGGTCACCATTGTAATCACAACCCAATCCCCACCCCTAACGCTGTGAGGTGGAGCAGGACGGTGGTCCTTCAAGTACTTGATGAAGAGTTAGCTTTGACCATTCAGAGGCCAGCATCTCCTTGTCCCCGACCCTTGCTTGTCTACTTACCTGTTCTTCATTGTGCTGTGGCTTCACAGGCTTCTGTTTATTTGGCATGTCCCGGAGGCTAGGATGGATTGAAGGTGGTTGCAGGGACAGGTGTTACGTGTAATCTCACTTTTCTTTCATTTGAGCTATGAAAACAGCTTCCGAAGACATTTTCTCTACCTGCACCTCTACCCATTTTGTTCCAACTTACGTTCACCGTAATTTGCTTGAAATGGAGAGAGAGCCAAGTGCGGTGGTGCACACCTATAATCCTTTTGTTTGGAGGGCGAAGGCAGGAGAATTAGGAATTAAAGCACCTTTGTCACATAGTGAGACTATATTAGAAACATTTTTTTTAAAAAAAGCAAAAACCCTGCTGTGTGCTTTCCCCTGCCTCCCACTCAGAAGCAGGCTGTGTGTGCCTGTATTATACCTATATTTGTTACTATATTTGAGGGTCCATCGATAACATCTGCTATTATTTTGTGTTTTAAAAATTTGCACACACAGTAGTCTACGAATTTCATCCTGCAAACTACCTCCTCCACTCTGCATGATGTTCTTGAGACTTAGTAACACTGCTGCCTGTAAATGTCACTCACTATTTCTCCTGCCACACAGCATTGTGCTGTGTATAAAAGCCCCATTTCATCCTCTCTCTTCCTGAAAAGTGCCAGCAAGTGGCCTTTGCATGCTCACCAGCACAGACAGAGCTGTGGTGAGCAGCATCCTACAGACCCCCTTACGCGCGTGGTTCCAATGGGTGGATGGCGAGATGCAAAGCCGCCCTGCAGATTCTAACTCTCTAGGAAGTTTCTAGAGAGTGACAACCACGCTGGGGCCACTTCTTCATCCATGAAATGAGATGTTTATGCCACAGCTGGTTCTCAGAAAAGTGTGAGAACTTCAGAGTGCTATTTAATTATCCCAGGAAGTGCTCCCAACACTCCGAAAGAAGACAGACCAAACAACACCCCCCTGTGGTGGTTTGAATGAGAGATGCCCCCCACAGGCTTGGGTATGTGAACACTTGGTCCCCAGTTGGTGATACTGTGGTTTAGATGATGCCGACTTTTGGAGGAAGTAGGTCACTGGAGACTGGCTTTGAGATGATATATTTATACCCACCTACTTCCAGTTCGCTCTCCCCGCTTCATGCTTGCAGTTAAAGATGTGAATTCTCAGCTTCCTATTCCTGCTGCTTCTACTCTGCCATCATGCCCCCCCCCCCACCGGGAACTGTAAGCCGGAATAAACCACCCCGTTTCTTAAGCTGCCTTTGGCCTTAGTATTTTATCCCAGCAGCAGACAATTAACTAACTCCTTACTGTCCCCTGATGCCCTAGTGGATATAGATCTTGTGGAGTTATAGACAGTTCCTTCCTCCAGACATAACAGGTGTGTGCAGATCTGTCCTCTCTCTGCTCCAGCCCCTAGACCCCTCATCTCACAAAAGTCATCTAGATAGGGACTCTTCTACCTGTCTCCAGAGCTTTTATACTTTAAAAAATCCAGGCGGTTCCTGAGTGGCCTGTGGCAGGCAGACAGGAGACAGAGACGTGGGCAGACACAAAATGTAGAGTGAGATTGAAATATTTATTCAGGGAGTTATGAAGGGGAAGGGGAAAGGGAGAGCAGGAGGAGAGAGAGAGGGAGAGAGAAAGAGACAGAGATGGGGGGTAAACGGGGAGATGCGAGCAACCCCAAGAGGAGAACAGTAAGAGTGAGTCCAAGATAGCGGGGCAGGGGTGGGGGTGGGGGGTAGCTGGGAGTGGGCGTGGCTTGTCCCTTAAAGGGCCAAAAGAATAACAAGAGCCACTGGATTTCTTTGCCTTCATCCAAGCTTTTCGAAGCCAAGGCCATGTCTGGACGGGGCGGTGCCCATCACTACGGCTTGCTCAGTGCCTCTGCTGCCACCCTGGAGCTGTTCCTAGGCTGGCTCAGAGCTAGGCAGGTTGAGAACTTATAATTAAGTCATGCGTAGTCTCTTTTCTTTTTGTGATAGTTTTGTTAGTAACAAAACAGTTCTATAAAGGATGGTGGTCACAGAGCTGAGATTTCCCCTTATGAGAAAGTCTAGCCCTTCAGCTTTTAATGACCCAAAGTAGCAGCACCAACCTCCAAAGGCTGCAGTGAGTAAATGCCTGCATTTGGAACGGAATGCTTGCTCCGTGACCACGCCGCTGTACCGGTGTGCCAGCAGCTCTTGATATGACCCCTTCATTTTCCAGGGGTCAAACGGATAGGCCTGAGGCCCTGCAGATACAAAGGAGCGCCTGGTTCCTGGTGGGTAGATGGGAAAGGGACTGGCAAAAAGACTCCAGCCAGCCAGCGGCCTGGGAGCACAGTGGGCTAGGCGCCCCAGAAGAGAAGCGGGGAGTGCTCTCCTTTGGCTTCCTATGGCTGTGCTGAAGATCGTGACTGAAAGCAACGTTAGGAGGAAGGGTTTATCCTCCGCCATCACAGGAAACCTGGGCAGGAGGGGCCTGAATCTGGAGTCAGGAACTGAAGCGGAGAGGATGAAGGAAAGCGGTTTACTGGCTTTTCCTCCTCTGGCTTGCTCAGCTGTTTTTCTTATACAGTCCAGGCCCACCTGCCTAGGGTTGGCATTACCTGGGACCTCCTACATCAGTTAGCAATTTAAAAAATGCCCCACAGATAGATCCACAGACCAATATCCCATATATATATATATATATATATATATATATAATATATATATCCAATAGAGAGAGTTTCTCAATTGAGGTTTCCATTTTCCTGGGTGGCTCTAGTTTGTGTCAAATTGACAGGAAAAAAAAAAACAAAAAAGAAAAAAAGCCACTAGCCAGCACAAGGAAGAAAGGGGAAAGGTCAAGAGATGCCTCGAGGGGGAAGTGTCAGGGACGGGGGGGGGGGGGGGGGGGCGCAGGGGGGATAGAATCAGGACTAGAAAACCAAAGAACTGGGAGAAAAGTTTTTGAAAACACTTTTTTTTTCCCCTAGGCACTGAGAAGATAGCTGCCAATAGAATAGTCAAGGTTGAAATCTCATTAAGAGAGTGGCACAGCCTATTTCTGCACCCGGATCCCTCTTCATGCATCGTGCATATTAAGTAGGACGTACACATACAAGTATAGCCTATACATTATACTGTAGTTTGGTGGGCCTTGTCGGTCTTAGCCACTCTGCTATGTCGCCCTCTAGGGACTTGCTGACATTCTGTTGACCCATTCTCTGGGCCAAAAGTGAAATTTCCTGGCTGGAGATGTCTAGACCAGTCTGTGATGGCTGAGGGGCTGGGATTCCATCCTTTAGGACTGCATCCAAGGCACAGGCGGGCTTCAATAAGCCAGCAAGGTGCGACTCAAGGCTGTCAGAGATGGCAGAAGCCTGGACTTTCGCCCGGGAGAGGATGAATCCCCGCAGAGCGGGTCTCCCAGGACTTCGAAAGGCAGAGAGAGCAACTGGCTGTGCGACCGCCCCAGGGGCGTGGAGGGCTGTGTGTGTCGGGAGAGGGGGGCGGGGGGAGGTGAGCAGGTTGCAGGATCACTGGTTACCAGCGCGGCTGCATCCGTGCCTTGCGCGATACTGATTCCTCTCCAACTGCTCTGTGTGACCGCTCAGTTTTGTCCATTCGAGGTGGGTGCTCGGTGGTCACCGTCGTGGGGATAGCCCAGCTAGGTCTCACCTAGGTAGATAGAGGTGGGGACTTCATGTATTTGGATCGCGAGGAGAGAAGGCTGACCTGGGCACTGCCGAGCTCTGCTTGGGGCTGGAAGAGGCTGAGTCGGTCACCAAGGAGTCTCAACAGTAGAGTTGTACTGTGAACTAATAAAGGAAGGGGCGGGACTCGAACCTGTAGCCCAGCTAGGGTGACCCTGGTCCGGAGAGATGGGGAAGGTCTGCTGTTAGCGTAGGAGACCTAGGTTCCTTGGTTCGGGAGCTGGATTTCCATCAGCGTGGCAAGTAGAGCTTCCCCTAGGTACTAGAATTGGGGGGTGTAGAGGGCATCCAGGCTGGAGCGGGTTGCGGGACCCCACTATCCCCAGAAGGGCCTGTGGCTGAGAGGGGGCTGGGTCTCGCTTCATATGGGGGCGGGCAGAGCGGCGGGGCGGGGCGGGCCAGAGGGGTGGTCCTGCAGTCTCTGATAGCGTTCCGGGACACACAGGCTGAGGCCAGCGCCGAACAAACATGCAGCGACTCAGGGGCGTTTTGCTGTGTCTGCTGCTGGCTGCGGCTGTCCCCACCGCCCCGGCTCCTGCCCCGACGGCGACGGGGACTCCAATGGAGCCGGGTCCGGCTCTCAGCTACCCGCAGGAGGAAGCTACGCTCAATGAGATGTTCCGAGAGGTGGAGGAGCTGATGGAAGACACGCAGCACAAACTGCGCAGCGCGGTGGAGGAGGTGGGTGCACACCGAGGACTCTCGGCTTGTAAAGTAGGAGGATAAGTAGGGAGTGGGCCTGGGGGAGGCAATGTTTCCAGCGATGGTCGCAGCACTGGCCAAAGACCTGACTTTGTGCAGAGCTGGAAAGGGCCTGCCAGCAGGCGTGCAGGGTGATCTTTACTCTCAGCTGGTTCTACCTGCCTGCCCAAAGGTCTGAATCCAACTCTGTTCACTGAGGGATTCTTAGCTGAATCTTTCCTGGGGAGCTGGGGCCACCGTATTGCAGATGGCTTTGGGTATGTAGCTGGCTTTCTTCCCCATTAGGAGCAGAGTTGAAGTTGAACCCACTCTGGTGTCCCAGCGCAGTGGCTTTGCAGAGGCAGCTGCAGGGAGCTCCAAGTTCTAACATGTCCCTTGGGCGTCGAGCCTGTACTATTGTCCCCAAAATACAGTCAGGATGCCAGTCGGGAGGGAAAAAGGGGTAAAAGTCTTGAACTCTGCTGGCAGTCTATTGAGGGGTGGAAAGGGAAGACTCGAGTAAGGCCTAAGTCCATGCCCCAGGGATGGTCAGAAGGTAGGGGACGAGGGTGTGAGAGGAAACCCCACTTCACCTACACCTCCAGTGTGTTTTGGAGTTCAAGTTTCAGATTCTCTGCTCCTCAACAATAGGTGGATTTGGTCAATCATTTAGCATCCTGAACCTCAGTTCCCGGTGAGAATTAGACACAATTCCCCTCACCTGGCCGATGAGAGGCAGATTTCGGTTTCTCATCATCTTCCAAGTGCCAGCACTTTGGATGGCACCACGCTCTGACCCCTAAGACGTCACTCTGACCCCTAAGATGGCCTCCAGCCATGTTGAAAGCTTCCTGCGCCTTCTTGACCAGTGTGTGGCTAGCTGTCGTTGGCACCTGAGGGCAGGCTGGAATGGAGTGGAACCGTCGATTTCAGTGAACCAGACAAGTGGGTTGGGCTCTCCGCTGTCCTTTTCTTGGTAACCCCCTCCGGCAGTCTGAAACCTTTAGGATAGGTTGCTGTCGACGCTTCAGTCTTGTGTAGTTTGGATATATTTTTCCTCCCATTCCCCTGGCCAACCTGATGTGGTTTGTAGGGAACACTGGATTGGGAGGCAGTAGCATAAGCAGCCATATGTGAATACCTACCAGACAGGCCCGGGTCCCGAGACTTGTGGGTTTCCTGAGCTAATGGAACAGTTGGCACGAAAAGTGACTGAAGGCTGAGGGCAACCAGCTGGAGTCCAGTGTCCCCCAACTTCATAACTGCAGACTGCGTGGAGTCTTTGACCACTCTGCTGTTCTTACCTGGGCTGTAGGACTGTCCCTCCCACACACTGATTCCCAGGAACACAGACCGGTCACCTCCTTGTTCTCTCACTGGGAAATGCCATAGTTCAGAGGGTTCAGAACAGGCTTTTTTGGTATCAGCTTTCGATGAGACCTGCTTCGTTAGCCTCTGTAATCATCAGTGCGGTTTGTGACCCCATCAGACACATGGGAAATATCCACAGATTTTTGTCATGGCTCCACTCTCTCCCCCTCCTGACATATCTCTGCTTGAGTTGTGCAGATTGGCTGTGAGAACCCAAGACACTGATCATTGCATCAACCCAAGTCAGTGATCTTCCTAGAGAGACCTTGTGGGCTGTGGAGACAGGATGAGGGGGGTACTCTCATGGCAAAATCATAGACAGTGGAGACCAGCTTTCTCTTCTTCAGTTCCCAGCACTGCCATTTATTAGCGATGGGACTCAGGGTCTGAAGTGGAGAAAATGCCCACCTCTAGGTCAGAGAGAAGATTCTAGAAAGCAAATTCCCTAGTCAAATATTGGTGTAAGGAAAGCAGATAGATATAAACTATCATCTTCCTCATAGGGTCATTGTAAGGATTATGGGAGATTGTTGAGGCTCAGAAAATAATGGTTATTTTTTTTTCATGGTAATACTGGTAATGTGGCCAGGCTTTGTGGTAGGTACATACTTGTAGTCCTTGGGAGGTTGATGCAGGAGGACCATGGGTCTGAGGCCAGCTTAGGTTAAATAGTGAGACCAAAGCCAGCCTGGGCTACACAGTGAGACCCTCTGCTACAAAACCAAAAAAAAAAAAAAGAAAAGAAAAGAAAAGAAAGCAAACAGTAGTAGTGTGAATAACAGCGAAGCGAAGCTTACCAGCATCTGATAGACTCTCAGTGAATCCCATCTGTAGCTCAGCAGTAGAGTCTCACATGCTAGAGGAGGGGAGAAAGTATTAAAATCAGTCTTAAAAAGGTGTATTGTTTTAATAGATTGTAACTATTGGCTTTTTAAAAATAACTTCTATTTTTATTTATTATTATTTTATATATGCATGATTGTATGTGTCTCTGTATGTGTGTGTGTGTGTGTGTGCATGCATGTACATGGGCATGTGTGCCACAGTGCATGTGTGGTTGTGTGGGTTCCAGAGATTGAATTTAGGTTGCATGTACCTTTACCCTCTCTGAGCCATCTCACCAGCCCGGCATTTTTTTAAAGAAACTTCCAGAAATCCCCTTAGATGTCATAAACACAGGGTAGTGGCTGTTCAGCCGCTATTCCGGGGCGGGGTGAGGGGGGTGGTGAGGGAGAACCCAGTCACAGGCAGTGGATGTTTACATAGTTGCATCATGAATCTGCTTTCAAGTAACTTCCTGGCGTTTTATTTCTTCCAGCTGCCTCAAGCTGCTGCTGTATCTTAAGGGACAAAGTGGCTGATTTTCTAGGATTATCTTTAGAAAAAACAAGTCCTCCAATGGCCTCAATCTAAGATGTTCCTGTTCTCTTCTTTTTTGATTCCACGTGGTTAAGAAGTGTATGTTAAAAATAAAATCACTTCTTTCCCCTGCTGAAGTTGCCACATCTGTGACTGCTATATTTGAGATGCTTTATTATATGTATTCATTTGTTTTGTGTGTGTGTGTGTGTGTGTGTGTGTGTGTAAATACCTGTGCCCCGCAGACATGTGGAGGTCAGAAAACAATTTAGGGAACTGGCTTTCTTTTCCCACCATGTGGGTCCTGGAGATTGATCTCTGATCGTCAGGTTTGGTGCCAAGTGCCTTTGCCCATGTACCAACTCCCTGGCCTGTAAACAGTGTATTTTAGAGGGATCTTATCACCTCACTGAGTCCTAGGAAGACTCCCAATACCAAGCCTGAATTTATCTGTTCAGTTTTCCTACTGTGCTCTTTTAGTAGACGTGCATTTGATGAGCTGCGAATGCCATTTTTAACCACGTTCACATTCTTCAGGCGTGAAGCAACTATTGCTTCGGGCTCCAGTTTCTCTAGCTGGTGGCAGAAAGCACTGTGGCTGAAGATTCCATGGTAAACTACTTTTCATTTATGGCTTTCATTAAATAGTCCTTAGCTCATTGCACTCATACAGCCACTGGCAGAGAGGGAACAGGGTTTGAGAGAGACTGCCCAGAAAACGGTAGCCTGGAGATTTGGTGACTTGCCAGCTATCTGAAAGCCAAACTGTACAATTCCAATTCCAGTGGCATTTAGAAAACATTAAGACTATCTTTTTCGGGACACACCCTCTCCAGTACCTTGCTTTTCTTGTTTCCAGCTAAACCTTACTCTTTGCTAAACAAGCCAGGTCCCGTTCTTTAAAAATATGTTGTTTCTTGCCCATCCATCCTGTCTCTAGTCCTGGTTTCTTTTCTTTCTTCTCCACTTTGTTATAAAGGGAGCTTTTCAGTGCTCACTGTTGGCTGCCTGCCCTTCCCACTTCTCCCAAGCTGGCTTCTTCACCAACTGCTTCCTTACAGGATGCTGCAAGGAGAGCAACTCAGGTCGCTTCCGTCAGTAACCCTGCAACAGGTGCCATATCCACACTCAGATGGGGAGTTCCTTAATTCCCATACCTTCTGAAGAAACACGTGTCCAAGCTGTGGTTTAGAGGGGCCTGGAGTCTTGCCCAAGAGTATGTGGTTATTTGGGGGGAGGGGTAAAGCTGGGGCTTGAGCTCACCTTGTCCGCCCCCACCCCATGCTACCCTGTGATGATGCTGGGGGCAGCTGGTTGTGAGTCAGTGCTTGTCTGGGTCCTTCTGGACTTGACAGGAAACCTTTGCCACCTGGTGGCTCCTTCTTCCAGACTTGATTCTGGCCAGTTCTCTGACTCCGGTCTCTTCCTACCCTAGTCTCTAAATTATTTCTCAACTAGTACAGAACCTATGTAGCTCCCAGTTGCCTGGTGCAGGGGTTCTTAACTGAGGGCAGGGGAAGGAGAAGGGAATCTTCCTAGTTATCCAAAAAACTCACTGATGTGTGGAGTCCTGCCTCTAGAAATGATAATTTGGTACATCTAGGAAGGGATCTAGGTATTTATTTATTTAAGATTTTGAATGACCTCAGTGTCTCTGGTTGAAAAACAGGTCAGCATCTGTGTTAGAGATGCTCTTTAGACGTGTTTTCTCCTGTGCCCAGCAGGGTCCCTCTGCTCCAGCTCACAGCATGGCTCGCTGCCTTGTTCAGGATGCTACAGCTTTCCTTCTGAACTCTGCTGCATTCTCAACTTCTCTATCCAAATCCTCTCATCCTTTGGGACCAACTCAACCCTGCCTTCTTTTCCTGAAACCTCCTTCCTTTCTTCTTTAGATCCTTGAGTTGCTGGTAGACACCATCACATGAGAAGGGCCACAGTCATCTTTAAACTGGTTTGTGTGAGACTCTTCCCATAAACGTGTAGTCCCTGGGAAAGGGACTCTTGGACTGTTTAGGAAAGGCGTGCTACTTGAAATCAGAAAGACCTAAATTTTAATCTGAGCATTCCCATTTGCCAGTTGATACGATGACCTCTGCTAGGCTTGTTTTCTTTGCCTCTAACAGGGTCATGAACAACTCCTTTCCTATGGGGGTTGCTGTGAATGTGCCAGATGTGTGGCCATACACATCAGTAAGGCTAAAATATTCCAAGGAAGCCGTGAAGGTTCCATGATGCAGCAGTGTTCCTCCTTCGGAGTGTCAGCACAACACTGTGACTTGGCTGGCGCCCAAGACTGCTGAATGAACTGTGTGTGCACCGCAGATCTCTTCTAGTTCAGCGTGCTTGGTCCTCAGCAGCTTGGCCTTCTGGCCAGGGGAGGTGGGCAAAGGGTGTTACAGTATTTTAGGGAATGAGAGCAGGGTGCCGTGGCTCATGGAAGCATTGAGCAGGTAGAGACAAGGGAGTTAAAAGCTAGCCTTAGGTGCATGGTAGGTTTGCCGCCAGTCTACATGAGACCTTGTCAAGAAGAGAAAAAGGAAAAAAAAAGGAAGGAAGGAAGGAAGGAAGGAAGGAAGGAAGGAAGGAAGAAGGGAGAGAGGAAGGGAGGGAGGGAGGGAGAAGTAGGGATAGACAAAGTGATTGTCTCTGTCAGGAAAACACTTGTTGAGGATTTGTTTTCCAGAATCGAAGTGGCCCAAATAGGAGTATTGGGAATCTCTTCACCCCTCAGCCAGTACCCCCACTGGGTCTTGCGTTTGAAGTTTCTAGACACAGTGTCTGACAGGCTCTGTAGTCCATGGCCTGGCTGCCTCTGTGGCTGTGCAGCTGTGGATGATCATTTTGTCACCTGCGCACTCACCAGGGCTGGAGATGTGACAAACCCAGAAGGAAAAGCAGGGTATAAACATATAAACATGTGCTATCTGTGACACAGGTGTCACTGAGGTTCACAAGACAGAAGATTTGAGGGCGTGACTTCAGAAGCCCGACACCAAAGAAGGACCTATAAATGTTTCCAGAGAACAAGGACGGGTATAGGTCCAGGAACCCATCTACTGATCCCATAGAAGGTCCTCTGCAGGCTAGAACTGGTATAGGTCAGGAACCCATCTACTGATCCCAAAGAAGGTCCACTGCAGGCTAGGATGGGTATAGGTCCAGGAACCCATCTACTGATCCCATAGAAGGTCCACTGCAGGCTAGAACTGGTATAGGTCAGGAACCCATCTACTGATCCCAAAGAAGGTCCACTGCAGGCTAGGACGGGTGTAGGTCCAGGAACCCATCTATTGATCCCACAGAAGGTCCACTGAGGGCCACCAAGAGATGGGATGGGGAAGGGAATTTTTCTTCTCCCCACATACACCAGACCCTGCAACATGGATTCACTCTTGCAGAATTAAAAACAAAGCAGGAAGGAGGAAAAACAGTGAAGGTCCTTGAAAAGGACCCTGGCTTGACCACTTGGGATTTAATCCCACTGCAGCCCACAAGCAGACTTGTCTTACAAGAAAGAGAGTTGGGGTACTTCTTCCCCAGCCTGTCCCTCCCTCACTGGAGACATTAACATTTGAGGATTCCAAAGGTTGAGCACATTTTTGTAGCCAGAGAGACCGAGGTGCTGGCTCACTGTATCGGAATTTAATGCAAGTGACCCCTAGGTTAGGGCACAGGGCCTGGGCAAGGTAACATACTCAAATTTCAACTCCAGGCTACACTGGCATCTTGGAATTCTTCTCGACACTGTGAGACTCAGTTTCCCTATTTGAAAAATAGGGATATTAGCATGCATCTCCTAGAAGGCTGTGATATTAAAAAAAAAAAGCATTGACACGGGTGAGGCAAAGCCACAAATGTAAATAAGATCAATAGAACGCAGATTAAAAGCCAGAAGGGGAAAGGGTACCTACCATCTGAGGGGAGAGCATGTATGCATGCATGTGTGAGCCATGGTAAATGTGTAGCAGATCAGAGAACACATTTTCAGAAATCAGTTCTCTCCTTCCACCTGCTGCTGCTTTGTGGGCTCCCGGCTGAGTCTCCTGTCTCTGCCTCCCATACCCTTGTAGCATCCTGGGATTGCAGTTTGGAGTCACCACATCCAATATGGGCTCTAGGGATCAAACTCAGGTCTTTAGGCTTGCTCAGCAAGCTCTTTTACCTTCTGAGGTCGTGAGACTTGAAGGCCATGTAAAATGTTTGGAATTCTTGTCTAAAGGCCCCTCAGGGGCCTGTCACTGTCACCATTCTCTGCACCTACAAAAGAGGGAACGAGAAGGTGGCCCTTTATTTGCCCCTCAGTTACAATGGAAAGAAACCATTTTACTTATCCAATTGGTAGATGGAGGCAGAAGAAGCAGCAGCGAGAACGTCCTCGGAGGCGAACCTGTCACGTTTACCTGCCAACTATCACAACGAGACCAACACAGACACCAGGGTCGGCAATAACACCGTCCATACGCACCGAGAAATTCACAAGGTAAGGGCGGTAATGCAGCCATGTCTCCTTCCTACGGGGCCGTCCCATTGGAGGGAAAGGGGCTTGTCGACAGCTGTGATATAAACACACACGTAAGTGAGAGCTGTAGAAAGAGATTAGAACCCAGCAGAAGGGGGGATGCTGCTCAAGGGAGAGGTGCGCTTCAGGCTCTAAGCCGCTTCTGCTCTTCCAGGGCAGCATATGAAGCTGAGGCTTCTTCGCGGCTGGGAAGGCAGAACTCACCTCTTATGTTTCCGTTCATGTGCGCCTCTGTCGGGGTTGAAGAAGAGACCTTGTGGTAGACGGGTCTTCACTATTCCGGTGGGAGTCACTCATTAGTG
Organism: Myodes glareolus; assembly: GCF_982192425.1. Lineage (NCBI taxonomy): Eukaryota > Metazoa > Chordata > Mammalia > Rodentia > Cricetidae > Myodes > Myodes glareolus. The sequence goes on from NC_142032.1 coordinate 92,388,973, forward strand.
ACACACCTAACTCCCTTCGGCTGGACGTGGTGGAGTACGCCTTTAATCCCAGCCCTTGAGAGGTGGAGGCAGTTACAGGATAGACAGAACAACAGAGAGAGACCCCATCTTAGAAAAAAAAAAAAAGCTAGGTCCTCACTATGCTGCCCTTGAACTCACAGACATCCACCTGCCTTGCCTTCTCCGAGGGCCGGGATTACAGGCATGGGCCACTGTGATGTGCAGGTACTGACAAAAGGGAAAGTTGCTAGCAGCCCAGGCTCTCAAGGAGTCCTGTGAAGCGCCAGCCTGTGCAGCGCTTCAGGAGAGAGGTGCGCAGTGGCAGTGGAATACATTCAGAAAATAGTGCATGTATCCTAGAGATGGAGAAATGCACAGTGGGATAATAAAAGTCCCAAGTGGGCCTGCAACAGGGCTGCAGAATTTTTTTTAAAATGGCACTGTACAAAAAACTATCATGAAGAAGAAAAAGAAGAAGAAGAAGAAGAAGAAGAAGAAGAAGAAGAGGAGGAGGAGGAGGAGGAGGAGGAGGAGGAGGAGGAAGAAGAAGAAGAAGAAGAAGAAGAAGAAGAAGAAGAAGAAGAAGAAGAAGAAGAAGAAGAAGAAGAAGAAGAAGAAGAAGACATTCCTTTTCACAGGGAGGAAATCTGGAAATCTGTAGGTAAAAATTAGCAGGTATAAACCAGGCATGGTAACTCACATCTGTATTCCCAGCACTTGAGAAGCGGAGGTGGATGGGGGGGGGGATAAGGCCAGTCTTATATATAGTGACTTTGAGGCTTGCCTGGATGACTTGAGGGCCTTGGGGAAGGAAAATAGAGCAAAGCAGAGCAGGATGGTGGAGCCCGGCCCTTGCTACCTGGGAAGTAAGAGCTGATCCGTGTCTGCATCCTGGGCCGCAGTCGCTTGGTTCTGGCTGTAGACTCTTGAGATAGTACAGCTGGCACCAACTTTAAAGATGATGCCAAAATGGGAAGACTGAATCAGGAAGAGAAATGACCAGATGGTTGCTGGCAGCTGAACAAGGGCTCCAAGAACACAGTTCTGGTCCTAGGCCAGACCCATCTGTAGTCCCAGCCTTGGAGGAGGCAGGAGAGGCTCTGTTTCCTTGCTGGGTGTGGTTTGAGAAACCTGCCCTCAGGACAGAATCAGGGCAGCCCAGAAACTGGCAAAGGGGGCCGATTTCCTCTGTGCTTCAAGCCGTCTCATGGCTTCATAGTCTGACAGAAGAAGGAGCTGGGGGCGTGGCCAGAACGTTCACCTTCTCGCCTCTTATGGAGACATTTGTTTGGCTAGATGCACAGACTGGGTTTTATGGTTTTTCTTGAGACAGTCTCATGTCGCCCAGTCTGGCTTCCAACTTACTACATAGCTAAGGACGACCTTGAATTCCCGACCCTTCTGTCTCCACAGCCCAAGTGCTGTGATCAGAGGCCTCTGCCATCACGCTGGTCAGACTGGGAAATTCTTGACACTGAGTGCCAAGTGATGAGCCCTAAGAGTGATAAAAATAGCTGGTGTTGAGTGCTTGCTAGGTGGCAGGCACACCTCCCCCCCACCTTGTGCTGTCTGCAATCACTTTGCTCCCTCTGCGCAGGATTGTGGGTACCTCCAGGAGCTCTGCCCGCTGGCGGTACCGTGATTGGAACTCAGAAGTGGGGGGTGGGCTTCCTGTTGACTCCCACCCCAGAAAGTGAAAGCAAACAAAGGCTTTATGTTGTTCCCAGAATTCCTTGTTTCACTTTTCCTGCACCTGTGTTTGTCTGTAGATAACCAACAACCAGACCGGACAGGTGGACTTTTCTGAGACAGTCATTACATCGGTGGGGGATGAAGAAGGCAAGAGGAGCCATGTAAGTTGCTGTCTCTCTCTTTCATGTCCCAGAGTGATGCATCTCTGCAACTGCAAGTCCTCGGGGGTGGGAGCAGACTCCCCACTCCTCTTCAGCCTTGACACTGCCGGGTTCCATTCCTCCATCTCTGCCAAGGCCATGCCATCTGAAAGAATGCTACACCTTCAGATAACTGGGTCAGAAACAAGCTATCTTGTTAGCTTAAATAGCTGGGCCGTTGAATCCAGCTATAATTTGTGCCTCAGATTTAAAAGGGAAACAAGTGTGGGGTATTTATAAGACCCTTTGGTGACGGGCCTTGTGTCCCAGCTGGTGAAATGCCCAGAGCCCGTGGGATGGCCCAGCCATTAAGGACTCCAGCTCCAGTCACACCCCAGTAGATTAAAGGTGAAGAAGGCTGCCTGTCATCCCTGGTGTCAGGCTCTGGTCCCTGTCACTGCTGCCGCGTTTGCCTGTGGTTTAGCCCAAAGGTGTGCTGGATTTTGTAGGATTATGAAGTCCTGAAGTTGGCAGAGATGTGATGTGCACTCAAGTCAGGGAGACCCCAACAGGAGCCGCTGATCAGACCTCGGGGCCAGAGAATTCCCTGCACGTGGATGAGGTCACTGGTGACAATGCGCTTTCTTGTGGGGACAGCAGGACCGTCTCTTTGCCCAGATGCCTCCCACACCCCTGGCAAAGGCGTCTAGGATTTGTGCCCACTCTTGATCTCACCGCTGAATTGGTGTGTTAGCAGGAAGGTGGTGGTGTTTTGGTTGGCAGTCAGGACTTTCTTTTTGTTTTTTTTCTGCTTGTTTTGGCACAGTGCTCAAATGTGGGGAGTTGGTAGACATTTACCACAGGCTGGCTGGGTGGGGGACTGGTTGGCTGTGTGACAGTGGCTACCACCTTCCAAGGGAGACTGGTGGAATATGGAACAGGTTCTGCCGTAAACTGGAGGGGGCCTGGCTACAGAGCCAAAAGCATGAGCTTATTGCCACTCTATGAACCAGGGCAACTCAGCTTCCTACTTATCAGCCCATGCTTCGTACCTTCTCTTGGTTCTGGAAGGGCAGGGAGATGGACGTGTGAGACAAAGGTGGGACTGACAAATCCTGGAAGGGAGGGAGGCCAGCTCTCCTCTCTTTTTCATACATACTTGTGTATATGTGTGTGGAAGCCAGAGGGCACCTTGGGTGTCAGCCATCCTCATGAGCACTGCCCACCTTCTGTGAGCCAGGGTCTCCCACTGGCCTAGAGCTCACCAGTTAGGCTAGATAGGCTGGTAGGCAAGCCTCTCACTCCTCCATGGCTTCCTGGTGCTGGGATTCTAAGTGTGGCCATCACACCAATCACCTGGAGCTCAGGTCCTCACGCCGACGGGGCAAGTAGTTTGCTGCCTGCGTCATGTGCTGGGCCCAGGACCAGCTTTTAAAGTAGAAAGCGGGGAGGTGGGGGGGAGTGGGGGAGAGAGAGAGTGCACACTCAAATCAGGTAGCCATGGTACACCATGGGCAGCCTTTCTCGAAGGAACACAGAGAATTCCTGAGTGAGGGCTGTGCTTGAGGCTTGTAGGAGACAGAGACTGGGTGGAAGCCATCCGAGGAGAAAGGGCATGGCAGGCAGCAGAATTCACAGTGCTGTCAATCAGAAAGGCCTTAGGCCTTAGTTCTCACTGATCTTCTTGACTCCAGGATGCCCTCAGGATGATGTTCAGACTAAAGAGGCCCATGTGCACACGTTACACAGAGCATCCCTAATCAAAATACAGCGGTGCACACCACTGATCCCCTAGTCTTTAGTGAGGACCCGATAGCAGATTTGAGTACTGTGGAGGGGAATAATGATGCTAAGAACTGTGGATGGGTAAAAGACACAAGACCTCAGAGATGCTGAGTGTCCCTAGACCAAAGGACGGCTGCTGTATACCTGTGTTGGGTGCTTGTGACTTGCGCCAGCCTTCTTAGGCGTACCTGGTCTTATGCGTCTGTGTGTGGCCCAGTTTGGGTCTTCAGTTGAAAACCCCACATGGCATTTGTTCATTGGGTGACAGGGGACATAAACAAGGCACTTGTGTGGCTCATAATCTGAACCCCTTTGTGTGGTAGATAGCCTCCAGGAGGCGGGGCACTCGAGGGGAGCCACATAGACAAGCCAGAGGGTGGCAGCTTATTACACTTTCCCTCTTGGTTTTTGCTTAGGACCTGGGAGGCAGGGGAACTGAGTTTCTCTGTGAGAATAAATGTCGCTTTGATTGGCAGAAGGAAGATCTGAGGTTGGGGTGCTCCACTAGCCAGAGCCTGGCTTTTCTTTCTGCCCCTGTTAGAACACAGACTGGAGGCTTCACAAGCTCCCTTGAAGGGACAGCAGGTGACAGAGGCAGTGTGTCTACTTCACTGGACTGCAGGACCTGGCTAGTGTCACAGTGGTACATCAAGTGTCAAGAAAGTGGCATCCTGTTTCCACTGCCCACAGGACTTTTCCTTCAATGACCCATCCAACCTTGGCTCACCATGGTAAACATTAAGCCAGGTTCTGGTGGCGTGTTTACATTTGTTTATTCATTTAGTGTGTGTGTGCGCATGTATAAATGTGTGTACCCGTGTGCATGGAGGTCAGAGAACAGCTTGTGCAAATCAGTTCTCTCTTTCGATTATGCAAGTTGTAGGATTCAACTCAGGTCATTAGGCATTAGTGGCAAGCACCTTTATCTGCTGAGACCTCCCATGGGTTTTCTCTCTCTCTGTCTGTCTCTCTGTGTCTCTCCTTCCCTCCCTCCCTCACTGTTTCCTTCTTTCCACCCTTCCTTCCTTCCTTCCTTCCTTCCTTCCTTCCTTCCTTCCTTCCTTCCTTTCTTCATTTTCTTTCAGATAAGGTTTCACTATGGAGCCCTGGTTGACATTGAACTCTAAGTGATCCTTCTGCCTCTGCCTCCCAAGTGTTTGGATTAAAGGTGTGCTCATACCTGGCTCTCAACCAGTATCTTAATTCAATTTAGTCTTGCCTGCATGTGTGTAAATACACAACATGTATGAGTGTTACCCACTGGGAGAGAGTGTCAAACCCCTTGGAACTGGAATTACAGTTATGTGCCACCATGTAGATGCTTGGAAACCCACCCCAGACCTCTGCAAGAACAAAGAGTGTTCTTAACCACTGAGCCATCTCTCCTGTCCTCCAGGGCTGTCTTGACAGGAATGTGCAGCTTCTTTTCCGAGCAGGGGCTGTGAGTGCCAGGTTGCCTCTGAAGGGACGCTGTAGTTGCGCAGTGTCCCCTGTCCCATTCCATAGTTCTGCAACTTAACTCTTTTTACAGGTGTCTCTAACGTAACGCCTCACAGTACAGAAACTGCCCTGCAAAGAGACTCCCCATCCCAAAGGGCAAAAATCACAACCGTTCAAACCTTCATATGTCGTAAGTGGGGCTCACTTTTTTGAATTAAAAATTCCCAGATGAATTCAATTAAAAGCAATCACCAGGCACAACGTGTTTTCCTTTCTTTAAATGTGGCATTCCTATTAATATGTGTGGTAACTCGAGGAGGTTCATGGAAAGTTCCAGACAGTAACACTATATGCCTGTCTAGAAATTTCACAGTCCATGTAACAGACTGGTCTGTTTTTACACTCAGATGTGAGAGGGGAGCACCCTGAAGCATGTGATTTCACCCGAGTGCCCCAGCTGATGCAGATAGGGCCTGACATCTTTGTAAGGGGCTTTTGTGTTAAGCCTTCGGCCTGGCCCCTTCCCAGGCCAGTGGGCAGGCTGACCATTGTGCTATGGTTGGAGAAGGGATTAGTGGCAGTTGGGAGCGGGAAAGGACAAGCTATTCTGCTTTGGTGGGAAGCTTTTCTTCAGAGAGGAATCTGGCCTACTTAACCAAGCCACCATTGAAAGACTATGTCCTCTGATTAAAACACATGCTGCAGCCGCATGATTTAGCATGCTTGCAATTGGCTCCTTTCCAGGCTTTGCCTTCCTAGGTGATGGAACCGTGAGTCTGTTTTTCCACACAAACGCACCTCGTCTGAAGCTGTCTCGTAAACTCGTAAAGATACTAGCGAATACTCTGAGGCCATGGGCAGACGGATTTCATCATTTCACCAAAGCCAAACGGGCAGTAGACATTTGAAAGCCTCGGTCATTTCTTTGTTCAAGACAGTGTCCAGTGTTGATGTCGTCCTTCTGACCGGAGACAATGGATGATGTGGCTGTGGACCAGCGGCTTCCCTAGTATGAAGTCACCTTGCCTATTGCTCCTGTTGGATCCTGGGGAAGGTGGGATGTTACACCCTGACAGAGCTTTGGCAAATGTTTCATTTTTCCCACAGGACAACAAGCATACTATCCCTGGGAGAGAAATCAGATCTGAGTGGTAGGGAAAAGTGTGTCCAGGGACCAGCATTCTGCTCAGGCCTCTCCTTCCCCCAGCCGGGCCACAGGTCAGAGGAAAGGCTTGCGTGAGTGTGGCTTTGTTCCCTCCATACCCTAATTTCTGCTGCTGCCTGTTTGTCGGGTTAATGGACATACTAGAGATGCCAAGATTCTGGGATGTGTGTGTGCGTGCAAGTATGTGTGGCACCCAGAAGTCAGCCTTGTGTGTTGTCCTTCAGATATTGTCCACTGTGTTTTTTGAGACAAGGTCTCTCACTGGCCTGGAATTTACCAAGTAGGCTAGGCTGGCTGGCTAGTGAGCCTAGGGGATCCATCTCTTTCTGCCATCCCAGTGCTGGGATTATAAAATGCATACCATTATGCCTGGTTCTTCCCCCCACCCTTCAAGACAGGTTCTGGGGATTGAACTCAAGTCCTCATGCCCACATGACTGAGCCATGTACCCCTGAAGAGGGCACAAGCCTCCTGAGAAGTCTGAGGCAGTTTCTAGAGACTCTACCTCCTGGGAAGTCCTGCTGGGCTAGGCCAGCTTGGAGGACTGAGCCCCAAGAAATGTAGCTCTTTCCTTCCGTTGGCCCTGGGGCAGAATGGAGCAGTCCACACTAGGCTGGTAGAGGCGGGCATTCCAGCCCTGCCCGCATGTTGGCAGTCTTTCCTTCCGTTGGCCCTGGGGCAGAATGGAGGGGTCCACACTAGGCTGGTGGAGGCAGGCATTCCAGCCCTGCCCGCATGCTGGCAGCCTGTGCCTTCTGAGGACCCAGGCAGAGAACTGACAGGCGCTCCCTGGCACCACTCATTAAGCCAAAGCAACTAAAGCTGGGCTGTAATCACAGCTGTCCTGGTTCCCAGCACCCTTCTGGGGTAAGGAGCAGCACTAAATAGCAAGCTGAGGCTGTCTGGGAGGCCTCTGTCAGAGAAGCTAGCTGGGGGGCAGTTTCCTCTACAGTCTCTGAGGGCTCTGCTGGAGGTTCTAGGCTCATTCTGTTGCTGCTCTGTGAGTGTTCATATGGCTGATGCTCACAGAAGGGGTTCATCATGAGCAGCAGACTAGGAGAGGAACTGACGGACGGGTGCTGCAGGGCTAGGTGCAGGTCCTGGCAGCAGGTATATGCTGCTTCTGGAGGAGAAAGCAGACCTGGTGTTCTATGGGCGGTGTCTTGTGCTGCTGTGGATGTCCCCTGCCATGGCCAGCCCCTACCCACGTAGTGTGTAATCATCAGGCTAAGCATAAGACCCTTAATACCATAGGGAAAAAATTACATGGAAAAGTGAAGAACTCTCCTACTCGGTGACATGGCTAATTGCTCCCAAATATACAGTTGGTGTGGGGGAGAAGTGCTCACGGGGTTGGTATGTCCTCAACCAAGATGTCCTTCCAAAAGGAACCTGTCATCTGTAAATGATTCCGCATCTTGAATTAAAACACTGTGGTCTTAATAAATGAGTTTCAGGCCAGGAATGTAGCTCAGTTGGTGGAGTACTTGACAAGAGTGCATGAAAGGCCTGGATCCCACGCCCAGCACTGCGTAAATGTGGCATGGTGGTGGGCACCCGAAACCCCAGCACCCAGAAGATGGAGGTGGGAGATCAGACTGCAAGGTCATTCTCAACTACATAGGGAGCTCAAGGCCAGTTTGAGCTACGTGAGACTCTGTCTTAAAGAAAAAAAGCAAGTAAATAAGTTTCATTTAGGTTTAATATAAATTGATATAAAAAGATAAAAGGATATCTTCAACAGATTGTTGAGAAAATCAATCTCAAAGCAGTACATATATAAGTTACATAAGATATACGTGTGTAACATAAAGACATCTCATTTTTAGGAAAATAAGGTGTCTATAAAAAGCTTGATAAATAAGCACTAAATCGTCAACAGTAGAAACCTCTGGAGGAATCTCAGTTTATTTAGACTGTTCTTTACGGAGTGCTGTTTTGAAAATATTTTTAATGGGCCAGAGGGATGGTTCAGTATGAGAGTGCTTGCTGCCCTTCCGAGAGGACCCCAGTCAGTTCCTAGCTCCCACAACAGAGGGTCCACAACTGTCTGCAACTCCAGCTCCAGGGGCTCTGTTTAGGGTTTCCAGTGCTGCGACAAAACACCGTGACCAAAAGACAAACTGGGGAGGGAAGGGTTTATTTGGCTCACACTTCAACATTGCTGTTTATCACTGACGGAAGTCAAGACAGGAACTCAAACAGGGCAGGAAGCTGGAGGCAGGAACTGATCAGAGGCCATGGAGGGGAGCTGCTTACTGGCTTGCTCCCCATGGCTTGCTCAGCTCACCTTCTTATAGAACCCAGGACCAGCAGCCCAGAGTTGGCACCACTCACCGTGGACTGCCCCCCACCCCATGATCACTAAATGAAAAAATGCCTTACAGCTGGATCTCATGGAGGCATTTCCTCAACCGAGGCTCCTTCCTCTCTGATGACCCTAGTTTGTGCCAAGTTGACACAAAACCAGTCAGTGCAGGCTCCAACACCCTCTTCTAGCCTCTATGGGTACCTACTTACATGTGTCATATACATAACATAAAAATAATCTTTAAAACCTGTTTTAAAGACCTTGTAGATTACTCATAATTTCAGTATAGGCAAGCATTTTTGTTGTGTGAGGCTGAAGGGCAGCCCACTTAGGGAAAGTTGTGAGAGATCCTGCAGAAGTTCCCACCTGAGAGTTGTGCTCAAAATTTCAGCAATTTCTGAGACTTGTTTATGGACAGCCTTGACTATGCTGCCTCCATGGGTGGTCCTCGGGGAGGCTCAAGGAGAAGAGAGAGCTTGTCTGTGTGTGTTTAGGGCTGGGAGTAAGGTCAAAGGGGTGGCCGTTGGGGCTGTAAGGTGAAGTCCCTCTCATGACCCTCGTTCTTTCAGGGTCAGAGGAAGGTCAGCTTTGCCTTGCAGGCTGTTCCCAAGACCAAACATCATCTACTCCCCTCCCCCACAACGTGGGGCAGATAAGGAGATGGGAAGTCCCAGCAGGACCCAGCTGCGTGCTAAGCCTGTGTGAGCTCATGGACTGAGTCACATGGAGGAGGAGATGATGGCCACTTAGGGGCTACTCCCTCCACCTCTGGAGAGAGCAAGCCTTCCTACCTTCTACTGTCTGCCCCTGTTCCTCCTCTTCCCGGATGTGTTTAGATGCTGCTAGCAGTTCTTTAGCGAGTTAATTAAGGACTGGTCACAGCCAGATCAGCTCAAATGATACCCCTGATACTTACTAACTATGTGACTTTGATTAGAGTCTTACCCGGTTCATGCCTTAATTTCCCCATAGGTAAGAGTGAGTTCATCAAATTTCCTGCCAGTCAGGAGCGGTAATACTAGCATTTAGGAGCTGAAGGTAGGAGGATCATGAGTTCAGAGTTATTGTTGGCTATGCAGCAAGTTTAAGACTAGCCTGAGCCGCATGAGACCCTTTTTCTTTTTCAGTGCACACACACACACACACACACACACACAGAGAGAGAGAGAGAGAGAGAGAGAGAGAGAGAGAGAGAGAACAGACAAAATGAATTTATCCCACATGTTGTATTCATGAAGTTAAAATAGTTCAGCTTTGGGGGCTGGAGAGATGGCTCAGCAGCTAAGAGCACTGCCTGTTCTACCAAAGGTCCTGAGTTCAATTCCCAGCAACCACATGGTGGCTCACAACCATCTGTAATGAGATCTGGCGCCTTCTTCTGGCCTGCAGGCATACATGCAGACAGAATATTGTATACATAATAAATAAATCTTTAAAAAAAGAAGAAAAGATTCATTTAAAAAATAGTTCAGCTTTAAACAAGTGGCTAGTGCCTGGATCATTGGCCAGTTAATGCTATCATGTTTTAACTGCCTCCAACCCATACCTATCATAATCCCCTGTGTTATTCACTCAACCCATTCATTATTCATTCACTAGCATGCTCTTTTGACTACGTACTATGTTCCTGGCAGGTTAGCACAAAGGAGTTTTTAACATCAAAGGGAACCCAGGCTCAACCAATCAACTAAATAAATAATTACAGTGAGTGCATAATTTATTTCTTTTAAAATATTTTTTAAATTATTTTTAGGAGTGTGTATATGTTTACATGCATGTGTGTGCCAAGGAGGCCAGAAGAGGGCGTCAGATCCCTTGGAGCTGGAATTACAGGCAGATGTGTGCTGTCTGGCATGGGTGCTGGGGATGGAACTCAGGTTAAGGTCTGGAAGAGACCTTAACCACTGAGTCATCTCTCCAGCCCAATTCATTTTGTGAGACTGGGTCTTGCTATGCTGCAGCCAAATCTAGTCTTAAACTCCTGTCTCAGTTTGAAGGCCCCAAAATGTGAGCCTTTTGCCACCTTGTCTGATAGCCAGAGAGTTTGGAGGTTGCAAAATGGTTGACAAGTGTAGCTATACTTCTGGACTCCTGACATGACTACCTGGTTCTTTTGACATTAAGATGACTCGTACAAGTAGATCCATTCCATCCTGACAGATGGTCAGGATATGAAAATGTACTTCTGCTCCTTCTTTTGTAATTATGAGGTTACTGGGGAGTGACTGCCTTCAGGATACTTGATCTAGGGTCGCTTCACTCCCCAAACAACAGAGTGCTAATGACTTAGTGTCTCAAAGTGTTGAAGTAATTAACTATTCAAGTTGTCCTTTGTATCATGTTAAGACTTTTGTTGCCTTCTTCCCCCTTTTGTATTGGGGTATAAAAGTGTATGGAAAGTTAAATGCAGATGATTTCAGTACTCACTGGAATGCCCACCCAGTGCTGTTCTATGGTTTCTGTTTTGTTATTTTCACACGCATCTTCATATTCTTTCCTAATATTTCTAACTCCCCACGCCCCTACCCTGGCAAGAAGTGTTTTTGTCGAGGCCTGTGCCTGACATCTCAGCCTCTCCAGTGCTGTGGGTTATGGGTGTATTACCACAGATACGTAACTTCCAAAGCAGAATTGAACCAGACGAGGTAGCCTGAGAGGACTTTTTTGGATGGGAGGATGGAATTCTGCATAGTCTGTCATGTTTCTGTTTACTCTGTGAGCTGAGACACTAACTAACTGCCCAGTTGTTCTAGACTGTCTCTTTAAGGGTATCGTGCGGCCTTGAGAGACAAGGACTGCTCTCCCTCTGTGACAGAAGGGGATGCACTCCAACATAAAAAGTTTTATTCTCTAGGCTTCCAATTCCTCAGGTGTGGCACAAGCTCATGCAAGATGTGATGTTACCCTAATGTGTGCGTGCAGCTGAGGGAGCCAGGGGACTGTCACGGACCTCGGGCATCAAGTTCCCAGGCTCCTGTGCAGCTCTCATCAATTCCCTTGTCTCCCAGCCCAGGGCCTTGTGTAAAACAGGAGGGAAAGCTGGGCGACCCAGGCCATTTGCATTCTTGATGGCCTTCCTGGAAGAGGTGGTGGCTACACTGTGTTTGCAGTGGTGTCTGGGAATTAGTTGCAGGGAGTCAAGGCAATTCTTGCTGAAGCATTGCTTGTTCAAAGTCAAGAAGACACGCAGATTTAAGAGATGTGAACCGCTCGTTTAGAATGCCGGAGCGTGGTGGGGACAGCAGCTGAAGCTGGGAAGGGGTGGGGATTAGGTCAGGAGACTTGGAGAATGCAGCCAAGGAGTCAGGAGACATGCTGAGTTAGGCATGTTCTGTTTCTGCAAGCCTTTATCAGCCCCCAATCTACCCACCCCAACCCACCCCCGTACTGCATGCCAGAGCTACCACACAACCTCCAAAGTAGGGAGCCAGGAGGAGACGGTTTGCATGGCAGAGGCATCTCTGAAGATGCAGTTTTACTGAAGCTCAAATCCCAAGTCTCTTTGAGATGCAGACAATCTGTGTCCCGCAAGAGCCTGGCCTTGGGCCTAGAAGTCTGGAACGTTTTACTTGAAAGTGAAGCACAGGCCAGATAATAAGTCACACTGATTGCACCTGGTTAATCTGGTTAGCCTGATGCCATCAACCATAGAACAAGCTGAGTTCTGAGCTCTGGGGACGTGGAGGGGACAAACAGTGTCTTGTGCAGGCACATGGCTGTCTTCTGCCTTGGGAACTTGGGGATTCTTCCAGGCACTGGCCCAGGCCCTTTGCATCCTGTTTGCCGGATAAGTGGAGCCTTGCCCTTCTTTGTCCTTGGTGCTGTTTGTTGTTCTGAAAACCTCACAAAGCTTGTGAACCTATCTTGTTTTGTTTTTAAAAATAATATCACAAATGTAATAATAGCAAGGTCTGCTTGCTCCCTATGGTCCCTCATTTAGTCACTCAGAAGGCCATCAGATTAAGCAACCCCTCCCCAGATCTAGCCATCTGTGAGCCAGGGTAAATACTGGTAACTATGACTAAGTCTTCCATAATAACTGGTGATTATAATGGCAACGAGAGCTCTACACCATGAAAGCAGACATTGCCTGCTGCATGCCAGGAGCTTTGTGAGGGGTCTCTAGCACCCCTCCTACTACCTGCTGACAGCCATCCAAGGAGGACACTCACTGACCGCAAATGGAGTGACTGAGAGAAACAATCCAAATTCATAGGGGGCTGAGTCAGTACTTAACAAGAGGGATAAACACTGAGGTCTTATTGACTCAGAAACTCCAAAGACATGTATTTTTCTTTAGTGGAGCTTTTTTGCTTTCTTTATTTCTTCTTTTTTTTCTTCTTCTTTTTCTTTTTCTTCTTCTTCTTCTTCTTCTTCTTCTTCTTCTTCTTCTTCTTCTTCTTCTTCTTCTTCTTTTTCTCCTCCTCCTTCTCCTCCTTCTTTTCCTCCTCCTCCTCCTTTTCCTCCTTCTTTTCCTCCTCCTCCTCCTTCTCCTTCTCCTTCTTCTTCCTCCTCTTCTTCTTCCTCTTCTTTGACATGACCTCATGCAGCCAAAGTTAGACTCAAACTTGCTATATAGCTGAGGATGACATGAAGCTTTTGGTCCTCCAGGGTTAGTGGTAGAGACAAGCAGATCTCAGGGTCTCATTGGCCAGCCAGTCTAGCTAACATAAGCTGCAGAGTCACCGAGAGACACTGCTCAAAGATAAAGTGAGGGCCGATGAAGAAAGAGATCTGATGTCAGTCTCTGGCCTCACATGCACTCACACCAGTGAACATACATGCACACATGTAACACACACTTTAAAAAAAAGACACAACTTTCCATTCTTGTGGGGATATACTCAGCAGTGGAATTCCCAGTTTATAGGGTTTTTTTTTTTTTAAATGTGTGTGGATGTTTTGCCTACATGTATGTTTATGTACTGTTTGGTCCAGGGGAGTCACGAGAAGATGGGGACAGACCACCAAAGTCTAATAAACAAGAAGCAAACTTTATTCCAGAAACTAGAATCCAGAAAAAAATAAAATAAAATAAAAAAATCTCTATGGGGCAGAAAAAGCTTATCAGCTAGCTGAGACCCAGCCAGAGATGGATTCTGTAAGGCTCTGGCAAAGGCTGGTTTCTGAACCCACTTTTTTATAGTAGGGGCACCAAGCATTAGGTCTGAACAAAGGAATTTTTACAGTCTCAAGGTAAAATTCAAATACAGATTGCCTTACTTTACAATCTCCATTAATAGAGTTTTTTTAGTTAAACTAGTCTTTGCTCTTAAATCTATTGTCTTCCTTGGTACTTCCAGGTGGTGTTTACTGAAGCCCTGTGCTCTCCCCTTTGATGCTGCCAGCTTCACATAGCAGGGATAATGTTTAACCCAGAATTCATATATCTATTTCCTAAAAGTTGACTCAGCTCATTTCCGTAGGCTAGCTCTTAGTTTGCAGAGAGATGCTTTGGCCTTGTAGATAGAGCTATGGGTTGTAAAGCGGAGTAACCCACTGTTAACAGTTAATCCTTAAGCTACCGAGAAAGCTGCTGACAGTCTGTTCTCATTCTCCTAAGCTTACAACTTTATATTTCTTTATTTTTACATTCCTATTTCTGGAATCTACATTTTTATATTCTTATTCTTGGACCCTTCAGTCCCACTCTCCTGTCTGGTGCCCGAGAAGAAGGCATTGAATCCCCCAGAGCTGGGGTTACAGAAGGTTATCGGCCGCCATGTGAATACTGGGAATCTCATCTAGGCCCACTGAAAGAGCAGCCAGTATCTAACCACTGAACCATCTCTTTGGCCCCCCACAGGGCTTTTGGTTTGGGGCTTGTTGAACAGCTTCCATATTGCCCCTCACAGTGACTTTGTGGTTTCATGTTCTGTCCATCATGAGCCAATCTTTCCCCTCTCAGATCTCATGATTTAGGCACTGGGAGAAATGAAATGGATGAATGGAATTTATGCCCTGCCCATGCTGAAGCACGCATGGGCAGCCCGTATATAGCGGTTCTGTTGAACGTTTTCATGTTGGGTTTCATGGTCTAAGTTGATGAGGACAACTGTAATGGGGTGAGGGAGAGACATGTACTGGGACCTAATTTAAAAATTATCTGGATGCGTATGGTATTACCTCCACACTTGAGAGGCTGTCAGGAGGGGTGCAAGTTTGAGCTAATCTTGGGTACGTAATAAACTCTGTCTCAAAAACAACAATAACAACAAAACAAAACAAAAACACATGAAAGCCAAACTCCAACTAACTCCAGGTCCCTTTTGCCCTCGATGGGGCAGCACTTTCCCTAGTCCTGCCTCCAGAAGTGGCCTCTGCAGTACGCGGCAGCCACAGTAGTGGGAGAGCCAGTGCTGCTGGCCCTGCATTCTCAGCCCGCACTGAAGCCTATTGTCGATGTTTTCAAGACTGCCCATGGTCTCATACACAGGCCCGTAGCATGAGCTCTGGAATCACAGGTCGGCTTTGGTAGCTTCCCTGGCCTCTCCATATGAGACCCCACACCCACTCTCCAGCGTCCGGAAAGAACTACCCCCTATTTCTCTGTCAGGGATTCTAAGCCCCAGGGGCTTTGGGTCCCCATGAAGGTTTTTATGGTATCAGTGATGTTTTGATTCCCATCAGCAGTGGATATTGGAAGACAGGCCCAAACAGAGCCAACAGAGGCCTCAGTTCGTCTGTTCTTTCTTCAGAGTGGGATGCAGGGCCAATGATAGGGAATGGCTGGGGTCAGGTGGAGAGGGCAGAGGTTGTACTTATTGCTTTTGAGTAATGACAGTGGTGGCCACAGCTAGACCAGCCTGGCTGGTGTCTCACATCGGACAGAAAACTGCTTCTCCTGACACCTCCTCAGCAAAGGAAGGGAAGCAATGGATGGAGACCAAGTCACATCTCACTAGACCTACTGCCACTGTCATTGTAGCCTCTGCACCACGGAGGAAAAGGAACAAGGCTGTTAGGTGCATTTCAGAATAGCAAGTACTGTGGAATTTGGAGCGTGAACTATGTGGGCCAGAGGCCTATTGTGTGACCACGGCCCCTCACCTCTGAGTGTTAGGCCTTGCTCCGTGGGAACGAGCAGGTGCTGACTGCCTGAGGGGGCGGTGAGCCGGGGAAACAGTGAGCTGACCCAGATGCACACACCTGTAATCCTAGTACTGGGGAGCCTAAGGCATGATGATCAGGAGTTGGGGAGCTTATGGCAGAAGAATCAGGAGTTAGAGGACAGCCTGCGCTACATAGCAGACACTCCTACCCCCGAAAAGAAAATAGGGCATAGAGTAAATGTAACTTTTCCCTTTTGACTTAATTTCTCAGCCCTTCGCGGTAGGCAGACAGTAGGTTACAGAGGAGGTGTGATGAATCAGGAATGGTGTTTATCCTGCTGTAAGGTCATGCTTGCTCTGATGCCGTGCCCATGAGTTTCTAAGGGGTGACAGTGGCCAAGGCGCCAGACCAAACAGATGAAAACCCGTGTGTGTGCAGACAGGTCCTGGGCCAAAGAAAATGGAGCATTTCATGGGATCTGGCAGGTATAAATTGTAGCACGCGCAGGGCCTGTTGGGCTCGGCTCACTTCGAGATCTTTAAGGAATGGGGTGGCTGGGAATGTGAGGGTTTCCAAGCAAGCACAAAGCCCTGGGTTCAATCCTCAGCCCTGTAAGAACCGGGTGAGGGTGTGCACGCCTGCAGTTCTAGCAGAGCACTCCCGAGGTGTGTGTGTGACAGGGGAGGGGGTTAGAAATTCAGGGCCATTCTTGGCTGCACATGGAATCTAAAACCAGCCTGTGTGTGCTATCTGTGAGCCTGCCCCCTTAACAAAGCAAACGAAAGAAGATGTAATGAAAGCACTGGGCACAGGCCTCTGTCAAAGCCCCACCCTATGGTAGACATGACTAATATATTGCCGAGTGATTTCCTTATGAGCCCAGATAGCTCAGTACTTGAGCTAAGAGAACACTATAAGCAGCCACTGGCAGGGAGCTGCGCTCTCTCTGTAACTCACCTTTTATCCCATTTGAAGATGAGGTACAGAGCTGGGGGAGGGGTGGGTGAGTTTCCTTAGAAACCAAAGTGATCGTAGCTGGAACCTCACTCAGGTTAATTCATGTTTTGGGAAGCCTAGAGCTTCCTGTTACAGAGGGCAGGTCTAGGGGTACCACAGCACCAAGGATTAGTGGCAAGGCAGGTGGGGAGACTGAGAATGAGGGAGATATTGAAGACTGAGTGGGGAGACTTTGGGGGAGTTCTGGCTGGTGAGTACAGAAGTTCGTAAAGTACAGATAAGAGCATTTTCTGGAAGGGTTTGAGCACCTGGAAGTCAGGGGTCTCCATTTGTTATCTGTCACCTCTGGGTCTGTGCTTGGAATGGAGTGGGTACCCAGCAATGAATCAACGCCTGTAGTAGATGAATTAGGAAATAGGAGCAGATAGGAACAGATTACACAGAAGAATTCCTGAAGACAAGAGCCAGAATAGAGTGTATGAAGAAGTGTGTGTGTGTGTGTGTGTGTGTGTGTGTGTGAGAGAGAGAGAGAGAGAGAGAGAGAGAAAGAGAGAGAGAGAAGGAAGGGGAGGGAGGGAGGGAGGGAAAGAGGGAGGGAGGGAGAGATGGTAATATGTTCCTGTGTCGTGTATACATGGAGGCCAGAGATTGGCATCAGGTGTCTTTTCTCTATTGTTTACCACCTTACTTTTGAGACAGAGTCTCTCGCTGAGCCTGGAATTTACCTGTTCAGCTGAACTGGCTGGCTGTTGCCTCCCCAGCTCTGGGATTACAGGTGCACACCACCACTCCTGGGTCTTATGTGGGTGCTGGGGAGTCCAACTTGGTTCCCCGTGCTTGAACTGCAAGCGTGTTACCCACCAAGCATCTCACCAGCTTTGAGCACGGGTTTTATTTGTTAGAAAACCGAGCGATTATTTTTCTGGCCTGTACTTATTCGTCTGTGTTCCTGAGCATCCGCTTTTTGCCGAGTGGTATCACGGCAGGCTGTACATATTTTATTTCCCTATCCTTGTAATGTTGTGACGTTGGTATTGTTTTGGGGAGAGGACACTAGAGTTTGGCGAAGTTAAATATCGAAAGCTACAATCGAGGATTAAATGGTAAGCGTCAGGAGACACTGGCCACTGGCCACATGATAGCAATGGGATGTGGAAGGCACTGCTGAAGGAGGTCAGCCTGGGTTTTCTAGCTTCCTCAGTTCGGAGGAGTCTGGCCTAGGAGGCAGAGAGAGTACTGCTCAGAATGGAGGGATGTTCAAGTCTGAAGACAGAGGCAACCTAGTGCCCTACACCCTGGATCCCTGGGGCTAAGACGGGTAGAGACCTTGTCCTTCTCCAGCTTGGGAGCCAAAGGATGTAGGCTCAGTCGCCTCCCAGCAGCCTTTACTTCTTCCATTGTTTCCAGGGTCCCCTTCCCCGGGAGGATGTGAATCTAGTCGTAGAATGGCCAAGTTCAAGGTCACGGTCAGTCCAGGGCCACCTTGTGTAGAAAAGTCTTTCTGCCTCCAGCATCTTGCTAGGATTTAAAACGTGAGAGCAAAGAGAACTCATTTTCCTGGGCTTCTACCATGTGCCAGGCTGTTTGCCCTCGCTCCAGCCAGCCGCCTAAGTGGTGAAGTAAATCAGGCATTTGGGTCTCGGGCAGGCCCTGGGCCACCTCCACGAGGTTTTCCCCTTGTAGTGAAGCCCATGTTCTCTGCCAGCCCCTGAGGGGGAAGCAGAGACTCAGCTACTTCTGAGCAAAATGAAGTCAAGCATGCTTTTCCGCCACAGAAGTTTATTAAAACTTTTTCCAGGGTCGTTAACATACATGGCTAGAGTTGAAAAGTCTAGAAATTCCTGAAGCCCCCTTTGTGCCCTGCTGTGGAAGAATTCTGCGGGAAGAGGAAGAGAGAGGAAAAATAATCATGAAAAGGAAAGCATGGGCCTTGAAGCTCAAGAGGCCTGAGGTGATGCTTTCTTCTGTACAGAGCTAAGCAACTTCGGTTTTGTTTTGAGTAGCTTTGAATTTTATTCATCTTTTCCTGCTTTTCTTTTCAAGGGAGCTGAGGAAATTCTTTGTGATGTATTTTTTAAACATTTCTTTCTTTCTATGTGCATGTGTATATGTGGTGGTGCGTGCCAGTGTGTGTGTGTGTGTGTGTGTAGCCAGAGGACAATTGACAGACATTTGTTCTCTCTGTTCATCCTCATCCTTTCGGTCCTGGAAATTGAACGCAGGTCAGCAGGCTTTGAGTTGCTAAAGGATGTAGAGGTTCTTTTTTTTTAATTTTTTTAAAGATTTATTTATTTATTATGTATACAGTACATATTATGTATACAGTATTCTACCTACATTCAGGCCAGAAGACGACATTCAGGCCAGAAGAGGGCACCAGATCTCATTACAGATGTTTATAAGCCACCATGTGGTTGCTGGGAATTGAACTCAGGACCTTTAGACAAGCAGGCGGTGCTCTAAACCCCTGAGCCATCTCTCCAGCCCCGAAGTAGAGGTTCTTAACCGTGGATATGAATCCAAGGACAACCTTTTAAAGTCCCAGTCCCCTGACCTCCCCCTCCAGGGCCGTTGCCATTTTCAGACAGCACTTGTGCTCAGCCCTACTTCAGAAGGAAGAGCTGCCGCCGGACATTGCTATCCAGGATACAAATGAGCCATCAGACCCCGCAACTCTGTTAGTTCCAGTTAGGTGGGCTCATTCTTGCTTGTGATCCCATCGGCTCCCTTATCAACCCACACACGTTGTTCTGAGAAGGGTCCTCAGGCTGCAACCAGCTGCCAAAGAACCCACATCACAAAAAAGGTCAAGACTTCTGTTTTTATGTTTTGGGTTTTTTGAGATAGGGTTTTGCTATGTAGCCCATGATGGTCTCAAAATTGTGGCATCCTCCTGTCTTGGCCCCCAAAAGAGCTGGTATCACAGACATTAGAAAATATACCGGGTGGAGACTCCTTTTGTATTGTTTTGTTTGAGTTTCATTCTGCCTCATTTGGCATGGAACTCTCAGTGATCCTCCTGCCTCAGTGATCACCCTCCCCCAAGTACTGTGATTACAGACACCTGTCACCACACCTGGTTCTTTGTGTTAGTCTTTGAGGGTAACTGCAGACCAGGTAGGTGAAGGATTCTAGATGTGTGAACTGAAATCTAGGTCCTGGGGAAGTCAGAACATCAGGGAGGACAGCAGGTTAAGCACTGACCCTGTGCCTTACGTCAAGAGCAGAGTTGGGATTCCAGGCCATGGTTGGTGGGGAAGGTAGGTGGTGTTCTCAGAATGGAGGTAGGTCTCCTAAGCTGAGTAGACCCTGAGCCTGGCCATCACCAGCCCTTTTGTTAAGTGAGCTCAGACCTTATGTGCAATCAGAAAACCAGGTCCTTAATGTGCAGAGGCGAGGACCACCTCTTTTGAGTGGCAGGAATGTGAGGGTTCCATCCATGTCGCCCCCTTACTGGGGTTAGTTATAAGGATGCAAGGCTGTCCCTCTGCAGGTTGCTGGGTGAGTGAGGATTGAAGCCACAGAAGGTCAAATGGTTGACCCACACTTTGTGGGACTATGAAGGTAGACAGCTCCTCAGCTCTAGAACCACAGACCCCCTCCCCTTCCTGGTCACTGGAGGTGAACCACAGCCCCTCCCCCACTTCCTGACCACTGGGGGGAAGTGCTGTTTTTTTCCACTCGAGTCTCTATTGTCACATCAATTTCTTACACAGCATTGCAGATGCAGGCTGTTATGGAGACCAGGAAGGCGGCTGTCTCCTCCAATTATGCGCTGATTGAATTAGCCCAATGCTAAGCCTTCTCGAGGGCCCTCAGCCCCTGACTTTCAGAACAACTATGATCGGGGATATGCATAATTAGGTTTGTGTTTTTAGAGGAGGGAGCTGTGGGTAAGGGGGTGGCTAGTGGCTGGAGGACATCTTCGTTGCTGACCTGAGGGGAGAGAGGACCCTCTCTGGGAATGATAAACCTCACCACAGAGCTGAAGCTGTAGGTCAGTTGAGTCGAGTTGTTAGTTTTTCCTCTGCGTTCCATCCCCAGCACCGTATAAACCAGGCATGGTGACATTGTGAGGTATCCACCAGGGAAGACCACTTGGACACAGCTTCAAGACAGTAGAAAGTCTTTACCAGCAGGCCAGCTACTACCTTGGGTGGTCAGGTGTCTGGAGACAACACTGGGTGTTCCGGACCGGAGCTTGGTCCTGAGTGTTTCTCAGGGAGAACTTTTATGCACGGAAAGCACATCCTGGGCTGACACGCCTCAATTAGCGAGAACAGTCAGCCAGAAGCAAAACTACAGAGGCCGGAAAGCAAGGTTATTGCATGTGGAGACTTCCTCGAAACTGTGGGCTTGGATGGGCTAGGTCTTTGTTCTTGTTTCAGTGAATAGTGCTGCCTACGAGCTGGGGTCTGAGGCCTGAAAGGTGCTTCCATCCTAGTGCCAGGAGTCAGGTGTGGAGGCCTGCAGCAGTGAAGCAGCTCCGTAACTCCAGCGGTCAGGAGGTGGGGCAGGAGGACCAGAAGTTCAAGGTCATTCTTGGCTAACTAGTGAGTCTGAGGCCAGCTTAGGACACCTGAGGTCCTCCTCAGAACAGTCCCTCTGCTACATGTATGGAAATCCCTTTTATGCCTGAATCTGAGAACTCCAATCAGAGCCCCTCCCCCTGGCCCCATTTCTGGAAGGAACTGGCCCCAAAGAGCACCTTTGGGAGGGTCAGGTGAGCAGAAGCCTGTCCTTCCCTGTTTCTCTCTGGTACTCAACACTTTCTATAGGAACCTGGGACGGAACTTAATTACTGGGAACCAAGCGAGAACTTGACTCTGCCGTTTCTAGACCTACCTGATCATATGGCTTTGCCGAGTGTTGCAGGCTCGAATTTGTAGCACAGAATCCCAGACAGGGCCCTGAGAGAGGCAGCAGCAAGGGAGAAGGCCTGAGAACGCCTGACCCAGCTCACCTTTGCTCCGCTGATGTGAGGAAGGATGAGCGGGACTTGCTGTGGGTGGGGGAGCATGGCGGGAGGTGGGGGGGGGTGTACAGACATGAAAGGCCAGGGCAGTGAGGAGTTCTCTTTAGCATCATTTGCCCCTTTGTTCCAGGGTGTCAGTTGGTCATCACCATAAAAAATCAATTCTAAAGGAAGAAGTGTGTTTCGGCTCATGGTTTCAGTCTGTGGTGAGTTGTTTTGGGGACCGTGAAGGAGCAGAACATCATAGCAAGGAACACATATATGATAGCGCTGGGCTGCTCACATCATGGCCAGAGGAAAGTAGGAAGGGAGGAGAGGGGAGAGAGGGAGGAGGGAGAAAGGGAGAGGGGCCAGCAATCCTTTGACTAGGATTGAGGACCAAGAAGAGCTTCGTTTAGAGCAATCTTGGCCCAGTTTTCCAGAGGAAATGCTGAACAGAAGGAGTCAGGCTCAAAGAATGTACCCTGGGGGCGTGGGGTGTGGGACTTCACGGCCAGGCAGTGGGACTGGGTCCTGAAGGGTTACTAGCTGTTCTGTAGGCCTTGCCTTCCCCACCTGAGGATCTGTGGTGGATGGAAAGGAGGCTGTGGGAGGAGTCCAGGTATAGGCTGAGGGTTGGGGCAGGGTGCACTCCTTACCTCACAGTGCCAAGAGCCAAGTCCAGGGTGGTGGGTGAGTTCCACTGAGGTGGGGATAGATTGCCACCCTCCTCTTCCTGGGTTGTAACATGTGGGGGAGGGAGAATTGGCAGGTCACCCACCCAGACTTTTGCAGATGCTAGCACTTCAGGATAATAAGGGCTGGCATCAGCCTCCGACTCCTGCCCAAATTTTTCCACAGGGCTGTCTCTACAGCAGGGGCCAGACCAGAACCCTGGGTGAGGTTGCCCCAAAGCCCTGAGCCGGCAGACAGACAGCTTACAGCCCCACCTTTGGGAAAGGCTGCAGGCACCCCACTGTGCTGGAGACAGATAGACAGGTTTTTGTTACAGGCTCCTACATCTGGCTTCATTCTGAGGCCAAAAAAGGACCCTTTAGCAGAGGGGAAAGACTGATCTGGAGGCCTCCACATACACACACACACACACACACACACACACACACACACACACCTTAGAATTTGCTGATAGGGAAATCAACTGAAGGATGGAGGCCACCACTATTCTCCTGGGCACCTCAGACCAAGGTCAGCCTAGAAGGGCCTGCCCTCTTGCATCCAGCAGGGAGGGTACCCCTCCTCGAGATCTCCTCCTGCCCTCATCTGTCCTCCCCCGCCCCCAGTGTCTGCCCTAGTTTCTAAAGCCCTAGTACAGCCCTGCTACTGACCTGTGACCTTGACAAGAGACTGCCTCAGTTTCCTTGTCTGTAAAGTAGGGCTTCTCTGCTCAGAGTGGAAAAGGAAGTGGTGTAAGGGTGGCAGGTGGGAGGGGACTGATAGCTGGTGTGGGGGTGTTGAGTGGGAGGTGACAGGCGGAGCACAGACTTTCCTGCCCTCTGTTGCCCTTGTCACCTCTGGTCAGTTGACTAGTCTTGAACCCTTTCTACATTTCTGTGCCCTTGTTTCCTCACAGAGGGCTCTGGACTGAACCGGAAGTTGAGTTGTGTGGATAGGCAGAGCCCTGGGGTGAGCCCCACATTGTCAGTCATTCAATAGGAAAGGGACTCATTTTCTAGGATGAGGTCCACCATCCCACACTGAGGTGAAGCAGGTTGTAGAGTCTCCCTGACACTTCAGTGTTGTTCCTGTCCTTGTGGGCTCTGGAGAAGAGAGCAGAGGTGAGAGGTCGGGTCTGTTAGCGTAGCTGATAATCACAAGGATGTTCGCTTAGACACAGTGGTGGAGTCGGAGATAATTTAGCTCTAGGTATGCAACATCCCAACCCTCACAACCTGAAAGTTCCAATTAGTCAGCTTTGCAGCATCTTTAACCCAGCTGAGGCTCTTCCTAGGGAGTCCAGTTCACGGTCTTATTTGAATTCGTTGAGCTGCAAGGACCTTATCTCTAGGACATGTTCCAAAGGATTTTGTAGCACAATTAATAAAAACCCAGAGACAAATATTGGGCTTCAACCTGAAGGTCAGAAAAGCAAAGCAGTCAGTCACTGGCTCTTATTTCTACCTCAGTTCGAAATGGTGATCCTGCCTCCAGGAATCTCAGAATGAGACTGACCGAGAGCTGTCTCCTACTGGTTTATATTCCTCTCTAGGGCTGGGATTAAAGGCATGCACCACTACTGCCTGGTTTCTATGGCAAACTAGTGTGACTACTGGGATTAAAGGGGTGTGTCACTACTGCCTGGTCTGTAAGGCTGACCAGAGCGGCTGTTTGACTCTCTGATTTTCGGGCAAGCTTTATTTATTAAAATACAAATGAATTATCACTCCAGTATTTAGTGGCTAGGACATCAACATGGAAATTTTGATCTGGGGGAGCAAATCCGAAATGGGGCATTAGCATTTAATTTGTAGGTTATTACTGTGGGGCAGAGTGTGGGTGATCATGGCATGAATGTGGTGGTCAGAGGACAGCTTTGTGGAGTTTGTTCTCTCCTTCCACCTTTGCACAGATCTAAGGGTAGAACTTCAGGTCATCAGCTTTGTGTGGTGAGCACTTGTATGGGCTGAACCATCTGGCTGACCCCAAATGGGGCATTTATAAGAACAGCAGACAGAGTGACCCCCTGGGGATCTAAGGGACTTGCGTTGAAATCTTTGCCTCCCACCATGGCCTGAGGCTTTGAGGCTCACTTTTCCTCTCGGCAAAATGAAGCCCAAACTGGAGTCTGCCAGTGACTCCAATGGGTGCCTTGGAAGCTGTGCGAACCCATTGCTGTCCTCCTACCCCCAGGCTTTTGACCTTTGCTTCCTAGGACCTCTTTTCTGATGAAGTGTGAGCTTAACAGAGATGCCAAGAGGTTCCTGTGTCATTTTCTTCTTCTTCTCATGAAGGCCCTGGGGCAGTTTCCAGGCAGCCCTGGGGCAGTTTCCAGGCAGCCCTGGGGCAGTTTCCAGGCAGCCCTGGCCCAGTCCACATTGTTTTCGGTTTCACTTCCAGACCTCCGGCCCTGGTTTCCTAAATGTAGCTCCTGACAACCAAAAAGGCCTCCTTGGAATGGCTGCAGCTCCTGACCAGCTTCTGGGATGTCTGTCAGGCCGAGGGAGGAACAGGACAGACAGACAGAGATGGCTACAGCTGTACAGAATCCCATGCTGCCTCTGTCACCTCAGGCCCACAGAGCCTCTGCTGTTGGTTTTCTCTCTCAGCCCTGGTGCAGGCAGATGCTGCCAGGCTGTGCCTCAGGTAGAGGAAAGGAACTGGGACTGAAGGGGGGCCCGCGCTGAGGTGTCTGCAGAGAGGAAGAGACACTTGTGGCAAGCTGCTGACCCTGGGCAGATCCTTCAAGACTTTAAAACTGAGATGGGAATGTTGATATGGGAGGGGGGACAAACAAACAAATGATGATGACAACAACACAGCTATCATCTAAAAGGGAATAAAAGCTTATTTGGGAGCCAAATATGAGCAACCACGCCCCGGGAACATGGATTCAGATTACCATAAATTCCATGTTCTAATGTAGTAATGGTTTCATGAAGGTTATTATTTTTTTTCTCGTAACAGAAAAAAAAAAAACCCTGCCATAAATCAAGACACTTTAAAAATCCGTTGAGAGGTACGGCAGATAGGTGAGGGGAACTGTCTGCTGTAGGCCTCGGCTGTTATTCGATGGCAGTCTGTCTGTTGGTTAATAGAGGCTAAGGGTCAGTTAGGGCATTACAAAAAGATTAGCCGAAAAGCCACAGAGATGGGCCAAATATAGTGGTGGGAATAAACAGATAGCGACGGGGCCAAAAATAGGCCAGGACAATTTGGCTCTGTACCGGCAACGTTCTGACTCCCCGCAGTCACTAGTCGGGGAATCTACCCCGTAGAGCCTTCATCGCCGTGTGGCTGTTTTGTTTTTCTCAGAGCTTCAGCGCACGGGAATCTTAACCATGTTGAGGGTATTAGAGGCAGCCAGCGCTGTTCTGCGACCACTCAAGGCCTTGCTCTGCTAGAGACCAGGGTAGTGTTGAGATGACTGGCTCTGAAGTCTGGAGACCAACCCCACCCCATCCTCCTCTGCAGGACAGGCCACATGATGAGGCCCAGGGCTCCTCGCTCTGCTGTTGTTCTTCGGTCTCGGTTGTGAGTGTCAGTCTGCCTTCAGGTCTAGAGTCTAAGAGTTGGAGGGTCTGTGAGGTCCCCAGCCCTCAGAAACCAAAGCACAGCGCCAAGAATCCATGACAGTGGCCAGAAAACAGCAGAGCCTCCCAACGCTCCTAGCTCCCCAGCCTCTCCCCTTGCTCAGCTCCTCTGGTGACTTGGGCACAGTTGGGTCCTTAGGACCCTGTAGAGTGGACTCAGCTGTGACACAGGAAAGAGAAGCTGAATTTCTCAGCCGTACCATCTCCCCTTCTCTTCCACTAAGGTTAGAGGACCGGGTCTCGTCCTCTGGTCCTCACGTGAGACATGTGCCTGCTACCGAGGGATGCTCTGAGTTGACTTCTCCTCCTCCTCCTTCTCTTCTTCCTCCTCTTCCTCCTCTTCTCCTCCTCCTCTCCCCCTTCTCCTCTTCATCCTTCTCCTTCTTTTTGTTCCCTCCCATGGTTGAATTTTGAATTAATTAAAGGCAGAGACCTCCCCACGTCATCTCTGTCCCCGGTGCCTGCTGGTTCTTCCTCCTTCCCAAATGTCACCCCTCCCACTCTGTTCTCTTGCTGTTAGGTTTTGGGAGAAACACCAGGAGCCTGTGGTCTGTGTATGGGAGGGAGTGGTAGGCGCCAGGAAGGGCACCTTGTGTCTTACAGTCAGTCTCAGCACCGCAGGATCCACACCCACAGCCAACCTGTTTGAAATAGCATTTGTAGCGGATGTCATTGTTTCCTAGATGGTGCAATATAACCATGATTTCCACAGTATACACATTGTATTGGATATTAAATCCAGAGATGATAAAGCATTTAGTAGGATATATGTGGGTTGGGTGCAAATTCTATGTCTTTTTATATGAGGGCCTTGTGCATCTGTGGGGTCTGTATTTGTGCAGGTGTGTGGGAGGACTGGGAACATGATGGATACAGGGCTGACTCACATCCTCGTGGACCTTCTCTTGCCACTCTGGGGTCCTGGATCCAGCAGACGTAGGCTCAGCCCCTTGGCTTGAGATAGTCTGTTTTCTTCCTAGTATAAGCCAGAATGGTGGCCCTCCTGACATTTCTGGTTTGCTGGGCTGAGCAAGTCGTGGGAGGCAGGGGGGAAAAAAGTGCCCATGTGCTGCAGCACTGGGTGAGACCTGGGCTGCACTGTCAGCTCCCTGCAGAGCCCAGCACAGTGCGGGGTGAGAGGAAGGGACCTGCAGCTTCTGAGCTAGATGAACAGGACTCCTGCACCATGTGCAGAAGAGTGAGGTTAGGTCGCTTTTGGGGTGTCAGGTGATGGGATCTCCATTGGCGTTTTGTTGAGAAATTGCAGTACACGATCTTCTGGTGTGAGCCCCTGGTGAGCCCAGACCTTGCTTGGTGTGTGAGACACATGTCTGTGTCAAACATAAGCATCCTGACTCTGTCACCCTTCAGAAATGGCTGGGGGATGATATTGCAGATGTCTCTGTCTTCCTGGCTTGGTGAGCAGAACACAGTCCAAGCTCCCCCTGGTGGGGCCTTAGCTTAGTGCTAGGCCTGCAACTGTCCTGAACCAAACACCTATCTCTTCAGACTTGCAGCGCTGGCCAGGGGACATTTAGACCTGTGTCAAGGACACCAGCTACTGCTCAATATTCTCAGTAATAACACTTAAGAATAGTTGCCCAACAATAGTGGTGAACGCCTCTTATCCCAGCACTTGGGAGGCAGAGGCAGGCAGATCCTTGTGAGTATGAGGTCAGCCTGGTCTACAGAGTGAGTTCCGGGAAACTCTGTTGCAAAAAATAATAATAATAATAATAAAAAATCCAAATCATTAAACAGAATAGTAGGAGAGGAGAGCCAGGGTCTGTCTGCTGAGACCCAACTAACACATGTTCAGGGCCACAGGCCCCCAGGATACCGCCATACCCACTGGTACAGTTTCCTCTACTCACAGAGTGGAGCTGAGGACCATCCCAGGGACTGAGGCCTGTGCCTGACCTACCGTGCTTTGGCATGTAGGGCTCCACACTAGGTCTCAGGATGGAGGATGCCCCAAGATGGGACTGAGGCAGACTCCACTCTTCATAGAGATCTTTCCAGAATGCTTGTCAGAGCTCAAGAGCCCTCCTCATCTCTGCTTACTGTATTTAGGTCCTGGGCCCCTGTACTCAAAAGACTGAAAAATGGTGAAAATAACCCCTTTGCCTGCATTAGCTGTCTCTCCTGTAGGGTGCAATGACCTTCTGTGCCACCATTTCCCAACATGGAAGAAGTAGCCTCCAGCTCCTGCTTGCTAGGAAGGTTCTGTCCTAGGGAAGGGTGAGGAATGATGTCCTTGACTGTTTTTCTTCCACTCCTGGCCTGCGTTTTTGTGGCCGAGATTAACCATGGGTCTAACTCTCAGACAGATGTTCCTAGCTAAGCAGAGCTGGCAGCCATAAGAAGGCCTTTGGGATGGGAGGGTGGGGTTCCAGCCATCCGACTCCCACTTTAAAGTTTGCCTTGCCTCTTGACTGCTTCTTAGAAGCCAGGAGCCTGTGAAGGGCTCTCTGCAGGCAGGCCTGTGGCCTCCAAGGCCAGGGCCAAGGAAGGTGGTCTCTGGTATCTTCCTAGGCAGCAGGGACTGTGTTGAGCCTGGCTTCCAGCCCTTTCTGCGCAGTCACAGGGCCTGGAACTCATTAGCACCTTTTATTAAAACCATCTGTCCTATGTATGAGCAACTTTGCGTCCCCATGCTCACAGCCCTGGATGTGGGGGACACTGAACACAGACGTCAATTGTGTGATGGATGTGGGTGGCTCAAGGCTCTTGGGGTCTGGAGAAGATAGACCCCGTGTGGACTGCAGAAGTAGGGGACAAGCACCAACCAGCCTGAGCAGGCTCTGGTGTGGCTGGAGCCAGCAGACACTTCTGGGCCGTGCTTCCCCCAAGATGGGGATGAACCCAGATTCTGCCCGTCCAGGGCACTGCAGATCTACACCTCTGCATTTTCCTGACAAAACTCCCTCCCACCCTCCCAGGAGTGCATCATCGATGAGGACTGTGGGCCCACCAGGTACTGCCAGTTTTCCAGCTTCAAGTACACCTGCCAGCCATGCCAGGACCAGCAGATGGTAAGGACACCAGTGGTCCCCGTTGCTGTGCTAGGGGGAGAAGATTAGCAGTCCCAGGGGTTCTCAGCTCACCTGCTTGCAAGAACTGATGAGTGATGGGGAGGAGTCCCAGATTTTGGTGCCTGGAGTAATCAGGGTGTCATTCTAGCAGACCAGCAGCCACCCCACCCCATAATCTCTGGTCATATTGTGTGACTCATGGGTAGCAAAGAGAGGGAGGGAGGAGAGGACGGGAGGCTCTGTCCCTTCTGGGACAGTGAACAGTAGCAGACATAGTAGTGCATACATGCAGTCCCCAGACAAGGGACTTTTTCCTCTTGGGCTGCTCCCCAGGTCCCCGAGCTTCCAGTCTGCTTAATACATATGTAGAGGGAGGAGCCAGGAAGAGGCTGGAGGACTCCCTGTAATGTGGGTTGTGAGAGAAACACGAGCCCAGGCAAAGGAAGCACTCTGCTTCACCCAGCAGACTTTTGGGACAAAGCCGTGGGTTCACGAACTTGAACTCTTGACATTTCCCCTTATTTTGACAGTAAAATAAAGCGCAGTAAATTTGGAAAATAAAGGGTTCCTGTGACCTTGTTCAGCTCCATCTTGGTGAGGCAGTTGCTGGTGTTCTTCCAGGCCACCCCACATCCCAGGGCCCGGTCTTTGGGACCTCTTGTTGCTCTTTGCTCGTCCCTGTGGGTCTCTGGGTCCCTGCTCCCCGCATGCTGTCCCCAGACTGAGTCTTCCTGGCTCTGACTTGACTTAGCCGTTTGTGCGACCGCTGCTGCCTCCCCTGTGGCCTGAGCCGCCTTCCCTTCCTCAGGCCTAGTAGAAAGGGTGAAAGATAAACTGAGGAGCTGCCCACCTTTACCCCAGCACTCGGGAGGCAGAGGCAGGTGGATCTCTGAGTTTGAGGCCAGCCTGGTCTACATAGTGAGTTCCAAGACAGCCAGGTCTACACAGAGAAACTCTGTCTCAAACAACAACAAATAAACGAAAAGGGTGAAAGATAGAGCCATGGGCTGGAGGCGCCAAAGATACACAGGTTCTCTTTGTAAAGTCTTTGACCTGGGTCGGCAAGACTTAGACATTCACCTTCTCAGGGGCCGTTTTCCCTGTGTTTTCGCCCTTCTTGTGCCAATAGCCATACTTCAAGCTGCCTCCTTCAATTTCCACTAATGTGAGCCATCTTTGACTGGGCCAAGCAGGCTGGAGCCAGGCTGCCCAGGTTTCCAGGCTAGTGATGCCCTGGGCCTTGTGTTTTTCTCAATTCTCTGCAGCTGTGCACCCGAGACAGTGAGTGCTGTGGAGACCAGCTGTGTGTCTGGGGTCACTGCACCAAAAAGGCCACCAAGGGTAGCAACGGGACCATCTGTGACAACCAGAGGGATTGCCAACCTGGCCTGTGCTGTGCCTTCCAAAGAGGTATGTGGGCTCCCCGGTAGGTGCTGGGGAAATCTGTCCTCATCACTCAGGAGGCGCTGCTGGGCCCCAGAATGCTACCCACACCTTTTCAGGGTCCTGCCTCCCCGCGACAGCATCTCAGATGCTTCCACTGTCGCCCCAGCCCCACAGGCTCTTCCTAGAGTAGGGAGAGAACTTCTTGCTTTGTTTTTCCCAGTTGTTGACTATGCAAGTTAAGTTCTTTTAGGATGCCTGAGTCCAGGGCAGGAGGAGCATCCCCAGATGGGTGGGATCCCAGAAGCCCCCCCACCCCAACATCCCACAAAGGCACCATTGGCCTGGGTGTTTTGTGTGGATTCTCTTTTCAGTTCCGAGGGCCTCTCTTGATGGGCATGTGCAGGCCCTCTCCTTTGCCAGGAGTGTGTCTGAAAGCTCTCAGCTCCTCCCCAGCTCCTCCCCAGCTCCCTTTTCCCAACCCTACTGTCCCTCCCTGTGCCTGCCACCTCATGATTTGCATGGAGGATAGCATTCCAGTGGTTGTCCCACCCCCTCTCAAAGTCTGTCTTCTCCTACCTCCAAAGCCATAGGCACCCAAATCCTCTGTCCTCTTTGTCTCTGCTCCTTTACTCATCCACCTGCCCTGATCCGGGCCCCTATTAACCCTCTGTTGTTGTAAGGAGGGGGCCACTAGTTGATTCCCGGCTGCTCAGCCCTGAAATAACCACACAGAAACTGTATCAATTAAATCACTGCTTGGCCCATTAGCTCTAGCTTATTATTGGCTAACTCTTACATCTTAATCTAACCCATTTCTATCTATCTGCGTATCGCCACGTGACTGTGACTTACCAGCTAAAGTTCCTTTCTCTGAGCATTCTGTTTAGATTTCCCCGCCTAGCTCCATTCCCCTATAGCCCTGCTATAGGCCCAAAGCAGTTCCTTTATTAATCAATGATATTCATAGCATACAGAGAGTCCGCATCACTCTGCCCCTGCTAGAGGACCTTGGTTCCACTCTTCATTTCCCCTGGTGATTTGGCCTCCAACCCTCAGCCCCGCTCTTCAGGCAAGAACCCCCATCACTGATCCAGTCCTCACGGGTTAGTTCATCCCAAGTGTATACTACCTTCTCAGTCTGTCCACTCCTTCGATTCCTTCCTCACGTGGGGTTGAGGGAGGAGAGCAAGCCTGTGTCTGTCTTCACGGTGACGCTTGGCTGTTCCAGGCCTGCTGTTCCCCGTGTGCACATTCCTGCCTGTGGAGGGGGAGCTCTGCCATGACCCTGCCAGCCAGCTGCTGGACCTCATCACCTGGGAACTGGAGCCCGAAGGCGCTTTGGACCGATGCCCCTGTGCCAGTGGACTCCTCTGCCAACCTCAGAGGTGAGGTCCCTTCTGTGACTGTACCCGGCCCTGAGAGCAGGAAAAATGTCATCCAAGGGGACTTAGAAGCAGGTTTGGCTAGGAAGAGATGTTGATTCAGTGTGGGGTAGGTCACTAGGGGGAGGGTGTGGAGGGAAGGAGCCCAGACCCACACCATCATGGTGGGAGAGGATGCTGACACGGAAGAGGGGTGGACCACCAATGTGGAGGGCACCTGTAGGTTAGAGGCTCATGAAACTGAAGCTTCAGGGTTGGCAGGGCTGTTCTTCTGTCCTATCCACACCCTCTTCTCAGCCTTCTGTTCTACCAGAATCTAGGGGCACAGGGAAGAAAGCCAGAATTCCCCTCCCCTCTCCCTCAGAGGCCCAGGGTCACCATGTGTGCAGCAGATGTGGGGTTATATTGGGCCTCCTTCTTGAAACCCACATGGGCAGAGGGCTAAGGGGACTCCATGTGGCAGTGAACCTCCAAATCTCCACCATCAGGGCCTGCACCTAGGCAGACAAGCCAATAGTTAGTCACAGAAGAGGAGGCCTGTGACGACCCCTTGAGGGCTTTCTCCCTCTGACTCTTCAGTAAGATGGTGACAGGATGCACCCTGACAGGAAATAGTGAGTTAGTGAGGCCTGAAGGCCCCCACAGAGTACAGCCCAAGGCTTCACACGGACCTGACATGCTCTAAGCCTGGCTTTGCTCTCTGGGATAACAGAGAGAACCTTGACCAAATCTCAACCCTCTTCCCCAGCCACAGTCTGGTGTACGTGTGCAAGACAGCCTTCATCGGTAGCCATGACCAGAATGAGGAGAGTCTGCTGCCCAGGGAGACCCCTGATGAATATGAAGATGGTGGCTTCATAGGGGAGGTGCGCCAGGAGCTGGAGGACCTGGAGCGGAGCCTGGCCCAGGAGATGGCATTTGGGGCGCCTGCCCCTGCGGAGTCATTGGGTGGGGAGGAGATTTAGATTCGGACCCAGCTGAGCTGCTGGTAGATGTGCAATAGACATGGCTAATTTATTTCCCCGGAGTGTCCCCTAGGTGCGGGGCTGGCCAGGCATTCTCCGCAGCTCCTTCCCGGTAGCTTTTTCCCTGGCTTGACAAGGTGCAGCGCAAGTACGTTTGTTCCAGCTGCCCCGCTGCTCTGGGGTTGGGAGAGACAGACAGGGTGGGAGAGGGCAGCGGCGAGCCGCCCCACACCATGGTCAGACGTTCTGTTTTGTTCTTCATGGACTGGAGATTTGATTGAAAGGAGAAGATGGAAAGGGGTAAAGTCTGCTCATGGTCGGCTCGGGGGAGACATGGAGGAGGGTGCCTGCCCTGCAAACAAGGACTTGGCAAAACGTAGCCATTGTTTGTTCTGTGGCCCTTCCGTGGGCCGAGGCCGCGTCTGCGCGCAGGAGCTATGCTGCTCTTGTGGCCTCCCACACCTTCATCCCCCGCCCTCTCTTTCTGCTCCTCCTACCTCACCATCAGCACGCCCTTCTCATCCGCTCAGTCCTCTCAGCGATCAGTCCACTCAGAGCAGCCTGGGAGCGAACCAGAGTGGATTTCTCGCCAAGCCCCTTGTTCTCTCACTCCCCCGCAACACACACCAGCCTTGGTGCCACCAACAGTATTTCCAAAAGGAGGGGAGTGAAATCCTTTTCTTCTTATTTTTTTTTGCGCATTTAAGGCATGCCTGGAACTAAGGTCAGGCCAGTTTGCACATCTCTCTAAGGTTAGAAGTCGCAGCGTGGAGGCCAGGGGTGTGGTCATTGCCCTCTGCCATTTGCTTCAGTAACTCCGAAAGTCAGTAATTGGAGGACCGTTTGTAAATCAATTCACAGGAAGGACACTTGGGTAATTGTAGGGCCAGGGTTATAAATGAAATGTGCAGTCGTTTAGCGACAAGGGAGGGCCTTTCTCAATGGCACAGAGAAATCAGAAGCAAGCCAGGCTGTGTGTAGTATGGCTGTGATGTCCAGACAGAAGCTGGGCTGGGCGTCGGGTCTCAGATGACTATGTCAGGTGCCAGGAACCGGTTCCATCCTGTCCTCATCCAGAGTCGTTCAGCTTTAGAGCTGCGCCCAGTTGTCGAAGCATGCTTTCTTCTGAGTTTTAAATTACGGATAAGCACATGCGCTGCGCTCAAAGATCATGCATAAATTACTTTGGCTACTGTTTGATAATTCTTGGGCTTCTTTCCCCCCCCCCTTTAGCTTTCAATTAATGTAACCCCCCTTCATCCAGAACAATAAAATAAAACATTCTGTAGTATAAAGAGACGAAAAGTCTTTCCATAGAGGCAGATTTTCCAGGCATCTGCGGTTCACTTCTAGACTCTGTTGGAACGCTTATTCTTGTCTGGCTGGGACTGAGTTTTAGGCAAGCAAACTCCTTCCCATCTCCCAAAGGAACAAATGGGACATGTGAGTCGTCTCTTGGAGGCGCCCTGTCGTCAAAGGTAGTTCTGGGCTTGTGCAGCACGGGCACTCTAATGAAATACCTGAGGCAATTAATTTATGTATTTAAAAAAGCGTATTTTTGTTCCCTGTTTTGGGTGTCAGTCATGATCCTGTTGCCTGGAAACCGTGGTGGGGCAGCACAACATGGCGGGGAGCATGTGGTAGAGTCAGGCTGCTCCCAGGGAGAGAGAGAGAAGAACACACAGTCCTCCCCCAGGACCGGGGCCCTCTCACGAGGCCCCACCCCTCGTGTTGGTTTTAGCTACTCTCCTGGTGCTGACAGGAGCTGCCTGAAGGGTGAGGGTTCATTTTGTAGCAGGCGGGGCACAGGGGTGGAGTGGGGGCTGCTTCCCACAGTTCCGAGGACCAGGGGGCAGAGAAGGGGTAATGCCAGGATTCAACTTTCTCCTTTTCCCCCTTTCATTGATTCTGGGACCCCAGACCATTCAATGGTGCCACCCCACCCAAAAGGGTGAGTTTCCTTCCTCAGCTGGAACTCTCTGGGAACTCCTTGCCTCATAGACAGGTACAGAGGGTGTCTCCTAAATGACTCAAAAACCCATTTGGTTCCAAGACACGGAAGGGCTATGTAATAACTTTCTCACATAACACCTTTGCCATCTAAAAGACTTTAAATCTCTAATCTGAAGATATCACAGTAAAGAAACATAAACATTTAGAAAAACAATACATGTAAGTACTTGATAGTCATCTATGTCCATAGTATGGGCTCATTTGTCACTAAAACCTGTACTGGTTAGGATCTGCTGTGTTTTATCTGGTATGCTGAAATCCTATGGTTTTAGCTACAAATGTGAAGATTCAGAATAAATGAACAACGTATTAAAAAAAAACTACGCAGGTTGATAAAGAAGATTGTTGTAGCTTCCCAATAGTGCTATGGGGAACAAGCCTTTAACCAATAGGTCTTTGGACACGGG
Source organism: Myodes glareolus (assembly GCF_982192425.1). Classification (NCBI taxonomy): domain Eukaryota; kingdom Metazoa; phylum Chordata; class Mammalia; order Rodentia; family Cricetidae; genus Myodes; species Myodes glareolus. Next base: position 92,423,926 of record NC_142032.1, read on the forward strand.
GATGGTTTACCTGGTCCATAACAGAGCTGGGACACACCAAGCTCTTTAAGGACTAGATTAATGAGGGCCCTGTATATTTAGGTCAACAGGGCAGCAGGCGCTGACTCTCTGAAGTCCATATTAGCAGATGACAGAATGGGGCTTCAGAGAGGTGGAGGAGGGAGAAGTTAGGTGAAATGGCTTCAAGGGTGCACTGATTATTTTACTGTCGAACATGGAGGTGTTTTTTATTCGATGGCAACTTACAGGGCCTCTTAACTCCTGATCACCCGGCGGCTATGTGTGGAGGGCTTGCTCAGAGCAAGGGTTCGGATGTTCCCAGGCGAGAGTCTCTGCTCTGAAATCATATCAACAGAAGATGGGACACAAACAGCTGAGTGCTAGAGGAGCCCTAGCGGAGGGCTTAGCTTGGAGGGCCACCATGAAAGGGAAGGACCTAGACGGGAAATGGATAAGATTCTCAATGGACAGGGTGACTGGAAGCTAAGGCAAGCGTGAGGAAATGCATTGAGATGAGTCTGAAAATGGTTTTATTGAAAACAAACAAAAAAGCCTGTTTGGTACCCACCATGTATCAAGTCTCATTCGTGAATGAGGGAAAACTAGGGTACCCTTCCCAGAGCTAACCACCCTGTGAGAGGCCTGAATGCTCAGCCAAGAAGACCGCACCTCAACATTGTTACTGGACCATGGGAAGAGCTGAGCTGAGTGCGGCTCTTCACTGGCTGCCTGATCTTTTCTTGGATCCGGTTCCTGCCAGGGAAACAACAGCAGGAGCTAAGGTTCGGCTCCTTAGCAGTGATCCCAGCAAAAGACCAAGCTGCCAGGGAGTGATCCTCCCCTCCCCCGTTCCTGGCCTTCCAGGACAGGTGATCAAGATGTGGTATTGGCTTCAAGGCCCTCTGAGGAAGCTGGGAGCTGTCGGACTGCCTTTCTCCCCCCACCTCCCCAGCCTTCAGCTAGCACTCACTGCTTAGCTTCTGTTAGTTTGACAGTCCTTGACCCAGGGCCTCTGTATGACTTTTATTATTTCTGTGGCTATAAATATCTGACAAGAACAACTTAAGGGAGGAGTTTAGAGTTCAAAGGAATTGTCCACGATGGTGGCAGGAGTGGCAATGACTGTTTGTGCGACTACGGGGAAGCAGAGTGCATGGGGAAGTGGGGAGATCTCAAGGCCCACCTGCAGCGGCCCACTTCTGCCAGCAAGGCTCCACTCCCCTGATGGTCCACAACCTTAGAGACTGCTGCAAACTGAGCACCAGCTGTTCAAAGACAAGTGGGTGCTGATGGTGGTTGTTTGGTGAGAAATGTCCCCTTTAGTCTTAGACACTTGAACACAGTTGGTGATGCTGTTTGGGGAGGGTTAGGCGATGCAGCCGTGGCAGAGGAAGTGTGTCACTGGGGGCAGACTTTGTCTGCGTTGATTCTCTGCTTCCCATGTGGGTTCAACATGTGCCTCAGCTTCCTGGTTCTGTGCCATGCCACTCTACCGTCATGGATGCCAACTGGGAGCCAAAATAACTCAAGTTGCCCTTGGCCCTGGTGTCTTATTACAGCACAGAAAAGCAACAAACACAGGGGCCATTTCTACAAGAGCTCCCTTCTTCAAAACCAGCAGTAACAGGCCCCTCTGGTTTTACTCAGTGAAAAGTTCTCCACTCTCAAGGGCTTATGTGAGTACATGGAGCTCACATGAACAGCATAATCACCCTGAGGAGGTCCTTGACCATTAATTATTACATCCTCAACCTCTGAGCTGCATAAAGTTCCTGGGATTCTGTTTTGGGCCCTGGATATCTCTGAGAGAGTTAGACTGTCTAGCACAGGAGTTTGAGGCCAAATTAAGAACAGAAGTGATCCTGGGCACAACTGTCTCTGGATTTTGCGTGTGTGTGTGTGTGTGTGTGTGCATGCGTGCTTAGGCAGATATTCATATGGATGCATCCATGTATGTATACACATGTGAAGTCAAAAGATGAGGTCAAACAAAATACAACATCCCTTCATGATAAAGGTCTTGGAGACAGCAGGAATATAAGGAACATACCTAAACATAATAAAGGCAATATATAGCAAGCCAACAGCCAACATCAAACTAAATGGAGAGGAACTCAAAGCAATCCCACTGAAATCACGAACAAGACAGGTTGCCCACTCTCTCCTTATCTATTCAATATAGTTCTTATTGCTAAAGCAATAAGACAACAAAAGAAGATCAACATGATACAAACCAGAAAATAAGAAGTCAAACTCTCACTATTTGCTGATGATAGGATAGTTTATATAAGCGACCTCAAAAATTCCTCCAAGGAACTTCTACAACTCATAATCACCTTCAGTAATGTAGCAGGATAGAAAATTAACAACAGCAAAAAATCAGTAGCCCTCTTTTTATACAGATGATAAATGGGCTGAGAAAGAAATCAGAGAAACATCACCCTTCACAATAGCCACAAATAACATAAAATATTTTGGAGTAACTCTAACCAAACAAATGAAGAACCTGTATGACAAGAACTTTAAGTCTTTGAAGAAAGAAACTGAAAAAAGACACCAGAAAGTGGAAAGATTTCCTATGCTCTTGGGTAGGTAGAATTAACAGAGTAAAAATGGCTTCTTTTGGGTATATATCCAAAGGATGTTCAATCATGCCACAAGGACATGTGCTCAACTGAGTTCATAGCAGCATTATTTGTCATATCCTGAACCTGGAAACAACCTAAACGCCCCTCGACCAAAGAACGAATAAAGGAGATGTGGTACATTTACACAATGGAATACTTCACAGCGGAAAAAAAAAATGACATCTTGAAATTTGCGGGCAAATGGATGGATCTAGAAAGCATCATATTAAGTGAGGTAACCCAGACCCAGAAAGACAAATATAATATGTACTCACTCATAAGTGACTTTTAGACATAAAGCAAAGAAAAACCAGCCTACAATTCACAATCCCAGAGAACCTAGACAATAAAGAGGACCATAAGAGTATCTAATCTACATGGAAAGTAGAGAAAGACAAGATTTGAGTAAAATGGGAGCGGAGGAGGAAGAGTGGGGAGCGGAGAAAAATATATGACTCAATAAAAACAATAAAAAGAAAAAAATAATTAGTTCACGGTTATTATAATACCAAAAAAAAAAAAAAAGGATGAGGTCAAGTTTGAATAGCTGAGTCTTCTGGTGATAGGACCTATGGACATCTACCATTAAGTCTATAAGAGGGGACCGTGGCCTCACTGCAGATGGCTGCTCATGAACAGTTATCTCTTTCCCACCTGCCATCAGCAGTGGTGCAGTTAGAGTGGACAGTGGTAGGTGACCATACCTTTCCTCCCACATTCTGCATCCAGCCTTGTAACTAATGAACCATAGTGTGCACTGAGGGAGCACACTATTTTGAATGACATAAATTCAAGATCAGATTGTTGTAATACGCAAAGCAATGCAAGTTGCAGACTGCACTGTGAACAGGTTTCCCAGTGGGGATTTCTAGTTACTAGATAAAGCACCTTTTCTTGTATTTCCAAAAACTGGCTCTAAGCATGCTACCCAAGCAGCACAAACTTGAAATCAGTGAGCTCACTGTATAGGGAAGTTGGGGGTACGCAAAAGCAGAAAAAGGGTGCTATCTTCCAGTAACTTGTGAGGGGGGTGCCAGGTAATTTCCAGTTCCAATCATGAGCAACTTCTCTGGGATTAGTGGTAGTAGATAGCAGGGGTAACGTACCTCTCTCAACGCCCCATTTGCCTTCCTATGTTGACCCTTCTGATAGCTGCACTTTCTAAATGATCACAGATGTTGATGAATTCTTGAGGTAATCCAACGTTTTTGTAGCTTACAAAACTAACAAAAAACAACACAGGTCTAGGAGTGATGGCTCCCCCATATTGGCTGCCTTGCAGGAGCATCTTCAAATTCCATGTTCACTCAGTTGAGGTGTCTAATAGCCTCTTTTGAGTCACGAACTCTTGCAAACTGGACACAGGCCACCTTCTAGCCCCTAGAAAACTTCATGCATACCAGTTTGCATTTGATTCCAGGATTTACGAAGTTTTTATAAGATGATTAGTGAAACCAAAGTACAGATTTTTTTCAAAAATTGTACAGAATTATAATCCACACTACTGGACACTACTCTGTAACTTGCAAATCATAGGTTCGAGAATTGCAAGGTCTTTGATACTGACCAGAGATGAGTCCAGAGAGAATGACAGTTCAATGGCAAAGAAAATCCTAGAACTCAGCAGAGGATCTTCCTGCATTCCAGAGTCACAGGTCAGGTAGATTTACATCACAGGCTCCCAAACACCAGACCATCAGGCTACTTCCCACTATGGGTGTGTCACCATATCCCCACAGTATAGCCAGGACCTGGAATCCTCCATCTTTCTAACTGCAGCACACTTTCCATTACAAGACATTAACCTAGAGCAGGCTCTTCCACTTTGTCACCATTACTGTCCCTTTCATATATTCCCCCTGTAGGCCTGCTCAACGGGCCATAGCCATGAAACCAAAGCTGAGTTTCTTGACTAGAATGCTCCTTACCTTAGCCAGGGCCTCAGAAGTACAGCCACCTGGTTCTAACAGTCTGTACCTGGCTGACACAATTCATCTGCCCTAATAAAAGTTCTTCAAAACTTCTGTGGCCCCTAGAGAATGGTCACAATCCAGTGCATTTGCCCTGCTTCAGGATCTACCAACTCCCTGAAGCCCGGAGAAGCTGCCTCTCACTCCTGTGACTTCACTGAGAAGGCTCCTGTTCCTGGCTCACCTCCCATGCACTGAGAAGCTGGCCTTGTAAGTTTTCTTTTCTACGAAGCATTTCCCCTATGTATAACATGCCTGCAAAGACTCCTACACAGCAGCAGCAAACCTAGAGCAGAAGGCAAATACCAAGGGGCAGACAAATGGGAAGAATTGTGCCAGCCATTGAGGACACTATGCCAAACCAGAAGAAAGGCAAGTAAGCCCACTCTACCAACTTCCGCTGCTTGCCAGAAAGTCAATCCTGGGGAGCAGATTAATGTCTATGTCCCAAGCCTGGACCAGACCCAAGAGACTTTTAAAATATTATAGAATACCTTAATTATATTCAAATGACAGTCAACATCTGCTAGGTTCTCATTAAGTATTTCTTCTTTTTTAATATTTGTTTTTTATTTTATGTATATGGTGCTGTATCTGCATGTATGCCTGTAGGCCAGAATAGGCATCATATCCCAGTGTAGATGGTTGTGAGCCACCATGTGGTTGCTGGGAATTGAACTCAGATCCTCTGGAAGAGCAGCCAGTGCTCTTAACCACTGAGCCACCTCTCCAGGCCTCATTAAGCATTTCTTAAAAGGAAAAGGGTAAAAACCTGATTCTGAAGTACTGTCAGGACTCTTTGAAGAACTTTACTATAAATACACTTCATCGGAGTGTGTGATACTTATTCCATACAGGTAACAAAGCGCCATACTTAAAGACAACAAACTCATTCTGTACCCAGATTCATGTCCCCAGAGGTTTAATGACAAAAAAATAACACAGCAACATGAACAAATTTTTATTGGCGTATTCATTGTTGTAAACAGCATCTTGCATGAAAAAGTTTTACCAAAACCTTTTTATTGACTTTTATAAATTAGATAATATTTCAAAGTTTGTGTAGAACTGTGTTCTTAGAAGTTGTATTTAGCAGAGCAGAAGCCTGCTGACGCTAGCACACTCTGCAATGAATCATGTGGCACCAAGTCTACACCAAGGCCCCCGAGAAACTTTATTCCACGTGATGAGCAGATGGTTCCCCAAAGTTACACTACAGAACTACAAATCGACTCTTAAAAAAATCAAAATGGGACTTTACAAGCACTCTAGAAGACTCAAACTTGAAGCAATTCGTTGAAAATAAATGTACAGAGAAAAGACTGAAGCTACTGAACAGAGATCCCTCAATGAACAACTATGCGGCTGCTGAGCTTCGGTGTACACAAATGTACATGACGAATGAGGAAAGAACCATGGCAAACAGCAGAGCTGCAGTCGGGAGAACTCAGCAGGACCCCTTTATTTACATGCTGAGTGAAGGAGTGAGACATTCTCTACATCCACAGCTCAAGTACAGTTGGTTCTAATCACAAACCTGCAGCAGTCGTAGTGCACCTACTGGCAGTGGCCAAAGGGAAAAAGATACTGGGCTGTTTCACTAAGGTTCTTAATACTTTGTAAAAAGTGAAATAAAATAAAGAGACACCGTCCTAATTCTTCTATGGGTGATGCTGGTTCTAAGAACTCCTTCAGCTCCTCTTTGCTGCTTTCTAAGAGTCAACACAGTTGCATTTGCTTCAAACTGTCAATGAGGTAATGTGTGTATCAATGAAATAAACAGAAGATTCATTCATTCATGGCCTTTGCACAGCTTTATTATTAAGCTATGAGCATCCTGTTTGAGGCTAGTTTTACTAGCGGCTATGTGCACATTTGTCCGCAATCAATGAATCTACTCGTCCCCCTCCCCTTTCATAGTAGCAGGCTTTGCTTGTTTCTCTTTGCACATCCTTGGCTTTACAGTACATCTGACCATAGTGCACAACATGATTCCAAGTCAAGACAGTGGCCCACTGGGCACTGAGCTTCTGATTGGTGAAGGGAGGTCCAATCAGTGCTGGTGTCATGGGATTACCCCAACCACGTCCGGCCAAAATGGCACTACCCAGCAGTAGTGAACCATTACTTAAACCAACCGTCAGGGAGAAGGCTACACTGGCAGTCAGTCTTGAGTCACGTCTTTATTTGGCGCCCCATCCAGGTAGATCTTGAGCGCTTTCTCTTTGCGAGGGGAGTACGTCACACGATGTCCAGTCTTCTGTAGTCGGCTACTTTCCTTTTTCATCAGTTCATTTCTTTGTTCTTCTGTCAACTCCATTACTTCTTCCGTTTTATCCCTTTATGTGAAATACAAATCATTAGACCAGCTGGTCACTGACCCTGTTCACCTACATCTGACGTTACTGTGTTTCTCTTCTTGCTCTTGCACACTAGGATGTACTAGGTTACTCATGTGAATCATGTCATTTCTTAAAATGGTAGAGAATCATCTCACATGAGTATTAGAAGTAATACAATCTGCATTACTGAACATCTACTTATAACAGATGATAACTCTATGAAATAGCCTGAATTCTCAGGAAAAACAGCACTGTCACCATTTTACAGGTAAGAGCTAGGGAAATAAGTTAGATTTGTCCAGGTTCTTTGCAAAGATGATTTTCCTTTGTATGTGTGCTGTCCAACACAGCAGTCAGAGAGCACCTCAAGTGTGTCTTGCCGTGCTGGGAGTGTGATACACAGCATCTCTTAAGAAATCTATAAATCAAAGAATGTAAGCTACCCCAAATGTCAATGACATGCTGTATTAACATTTTGTACGTACTGGATTAACAGAATTTTTTGCAATTATAATTAATCTCACTGTTTTCTGTGTGCTATTAGGAATGGGCATATGTGTCACAGCACATAGGGAACTCGCTTTTTAGACCAGGCTGGCCTCAAACTCAGAGATCCATCTGCCTCTGCTTCTGAGTGCTGGGATTAAAGGAATGTGCCACCACTGCCTGGCTCCTCCTTTACTTATTGTTGTTATTTTTAGGGGAGAGTTTTAAGATGGGGTCTCACAGCTGGGCAGTGGTGGTACAAGACTTTAATCCCAGCACTCGGGAGGCAGAGGCAGGTAAATCTCAGTGAGTTTAAGACCAACCTGGTCTATAAATCGAGTTCCAGGCCAGGACTACACAGAGAAATCCTATTTTAAAAAGCTTAAAAAAAAAATCTCACATAGCTGAGGCTGGGGCTGGTCTCAAACCCATTATATAGCAGAAACTGGCTCTGATTCCTGATCCTCCTGCATCTACTTCTCTGTTGCTGGGGTCACAGGTGTGGGGAAGTACAGTGTTCTTTCTCTGATTTTAACTAAGGTACTCTAAACATCAAGCTGCGGTGTGTAGCCCTCACTGTATTTCCACTGCTCAGTGTAAAGGTTCAACACCACAAATACATCAGCACTAGCAACAAAACCATTGCACTTTACCTATAAAATATGACGGCACCATCATCACAGATATAAAGAGGCCAAACGTTTAGGGTGGAGACTTTAGGATTCCAGTCCAAATCTTGATGAATATCAAGGACAGAAATATCACAGGGGAAGGTTCCCCTACCCTGAGGAGAAAAAAACATGGCTGGATGAGTTAAAGCACGAATCACATTTGCGGCACTCAGCACCAGGATGCAAATGTTCTCAGGCTTTACCTTGGCAAATTCAATGTCTTCCAAAGGAATGCCACTGATTTCACTCAACTAGAAAAGAAAAGTCATATGCAAATTCATTTAAAAATTATTCTTGAGAAGTTATTTTCCTTTTCTACCAAAATTAGCTGGATTTAAAAACTAACATATTTGATTTTTAAAAAATTAGAAGCAGACAGTGAAATCTGCTCATGATGCAAATCCCATATCCCTGGAACATGCTAGCACACTTGACACATTTCTAAAAGCATAAAGTTCCATTAGGAGCTATCTGTACACGCATATCACACACCACTGTAGAAACATAGACCCCTGACCACACTGCTGGATGTGGAGCTCTGCTCAGTTGAAGTGCTGACGGCACCTTGACAACGCCTGCCACCCTGGAAACCTATCAGAGAGATAGGATCTTGCCCATCAGTCCCAAAGCTGGACAGGTCTAGGTATTATTTTGATTTTCTAAATCTTCACTGAGAACTTTGCCCGATTAAGCTGCTTATATTCTCCTTGTTAAGACAGTGGTCACATTTACACTAGGGGCATTAGTGAGTGTGGTGTGTGCCTGTGATCTCAGTGCTAGGAGTTCAAGGCCAGTCAGGTCTACAGAATGAGACTACTGACTTAAATAAAACAAACCAACCAACCCCCCACCTCAGGGGCATCGTGTCCCATGCTGGTTTCAATAATTTCCTCCTGTCTTTGTCTTCTAGCTTTGTTTGTAAGCTGTTTTTCTAAATTACCATTTGGAGTCATACAGAACAGTTAAGCTTTTGTGCAGTATCCCTTTCTTTTTCTGGCTTTTAGCACTAGATCAGAAGCATTTTTATTCCAATATTTAAGAAGTAAATCTGTCCTTTTCCTTTACTTATGTAAATATAATATACTTACAATTATTTGGAAATTAAACCCAGGACCTTGCACATGCCTGGCAACTGCAACTGAGTTAGGTCTCAAGTGTGGAGACTGCTGGCATGCACTGTGGCCTTTAAAGGTTTTACAAACTGCCCACTGAAGCAGAAGCACTGATGGAGAGGGCAATGCCCCCTTCCCTGAGACACCTGCATTACTGTAAAATGCAAAGCATATCTTCACTCTATTTTCTTTTTCAAGTACCAACCACACCCAAGTGTGACCAGATGCCACCAGGCATGTTCAGAATAGTATGGCCTAGGACCTCCATTCAGCTCTCTATCCTTTGTTCATTTAGCCATACAACAGTTTAATAACTTCTAGTTAATTTCAAAAACTTAGT